>NC_137521.1:292500-812500 GCF_041902795.1 Electrophorus electricus | reverse complement strand
TGTTGTCTCTTTTGTTTGTTTTCCTGTCAGTCCCTCCAATACTGTATTCTAGTGTTCTGGTTCATTGTTATGTTTAATTCTAACCTACTGTACTGTACTTGGGTGTGTTCTGTGAGTAAATAACAAAGCACTTTTGTAAGTCACTCTGGATAAGAGTGTCTGCTAAATGCTGTAAATGTAAGTGCTTCTGTTTGCATTATAACCTGCGTTTGTTCCTGTCCCACTCATCACTGTCAGTTTGTTATTGTCTACAGCTATTTGTATTGAACATGTTTAGCCTTTGTGTCTTTATACCCTTCTGTTTTGTGTTTTCCTGTGAAGTATTGCCATTGCATATTACTGAACGGTGTCCTCCATTTCATAGTGTCTGTTTTTTTCTATTTCTTTAGTTATCCGTTTTTTTGGTAATTGACCTTTCATGTTTTTCTTGATTTTGAGTATGGGTTATTCCTTTCGTTGAGTTTGATGCTTTGATCGCTGGAACTATAATAAAGCACTGAAATATTCAAAAGTGCATCACAGATTCTAGTTTGTAAGCTACGCAAGAGAATGTCTCCCACTGAGGAGTACAAGAGGGGAAGGAGGGTGGGGATAGACCACAGTCAAATGTAATTATATATCCTTTTTTAAAATAGCTGTTTACAGTCATCTGAGTCCAAGCCCCCAGTGAGCAAGCCAAAGGCAGCAGTGACAACTTCCTAGGTTGACCTTTATACCTTCCCACTGGAAGGCCCAGGAAGAGGGAGTGGGGGGAAACTATCAAACAGTACACCTTTAACTTTGTACAGTTATGTATTTGTATGATATAGGATTTGTGCAACTTAGTTTTATTTGTAGTTTTTGTTAGGGTAATAGCATAATAATTTGATTCTTTTTTATTTGTATGCTAGAATTTATTTCTAGCATATGAATTTATTTTTGTATATAGTTTTACAACCATACATGCTCGATCCTCCACTGCCTACCAGATTCTGTCAAGTTCATTTTGAATGTATAGGGTAATTTCCTCACTGCCTGGATAATGAAATATTTGCTCATATATTCCTCTCATTTGCAGAGCCTTGAAGTGAAAATGAAATTTGGCTCTCATATCTTGTTCTTGGGAGATATGGGTATAAATTCTTAGAAAATTCATCCATGGGGAAATCAGACCACCTCTCCCTCTTACTGACTCACTGACACACATGGGCACACACACATGCCAGTGAAACTGTTAATAATAGAGTTGCCTATTGGGACAACACTTTCCAGTTTATCCATTTTCTACAACCACATAGCAGTTTCTGCTGAATACCTCTGAGAAACATTAATCACCAATTTACAGTAGAATGTGCAGAAAAGATCATTATGCAGAAATTTTCTTAAAATGCTAAATATATTGCATTTAATATTTTTGTCCAGAGACTGCAGTGCAGTTCATATAATTATTGAACCTTTATAGTTTCCCAAAAGGTCTTTACAGGGGATTCTAGAGGGGCCTCTGTCTGACTTATCTTTAGTGCAAACACATTAGCTTTCGATACTCCTTTACTTCATAAGCTGGCATTTTAATATATCTCCCTTTTACACAAAAAATAAAATATATTCCAATAAATAAAAAAACCCTAAAATGATCTCTTCAAATTATTTTCTTTTTTTGACTATAAGAGGTAAATAGCATAACTTCCTACGGACCTCAAAATGGACCTCTTTGTGAATCCAACCCTATACCCTTCTATTACTCATCCAATTTGGCATCTGCAGTCTAGGGAACTAAAAGGGCTTGTGTGATGGACTTCATTCCCCATGTCATTAAACAACAATATGTCGAGGTAGAATTGAGATTGATTGTAAAATTACTCCAGAAGGAGCACTTATGTAAGCCCCCTCCCGATAGGAGTTAGGTTTAGAGGGCAGCATTTTTTATCGCTGGCACTTGTGAACACATCTTTAATGAGATCAGTGCATTATGTGTTCATGGATAGTATATTGTACAACAGGAATTCAAGTAAAGGTATAATGTCCTTACAATGACAAAAAATATACACATTTCACAAATGTTTGTAATGTGTGTTGAGAGAATTTTACTGCTGTAGCAATTTAGCCTTAAGAATAAAGCCAGAGAACAGAACATTTCCAGGAAATTTCAACCAACACATAAGTAGTGAAAAGATAATGGGCCTGTGGTTCCCAGAAATAAACATGAGAGGTACAATGTTGGGAAAATATAATGCTGTTATTACTTTACTTTCATGGTTTCATGTCACTTTACATTTCAGCCTTTATGTCAGAGAGAGGCATGGAGTTCCCAAATGAACCACAGAGTTTGCTGAAAATGACAGCTAGTTACAACAACAGCTATATTGTGTCTGAAGTAATAAATCATATTCTAAAATAATTATTCAAATAATAATTCAAATTAATTAGGAAATATTATGCTTTAAACGTATTTTATAAAGTAAGTATAGTTTGTAATTTATGATAAATGTTTTTATATTTATGAAAATATGATCTCAGTGAAGCTAAATTATTTACCTGAAGTAATTGTCACTGAACAAGTTTTAGATTATATAAAATGACTGACAAAACATTTGATAAACCTTTTTTAGAGTGTGATTGAACAGAGAGGGCCATCTTAACTATGTATAAATGGAAGTGATAGACCTTAAAATTAAATTAAATAGAGAATTCATATAAAACTGCTCACTGCTTTTTGCCATCATTGTTATGCTATTAAGTTTTTTTTTTTTTGTTTTTTTTCTTAAGGTTTTTGTTGTTTTGGCTATGGGAAGTGAAAACATGTGAACAGTACAGTCAATGACGCTGTATGTACATTTTTACTGGAAATCATCCAAATGTGACAACATCACTATAAGCCTTATTCATATAAATAATTAAATTAGCAAGGTAAAACTGTACCTACTGATTGTGTTCAGAATGCTGTGGAGAATGCATTGCATTCTTAATTGGTTAATTTCCAGAATGCTGGGATGCTTTG
Organism: Electrophorus electricus; assembly: GCF_041902795.1. Taxonomy (NCBI): domain Eukaryota; kingdom Metazoa; phylum Chordata; class Actinopteri; order Gymnotiformes; family Gymnotidae; genus Electrophorus; species Electrophorus electricus. The sequence continues at coordinate 809,523 of NC_137521.1, read as the reverse complement.
GTCAGTGCACACTTTTTCTGAAGGCTAAAGTAAGTGATTTTCACTAAAAACACAGAATATATGAAACGAATACATCCATCTCTCTATCTGTTATCTATTTATTTAATGTCTTGGTGGGCTGTTTCTTTCCATGTCATGATATTATGAAATGTATCATATTTACTGTAATCAGCCGAGAGTGGGGAGGAAAATTTGGCTCTTCAGATTCCTCAAAGCATAAAATTGAAAGGACTAAAGTGGCACCTGGTCCATGTGCACTGATAACATTGTTCCTCACAAATGTGTGGTGTTTATTGCTGATGAACTTCAGCTCAGTGAGTTCATCAAGATTGCATGTCTCACTTCACAAGGCAAAATGTGGTTAAATGCTTGAGGAAAGACTTATTCACATATTACTCCAAATGAAGATAATAATAGGGTAAAATGAGAGATTTAAGACAGGTTGAGAACTTTTAATCAGTATAATCCATTACTATTATATGGAGTGCATGGAATAGTTGGTTTTAGTAGGTTGAATATTTCAAATATTTTGATGTAGGTAGTAGATTAGCCCCAGATGCTTAAAAAAACAGCTTATAAGTTATGTTAGAAATATAAGATAGACTACAACTCATGTGATAACATAAATCAAACTGTTGACTTATAATAAATATAAAATATAAAAAATAAGAAAAATGTATGCCTATTCAGACGCATAAAGGAAACTGCCAATCACTAACTGATAAACAGGGTGACTTAAGCAATATGGATGGATGATGATGTAGTACTGCTGTTTCATTTGTGCTTTTTGAGAATATAGTAGTCTTTACCATCCTGTATTGCATATTGTAGTGAATTTTTAGAGTCTCTGACTATGTAGCTACTATTGATTTATAATGAAGACCTGGAGCTTATTTGAAGCCAACCATACTGGTATGCCCCATAATTAATATTTAAAAAACTGCCTTATCATCTTGATAAAAAGTCAGTGGGACTTATGTTATTTATTCATTTTGAAAATGCAAAAAGATCTGCATTTGCAGCTTAAACTTCTTTTGCAGACCAGTTTTTGGCTCCCACTGTAACGGTGTGGCCCAAGTGCTGAAGGGCGTGGAGCATGACGCACAGACTTCCTCGACATGGACGAACATTTATTTACATAACACATAACGGCACGAATACACAAATACATTAACAATGATGAGATGAACATTTACAATAATGACGCCAACATTTATCTCAACCCGCTACATTAACAATGACCAACACACTGCCCACTATGACAAGGGTTTATATACATAAAGACAAACAAGGTGCAGGTGTGTGCAGGTGTGGTTACAAACAAAACAACCCTCCCACTGCACGTGGTGGGCCAAACCATGTGACTTGTGAGAGGCAAGCAATCTGTGACAGTACCCCCTCCCAAGGGGCGTGGCTCCCGACACGACCTTCCAGTGAACGTGAACCTTTGGACGCCGTGTACATATAAACACAAACACACAGCACGTCAATACCCGGTGCCCACCCAGTACCAGGCAGACCAGGTGCCGCCAACCTCAAGGGGGACCTCATGACGAGAGAGAGAAAGGCAGCTTCTCTGCCTCTCTCAGGGCAGTCCGGTACACTCCCAACAACGTTACGTCTGTAAAGACATAAAAGGCGCAAATACAAACAAACAATAGAGCCCACACACAAACATATAAGGCGCTGTAACGTGGCGCCCACTGTCCACGCAGATGCCTTGAATGTGTCCGTGGTCTCAAAAGACACGCGGGGGTGCACGTCCGCCCTGGTTCCGGACGTGCTACCCTCCCTGACAGACTTCCTCTCACCTGCCACTCTAGGAGCGTTCCAGAGGTGGTTTGCCTCGAGGGCTTTGGGCAGACCCCTACAGTCTCGCTGGAGAGTATGCTGAAGGGAAGGGACTCAGGCTTCAGCTCTGCCCATCAGAGATCCCGATGGCTCCACCCAACCACCCTCTTTCTGGTTGTTGTGGTGCCCCCGGTCCTCCTTGGCCCAGGCTCGATAGCCCCAGCCCCCTCCCCAAGAAATTCCTGGGGGTGTTCCCCTCCACCTCAAGAGTGGACACGGACTGCACTCACGGTCTCCTGGGATCCAGGCGGCAGGGCGGGGGTGCCTACACACCTCTCGCTAGGAAGTCTGTCTTTAGCCGAGGGAGATGGCATCCTATGGTGGTTGGTCGTTCTGTAACGGTGTGGCCCGAGTGCCGAAGGGTGTGGAGCAGGACGCACAGACTTCGACATGGATGAACATTTATTTACATAACACATAACGGCACTCACATATAACATGAACGAAGAACACAAATACATTAGCAATGATGAGATGAACATTTACAATAACGACACATTTATCTCAGCCTGCTACATTAACAATGACCAACACACTGCACACAATGACAAGGGTTTATATACATAAAGACGAACAAGTTGCAGGTGTGTGCAGGTGTGGTTACAAACAAAACAACCCTCCCACTGCATGTGGCGGGTCAAACCACGTGACTCATGAGAGATGAGTGTTCTGTGACACCCACCATGTTGAATTTTAGGCTATGACACAAAAACACATGCGCAGAACATACTTAACCCTTTGCCACTATGATTTTTCAGTATGATCCTGCTTAGATTTGGCAACCTGACTGCAAATATATGTAATAGTCTGCATATTTGTAAATCTTATCATAGCATACCCTGTGGGTAGTTGGGAAGTAGGGAGTTTGATGCCATTTTGGTTTGTATACCTCTTTTTTCCTTGGATATTGCTAGTTAAGAAGTTAGGGGAAAACTTGTGTCTTTTGTTTCACTTTTGGTTTCAGTAAGGTACGGTAGTCTTTCACTGGAGCAAGTTGTGTATTTTGTTTGTTCCTTTGGCCTTTTTGATTTCCAAAGCTCAATCTCGCTACCCAATAAACCTCAAACAAGAGTAAAATGATACAGATCTTTTCTTCTCACTCTAACGAATATTAAGAGTTAACAATGTTAACAAGAGTGCCATTATTTAGAAGTAATCAAATCGGTGCTAATTGCAAAATATCATGGCATGAATGTGGTGAACAATATAATATTGGTGTGAGGATAATTAATGCAATGAAAGCTGCTATGCGCCCTGCTCAAGGTCAAAACAAGGTAATTGTCTACAGATAAATTCTGTTCTGTTATTCGAGAATCAAAAAACTACATTATCAACACTAGTGTGGACAGACCCAGCATGAGTGTCCTTACCTAGGCCTGAATGAAGCCATGGTATTATTCAAACAAAATTACATTCTGATGTGAAAGAGGAAATAGTAGATGCTATTAAACAAGCTATTAAAATGTTGTGATATTGGAGATGAAAGATTGAAATGGTTGAATTCCAGTGGAAAGATAGCATTCCACAGAGATAGCAATGGAACTTTTTTGAGGGTCAGCTGATAGAATTTTAGAATTCACATTGTGTACCTAATGCAATACAGACAGAAATTATGTGAGATCATTACAGTTTATCTGTACATCAAATTGCTTTTATGATGTACACACGTGAACAGATGATGCATACCAATGCGACTGAGAAAAACTAATGATTTTTGGTTGCTAGAGCTTGAACCTTAGCACTTAAATACTCATAAAAAGCATAATATGTTTAACATCAGTTCCAACTCCTGTGCAAAATGATGTTTGAAGTGAACCCACAGGATACTCCACTGCAGATGTACTAACAGAAGAATCATATAGCTATACATATAGCATATATAGCTCTATTACCACACTGAATCCTACATCACTCATACTCACTATGTCCCCAGGATAGAACAGCATTGGGCTACAGTGTAGATTTTGTGGCTTATCTGTTTTTGAATTAAAAAAAGAGTGCTCTGGAAAATGTCCATTGCAAACCAGTTTCCTCTGGAGGATTGGCTAGGAGAGTTTAATTCATCCAAATAAAGTGCACCCAGATCATTTGCTAGTACATGAAGGCTCACATTTCAGCTTTGCAGTGGAAAACAACATTTTTACCATCATTCAAAAAATTTGATGACTTCTCTGATACCCTTCATTTGATACTCCTCTGATACCCCCCATTTCATCATAACATTATGCTCCTGATATGGAAAACCCAACCTTGCAAATTGATATGATTGGTTCCTTACATTTGTGATGTATGAAACCTGTGTTTTTGAGTCATTGTTACATTGCATTTCCAAAGTTGAAATGTTCAGCCATGGCATTGACAGTTTATTTTGTTCATAATTTGTCTTGTGGCATATAAAAACAAATATAAAAACACATGGACAACTTAATTGTCATTGGAGGGTGCTTTTAATGTAAAAAAAGAACACAATAAATATGTTTAATACATGTATATACACGATCAATGTTAACAATATTTTACAGGTACCTAGCTAGAATTCAACTTGTTTCTTAGGACTTTGTTGGACTTTGGTTGCCAATCAGATTTACTTTTTTTATACTGAGCTATTCTCTGATTTTCTCACTATTGTATTTAATAATATGCTGCCATTACATTCCTGGTCTTAGTGTTACAGCAAAGCTCATCAGCTATGGATGTAACAGGGTCATCAAATCTGTGGTGGTAGCTGAGCAGGGCAAATACTAACATGAATCTCTGCACCAATTGGCCCTGAAGTCACAGAGAAATGCAAATATTTTCTATTGCTTCTCCATTTCTGATCATCCCTCAGGTGAAACAAGGGTTCAATATAATAATAATAATAATAATAATAATAAATTAAATAGTGGATTGTGCTAGAATTTTCTGCACACTGGCAACCCAGAGCATGGAATAAGGCATCCTTAATCACAGCTTTAAGACAACGTTCTGCAGGGACAGTAACATCCCATTGGATGCTCTAATTCAGATGACTGTCAGCCTGGATAACCTCTGTGAATGCCACACAGTTGCTCGTCTTTATTTAACCAGGCACAGACTTGCATTTCCTCCCATAGATGGTTGTGAGCCTATGCAAACTGCATAGCTAAAGGTGTGAGAATGCAGACACTGTCTGCAGGATTGTCTCTGCCTATAATGTGAAGAAAAGGGACACCTGCTGGTGCATTGTCCCGTTAGCCCCACTGTCTAGCACTCCTTCCCAGCCCAGCATATGGATTCTGATCCCCGAGATAGAAAATCTTCCTGGCTGTTAATTAGATCTGCAAGATAATTTTAGTAAGCTCAGAGTTTTCTAAGGTCAAAACCTGCCTTCACACAGGCCATGAGATTGTGCAGTTGACCTGCTGGCCAGCATTGTCCCCACTAGATTATGTGTTTATCTCTCACCAAAGCCACTGCTACCCAGTAATGTATATAGTAAGCTCTCAGACAGACATTCATTCACTCCTCAACCTGTCCAGGCAGGATGAAGGATACACTATCATGGGCTAAATGTCATAACAGCTAAATACAGGTATCCACTCTTATTAGTACCTGTTTTCCTAGCAAAAACTAAGAGAGAAGAATTAACTACACTCCATTAAGGAATTACAATGGCTCCTGAGTTTTGCAAATTTTACAGGTGGTTTATTTGAGGATTTAGTATTGTGTACCAACACCTCTGACAGCCCTCCTTTAAAGCAGTCTGTATATTCTCCTACCCCAACAGAGAAGCATCTGCTGCATTCACTGCACTGAAGGACCATTTCACCTCTGCATCCAAGCATAAGCACCCAGACTCGTAGCTGCCATTTGTAGCAGAGGTGGGTGCATAAGAGATAGGAGTGAAGGCAGTTCTAGCTGGTAAACCAGCTAAAATGCCTTTTTTTTTCTTCTGAAAACTGTCTCCCACAGAGTGCAATTATGATAGCATTCACAGCTGTTTAATTGACCCTAGAAGAGCAGAAGAACTGGCTGGAGGGGGCTGTGGAAACATTCACAGTCATTAGAGATTACAGGAGTCTGGAATACATCCATACCGTGCAGCAACTAAATAAGTGAATGCTGTTTTTATCCTGGTTTTTGTCATTACATTACAGGTTCAAAAAAAAACAGAAAAGCACATACTCTGTCCTAACTATATTATGAGAAATGCTCTCCTTGAGATCCAGGCTCTGTGCTTCCCTCATCCTGCCTCATAGCCCCAATACAATGGCAACTTTATGATAGCCTAAGATGAACACTTCAGAGGGGTCCCATGCCTGAGACTTTTTCCATGAATAAAACCTTAGACATCCTGAGACAAGTTATTAAGATGGGAACACATCTTTCCAGCCACAGTTCACCCAGGCACTGGTCCACCTGTTCCTACTGGTGGCCAGCAATGGCAAAGATTATTTAAAATTACAGTCATGCTATTTATGTGCACAATCCAACCCCTCTCAGAAAACTAAAAATACTCCCTTTGTGTTTGTGGAGTGCTCCACCAATCAGGTCATGTAGTGACAACAGATTCTACACCAGTATCTCATCTCTCCCACTATTGCATGTCTCTTTCCACAGACTGATGATTCCTATTTCACTGGATGATGCTATGCCCCTGGTGGGCCTGCTTTCTCTTCTGCAAATGTATATCTCTCTGGCATATGTAGTTCATACCATCCTGGGCTCAGGCTGTCACATGTGGGCATCCAGTTCCTGTTGGACTGGGAAGGCTATGGCCATGAAGATCCTTAGATTGGATTTTTGTTGCCAGTCTCCTGCAAGGTCACTTTTTTTCATGCTGGAGACAGAAGATTTGGTGTAGGTACTGCCATGTTCCCCTGTAGAAAAGTTCAGAAAATTCTTCACTGGTGTTTTGATTACATGTGTCACCCACTAAAACCCCTCTTTATTATTCCCTTAATCCCTTCTGGAGTATTTAAGACTCCACAAGCATACTTGAGGGATGACCAGGATGACCAGGGCACGTATATAATAGTACATAATATAAAGATCAGAGATGTTTAACTTTGACATTTGTAAGTTGTCAGATATTCTCTCTATATTCTCATTCTTAATTCTGTCTGATTGTGCCTTATCCATTTTGTGTTAATCACAGTAACTTTAAAATTGTAAATGCATTATTTTCTACATATTACAGTAATTGTATTACTGTCTTCTATCTTACGACACATTATTTGACCTATTTTATGCATAAACATCTTTTATTATATGTTGTTGAAATTACCGAAGCAAACCTTTACTCTATTTATCTGCTGCTGTTTAGCTACAATTGTTCAATTATTGCTGTTTGCACTGTTTTGCAAAGTTTTTCATTAATATTTTGCATTAAGTGTTGAGACCTATTGTTTTGTTTCTCTGCTACTCAGCTAAAGTGATTGTTATTACTCTGCTCACTTGTCTCTGAGTGCAAAGAATGATGGCACTTTTCTTTAACTGAAGACACTTAACACTTAACAATCAGTAGTTTGCAGTTTGTTTATTTTTTTTAAGAGACTGAGAGGCCAGGTGTTCAAGGCAGGTGTGGGAATGGCAATAAACTCTCTTGACTCTATCGTGAGTCTTGAATCGCATCCGTCAGTGCTACGGAATGTTTTGTTTTTGTCACGAATGATCTCTCCTCCCATGAGTCACGTGGTTTGGCCCGCTGCATGCAGTGGGAGGCTCTTGTTTGTTTATTGTATTTGTAACCATGCCTGCAGACACCTGCACCTGGTTAGTGTTTTGTCTTTGTGTATTTAAACCCCTGTCAGTGTGTTCATGTTCAAGTCATTAATGTGCTTGTTCAAGTTCATAGCTTTAATTTTAAATGTACTTGCTGGGCAGTGGTAGCTCAGTGGTTAAGGTACTTAACCAGGTTGCTGGTTTAAGCCCCACCACTGCCAAATTCCCACTGTTGGGACCCTGAGCAATGCCCTTAACCCTTAATTGCTCAAGTTGTACTCATTCATAATTGTAAGTCACTTTGGATAAAAGTGTCATGTAAATTTGTGTCTGTTTTCACTATGTCAATGCCCATGTTTGTGTTTATGTTATATGTGAGTGCTTTGTCTTCTGTTTTTTTCAATAAATATCTGTCTATGTCGACAGAGTCTGTGCGTCCTGCTCCTCACCCTGCGGCAGTTGACCGCAACAGTTTTTGGTTTGTTTTGTTAATCCTGTGTAGCAAACTTTCAGATTCATTTTATGTATTAACAACAACAATAACAATACTAATACTAATAATACAATTCATAATAAACAGCATCACTAAGAAAGTCAAAAATAATAATTAGTATAATAAAAATTAAATGACTGATATGAACTGGACCTTATGCAATCATTTTTAAATAAGTAATTTGATTTCACCACAGTACTCAACCACAAGAGTTCTACCTGTACAATAGATTTTTTGCACTTTTCAGGTCAACTGAGATATCTGCCTTGCCAATGGGAATACCTGGCTTGTAAAAATGTCATGCATAACAAATCCAACATCTGTGGTTCTGAGATTTCTGTACATATTTAATAAACAAGCCAAACAAAAAAAGGATACAATACAGTTCCATAACAAGTAATGAATGATAGTTTTGAATGAACAGATTCAACAGAAGTTTCTGTCATGCATCCATTTTTCTTCCATTTTAATTAGGAGAGGCATAAGGACTAAATGTAGATGAGGAACAGAAGCATCTGCACATTCATAAAGCACGAACATACATCCATCAAATTAATAAGTTTGAAACAAGGGCATGACTGTTATTTTGAAAAACAAACAAACAAACTTTTAAGTACTGCAGTTACCCCAACTGCCAAACAAAATAACCTTCAGAACCTTCTGTTACAGAGGTTCTTAAAATAAACCCTATCTTAAAAGAAACTTTCATTGCAACTTAGGCACACTGGTGACGATGATGCATTGACAGTGCAGTGTAGACACTCACAGGTCTCGTTAAATTAAATCATATTTTGTTTGAATCTGTTACCCCATGGCTGTGGTTTGAGACAGGCTCCTCCTGTCACCAGCATTAATATTATTTAAAATTCAAAACTTTATATTTGTCCCACATAATATTGACTGTCTTGACTAAATTACCTATATTAGCCTACATTTTCATTCCACATTATCTTAGTCAGGTACACACTTTAGAAAAACCGCAAGCACCTCATATTCAAATGATGTATGTCTGCAGATTTCACTGTGAACTGAATTCAATGCACTCGCTTGGAAACACAGAGCACATTAAATGGTTGAGGGGATTTACTCACTTTCAGAGCTAGTGAAGAGAACCTAGTGCAGCTGCACTGATGGTGAAGCTCACACACAACAGGAATCTGTTTTACAGCAGCCAATACGAAACTGAAGCTTATTAGCCTACCCTCCAGACATTTTGCATAAATTTGGGTAATAAATCCAAGCATGCTTGTCCAAATCTGGTAGAAAATGTCTCATGCTCATTTGTTGCACTAAACCAGGCACTACAGAAAATGACATAAGCATATTTTCTGTTTTTTGCCTAGACTCTACATCTCCACTGAGGTGTTGCCTTTTATTTTATTCATTTCTCAAGAAATCTAAGTGTAAGGGAAAAGAAACTAGAAAGAAAATGAGCAACATTTTGCTCTGGTAATAGGGTATTAATTACACGTTCTTTGTTTTCAGCTATGAAGGGGTGCTCTCACTAATTTATCTGCCACACCAGAGTAACAAAGGTCAGGAGACTGGTTAAAAACTGTTTTTTTTTCTTTTCTGCAGCCTTTTTACTTATCTTATGAAACATAAGAAAATACTCAACTCAAATACCCATTTCTAGGAAATAAAATATTGCTTGTGATGATCTCTGTGAAAGTCAAAGGATAAGTGCTTTCTTTTACATGACTAGAATTTAGTCTACTCTTCAGCCTGAAACATTGCCATCCTTTAGCAGATGTACTTAAAGACTATTGGTGGTAGGAAATCAAAGTGAATCTGTTTCCTAATTTACTTATGTCAATTTGGCATGCTTCCAGCCTCACCAGATGATTTCATTTGTCTGGGCCAAATTCCTGATTTATTATGATTACATCCAGCCTGTTGCTGGATGTGCATTTGAAATGAGCCTGTGTCCTCTTTGAACTTCATAGGACTTTACAAGATAAATGATTGAAGACTGTGTTCCTCATGCTAACTAGCTAAAGTTTGAGTATCCCATCTTTTGAAATCTTATCTCAGCTCACAGACTGTATAGGTTGCAGAACCCATTTTATCACCTTGTGGAGGTCGCAAACAAAATAATATAGAAAGAAAGTGCTATATTAACAATTGGTCTTATATTAGTGTTGCACAGTCACATGCTGCTGTGTAAGAACCCAGTGCCTCCTGCACTTGTCATTTTGGGACACATAACTTAAGATTAGTTTATACTTCTGTGAAGATTCATTTAAATGTCTGCATGGAGACATAGAAAAGGTAGTCATGGGTAAGCATAGCTCCCAGTGGCTCACAGACTGCCTGACGTGCACACCTCCACAATCTCAACCACATGTTGTGCATATCCGTGGAGCTGTGCCTCATGTAAACATAGATTGGATAACCTGTAGTGTTGGATGCTGGTCATGAGACCCAAACAAAACAAACGTGAAATCAAAATATGGTAGGTTGAGGATCAGCTGTCAACAGATGTATAGCATATGACCATTATATGACCATTCTTAAAACAATACAAGAATAATGAAATTATCATTAATTGTTGGACAAAACATCTTGGCTAAGATACTTGAGAGTGAGACTCTTTATTGTTCATTTATACATTCTTGTTTGGATAGTAGTACACATGTTCCTATTATGATAAAGGATGTTGGCTGAGATCTATTTGAATAACTGCATATGAAACTTACACCTGATCACAGATACAGATCTTCTCAGAAGTATAAAACAGGCTTTACAGATAAATTGCTTTCAGTTTATTGAATGGTGCAGGTATTTAGCTTTCAGTATATTTAATTTTGTATGTAAGATTTCCACTAAAATATCTAAATATATATAAAAATTTACATGCAACTCTATGCATGTAACCAGAGCTGTGCATATATTCTATAATCTTGCTCCAGTGGGTAGCATGTAAAGACAGTGTGATGTTGTCTCCCAGCTCTGCACCTCCAGACTCCACTTCCCATCACCCCTGGTCCCAACAGATAGAGAACACACCACCTGTCTCCACCATTCAGCTACCACTACCTAGATTGCCATCTCCACGCTTCTGAATGTTTCTACCTGTTGTAAATTTCACTCATTGTATTTCTTTATCACTCAAGTATTCTTTGAGAGGTATTGCCATGGTTTTCTCTTAGTGTACATTATGGATTTTCCTGTGCTTATTTTTTGATTGTGTTCTTGACCTTGCCTTCTCTGTGCTATATTTTCTGGCTTTGCCCTTTGGCACCTCTGCCTGTGCTCCTGCTGTTCTGGTATTGACCTGTTTCTGGACTCTGTACAGTATATTCTTTGGATGTTCCCCTGGGTGTTTGATCCTTTTTCCCCCACTGCCTGTGTTTTATAACTATGTGTTTGGACTGACCTTATATAAGTGTCATTTGATTTCATCCGCAATCATCTGCCTGATTTTGTTGTTACAGACGGAAGCCATTACTCACAACAAATGAATAAATAAATAAATTCTCTTTTTGCCAATAATGATATTTCAGAGATATAGTGTTTTATCTCGCTTGATTAGCGTATTACTACATGTTAAGATGTAGTCATCACAACACCCTCTCCTCAAGAGCAGAACTGTTATAGTTACTGCATGCTGTTTAAAACTGTTCTTGGCATCTTTGCAGCCTCCCCAGTGGGTATCCTCATTGCACATCCATCAAACACATGATATGTCCTGGGAGAATGATTTCTGTGGTGTCATCTTGGTCATGGTATTTTCTACCCCACAATCTATGTAAGGCTATTAAAGGTAGCCTATATCCATGTCTTTATTTGCACCTTTCAACAATAACATCTTACCGCTATTAGGTTCTTCTTTCCCATATTGGCTCTAGCGACCAAAGACACCTTTAATGAATATAATAGAGTGCTATATTGTTATTGCACAATAGTGCAATGAAATTTAAGGTGCAGTACCCAATACTGCTGGTCATTTGCATAATAACATACAGCAGTAATAAAAGTAGTAGACGTCCTGCAGCTCAGGTAGCTGTGTGTTAATGATCTTCTGGCCTTATTTTATGACTCTGGAGAGCCGGCTTGAGAGCCACCGAGCAGCTGGCATGCCACCGTGATGCTGTAGGTGAATATGCTTCCTATGCTTGCTCATGATTCAAGTCAGGGTTAGAGAGTGAGACTAAATTATAAGTGTTCATGTATTTCTTATGTATATATTCCATAAAGATTTATTTTTCACTGTTAATCTACCAGAAACTTTAATCTTTAATTATTTTCTTGTAGTTGAAATGTTGAAATGAAGAAATAAAAATCTGATGTTTTATCATTTTACACCTGACAAGAACTAGACATTTTGATAGTGTGTAGAGATTTCATGTGTACTGTGAAGTGTATTGAACATATCTTTAGGTGTGATTCCTCCAAACATCATATAAAATGTGACTGACAGGGCTGATCCCTCACTCCACAGACTTACAAAGAGGCAAAAGACCAACTGCAACAATATATATTTTAAAATGTATTATTTGAATTACATTTTTCATATTCCCATAAGGTGTGGATAAAAAAAAAATCTCACTCAAAATTTTATGAACTGCTTTACATTGTTCCAGGTAAGCCCATATCCTTCACTGTCAATGTCATGGCCTTCAGTTTGCATTTATAGAGGCCTTTGATCTTTTTGTGATTACTGAGGCAGAAAGGTCCAGCACTCTCTAGGACTGCCATGCAACGAATAAGCTCCTGTTCTACATCTTCTATACTTTCTCTTGATGAAAGGAAGTAGAAACATCTGTGTAGAAACTACATTACATGCTGCTTACCCTAAGGTGGAGTGGAGGTGGAGTGGACAGAGCACCATGTAATAGATTATGCAGCACATTCTGAGAACATCACATCTGTGACCCGCTCAACAAGGGCTCTAGCAGACGTATTGTTACATTTCTCTTTTGGACTGCCTTTTCTGTGAAAGACTTTCCTTTATCAATATTTCTTAAAAACTCCATAAACTTCGATGTTTGTAATGTCCGTTACATATAAGCCAAGAATAGTTTCCACACAAGTGATGGTGGTATAGTACTAACATCTGGTAACCTGCCCTTGTCATTATCATCCATAAGGTAAGGTGTGTGGCAATTTGTCCCTTAGGGACTTGGTGTGGCTAAAAATGCACCATAGATGTTCAGGTTTTAGAGCTATCCCACAATACATCGTTGAGTTTGAACAGAAAGTTTCCTATCTAATTTTGTCCTGGCTGAATTGCATGGGGCACTGCACTGGGGGTGCTATATTATTTTATTTTGTCTTTAAAGCCAAACACAGTTGACACATGAGAGGAATGGTTTTCAAAAAATGAGAATCATTGTAAATTCAACATATTTACATTTTTGAGATGTGTAATATCAGGGGATTTCTAAGGTTCTCATTAAAGTACATGAACATTTATGCCTGGCAAACATTTATTTGCTTAATTATTTTGCAGTGTAGCCCATATGTAGCTGATGCATTCACTGCACCATGGACTTGTTAACTTGCAATTCTGTGAAACTGAAAAGAGACAACATTGTCTATGCAATATACATGCATAGATTAAAATATTAATTTCTTAATTTCACAATTCATGGGTATGTATCAAAAATGAATAATTTCCCTATTGATTCAAATAATCATTTAGGCTAATTGCCAGGTTTAACAGAGTTTTTCTGAGCAGGGAAATGATCTAACAGTGCTGGACTCCAGTGATCCTAGTGTGCTTACAGGTTTCTGTCACTGGAATGTTCAGAGCAGCAGCTCCCATAGAAGAGACACCTCAAGTATATTCATTTAATAAATGTAATTTATTACTCTCAATATATATAAATACATTTATTAATTTATTGATTATTAGGCAAGTAAGTTGATACTTACAAAGAATAGTAATAGGAAGATAATACACCCACATGGTAGATACTTTTGCTCTGTTAGTATCAAAATAACCCATCTATTGGGTAAAGAAATTGTGGTGTTCCTTGTGTAAAATGTGCTATTCCAGTCACTGTATTTAGGTAGGCACTATATCAACACATATAGCTGTTGTTTTTAATCTAGATATTTTATAGCAATTATTGTCCTTTCTGTAGGTTCTACAGAATAATAAATCTTTTGAATAAAGTTGGGTGTCAGTGCATTTTGCTCTACTAATACATAGCATATTATTTAGTGTCAAATACTAAATCTTTTGCTCCATCATTATTTTCAATATTCAGAATAAGTCCTGGAAGTGTATGTTTATATCATGAGGAAGTGTATGTTTATATCATGAGGAAAAAGGCAATTATTTAAAAAAAATTGTGTTCCAAGGAAAGTGAACAGGAAAGTCCAGATTTACTGTTTATGAGGGAAACTTACATGTAAAAATCCACAGGTCTTTTCAAATTCACAATCTGCAGTTGTGAACACTGACAGAGATCACCTCTCCCCATGCATTCTTATTTATATAGCAGTTTCACCCTAGTGTTTTCTCTGAAGGAATACACATTCTCTCACTAGCTTGGGGCAATACATGGGTGTAAATTCTAATTACTGAAAGCTGTGATCACCTTTAATGAGCTAGGTTATCTTACATCTAAAGTAAAAAAAAGTTGTGTTGTATACAATACAGTTATTCTTTCTCTCTCTCTCTCTCTCTCTCTCTCTCTCTCTCTATCTCTCTCTGTGTGTGTGTGTGTGTGTGTGTGTGTGTGTGTGTGTGTGTGTGTGTGTGTGTGTGTGTGTGTACATGTGTACTTCTTTCACACATACAAAACACAATGGTCTGTGTATCTGGTATGGGAAGTTTTCAAACCCAAACCTAGAATGCAGGCATGCTCAGCCATAGCAAACCACAGCACCATAAGGAGAAAAAATGGGGCCAATATGGGAACTGTTGTACCCCAGATAGATCCTCTTTTCTCTCCTCTAAACCTCCTGTAGAGTCACCGGCAGTGTTCCTAGATCCCCAGGCTCCACTGCAATCACTCACAATCCTGCCTGCTCTCACACTGAGTCTGGCTAGGCCTTTCTCACCCCTCCCCTTAGAGGAGATGAGCTTCTGAAATAGTCATGTGGGAGGACGGGGCACCTCCACGAGAGTGTGAAGGATAGATACACTTCCTTGAATGTACACTGCCAACACAGAAGTGCCATTCCACCTTTACCCAGTCTGAAAATGGTTAAAATATGATGCTTTATCCTTCCCGACTAAAAATAAACACAGACATTTTCCTGTGTTTGAGGACATTTATTGATTGTAGAGATTTTGTCTCAAGATAGCAATGATTTAGCCAATAGCAGGCATGGTCTCATTTAATGATAGAAGAAAACATTTACACTGACTAGTAAATGTTTATATATACTCTCCTCTCTGCCTTTCCATCATGGTACAATGTCACCTGTGTGACTAAAAGGTTTATCAGTGTTACATAAACTGACAGAGATCGATTATGCCCCTCAAAAGTCTAACAGAGGTGCTGTGGTGTAATCCATCTAAATTACATCTTCCCTTTAGCAGGACAGAGAAGCACCTTTTTTCCACTTACCATGACTGAAGATAAGTCACACATTTTAGTCTCTACATTTACCAGTTTCAAATAAGACCAGTCGCCTTATTTGCACTTAACTGCAACATATAAGAGAAAATCCTTGAAGATTCATTGGTCTAGCAGGTACCTTTATGTTTAAATGAAGTGTCAAGCAGCAAGGAGTACTTGAGTTTGCATGAGGGAGTGTGTGCGTGTGTGTGTGTGTGGGGGGGGGGGGGCATGGTAATCTGCATCTTACACACCATTACCTTCCTGCAGAAATGTGAAAGTTACAAGACAGAAGTGAGTGTGAGACAGCCTAAGGGGCTCAGAGGAAGATGAATGTATAAGAATTGAAAAGCACCTTTACATCACCCTATCTGCTTACCGTAGATAAAAAGTGCAAACTAAGAAATGAAATGATTATTCTCAGACCAAAGGCACACAGAAATGCTTACTGACTATAAACAAATGTGTCCTCGATCTATTCCTCTCTCTATTCTTTTTTTCTTAGTTGTTTACTACCCCAGAGGACCAGAAGACATTTCAAGTGGAGCACAAAAGCACAGAAAAATAGCGAAAGAATTGGCTAAATAAAATGACTAACCCATCCTCAGGCTTTTAATCACCAGGTTTGTTCTGTTGGCCTTTGCTTTGTCTTTATGCCCTGCCCACCTACACACTAACACAACAATTACTCTTAGCTTTGTACTAGTCAGCCATACAGCCCACTCCACACTTAGTGTTGCACAGGATTGAGGAGATGAGTAAAATGCAATACCAACCTCTGATGAAATCATTTTTGCTATAGGTGGGAAAGATGGCATTGGAAATATTTGAGCTCAAGTAGCAAATATGCAAAAAAAAAAAAAAAAAATCTTAATGTTTTCCCATTACAGTGTTACATCCAAATTCTGCAATACTGGCACTCTGACAATACTGACAATAATTCACCTTGAATTATGAACATGTCCTTTGACATCTGAGATAGATTGGCCAGAACTGCTGCTTCTGTGGAATGACTGTAGAAAACACACATAAAAGCAAAATGCCAGCATAGCAAAAGCGATGAAGACTGGATGTGCTGCCAGACAGGAGCTGTGATGGCAGTGTAGTGGGGGGATTTCTAATGTATAAAGATCTCTTCAAGCCAAAAAAGAAACAAATGCTTTAATTTGTAGAAGAATAAATGAAGAATAGATGATATGATGGTTAAAAAGGAAAAGAAGGGGTCTAGCAATCAGTTCCATATCCCTGGGGTGGATGTGAGAACATCAGAGGCACTCACTCATCAGAGGTCTCATTCATTACACTTAACCCATAACAATGATAAAACAGGTAGGCATTTAACAAGGAAGCCCAGAATATATAGAATGTTTCAGAGAAGCAAATCAAACACTAATATATGGCTTTCTAATATTATATTCAGGGTTCAAGGTCATTCATCTTAGCAGAGCAAAGTAATGGTGTTTGAGCTTTTCACAGCCATTGCTACTTCCTGTACAGACAACAAATCTTATACCAACTACCCACTTTATTAGGAACACCTTCCTGCACATACACTGACCTATCTATCTATCTATCTATCTATCTATCTATCTATCTATCTATCTATCTATCTATCTATCTATCTATCTATCTATCTATCTATCTATCTATCTATCTATCTATCTATCTATCTATCTATCTATCTATCTATCTATCTATCTATCTATCTATCTACCTACCTACCTACCTACCTACCTACCTATTTGTTTGCCACATCTTGTGTTCTGGTACATTTTTCATGTGCCACTACTGCCCTATGAAGAACATCTCACTTTTCTCTGTCTGTATGACTACCCTTTACACTTACTATGGCTGGAGGCATTTTGGATGGAGAGAGACAGGAAAAGATGAAATTTGATAAAAATAAAGGGGCCATTCTTATATATCTCAGGTGGATTGATAGCAATAAAGTGTGACACCTCACCTGAATGTTTCCCTGTTTTCTACCTCTTCCTCTCTATCAATTTTACAATTTATCACTGTTGCATGATGTGTGAGTACTGATCAGTGTTATATATACAGTGCATTGCAAAAGTGTTTAACCCCCTTACAATTAATCCCATTTGCATGAATTGCAAATAACACAAAGATTGTTCCAGTAAATATTTATATTGCAAATCAGTTTTCTAAATTAAATTATTTATTATTTGTCTGTATGATGGCGGCAGGTAGATGGAAGCGAGAGGCGGGTCAGCAGAAAGGTAATCTTTATTTTCCATCGGAAATCCACGATGTGAACACGGAATCTCAAATACAAAGAGTAGAGGAGCTAGTCCTCCTCTAGATAAACACTTATGCATGGTTTGTCTTGATGTAATAGGATTGCTAATGTGCAACTCCATCTACTCGGATCTAAGGATAGAAATAGTGAATGGTAAATGGGTGAAAGCAATTAGTAATCAGGGGATTGTGAACGGGGCAGATGCAATGAGTAGTGCCTAGCAGGGGTGGGTGTGTCTCCCCTGGTAACTGGCTAACCAACAGTGACAGAACCCCCCACCCCGAAGACCCCGCCAGCCTCTTGGTGCACGGCCGGCCTTGCCACCGTGGCGCTGGCTTCAGAGGATGCAGTCTGTGGAAGGAGGCTATTAGGTCGGGGTCCAAGATTTGGGAAGCTGGTATCCAGCACCGCTCCTCTGGCCCATGCCCCTCCCAGTTCACACGGTAGTGCATCCTTGCACTTTGCCACCTAGAGTCTAGCAGTGCCCTCACCTTTTACGCCAACCCCCCCCCTCCACCCACACGGGGGAGGTGGGGCACCCAAAGGATTGGACTCCTCTGAAAGAGGACCTTCTACCACTGGCTTCAGTGCCGACACATGGAAAGCCCAAGAAGCCCGGCTGTCCTGGGGAGGCCCACGTAGTAGGTGACCTCATTAATGTGTTGCGTGACAGTGTACGGGCCCTCATACCTCGTGGCCAGCTTCCCGTGGGATCCCGCACAGTCATCTGCCGTCGAGACCCACATTTTCTGTCCAGGTTCATAAAGGGGCGTGTCCCCACGCCTCCTATCCGCCTTCCTCTTGTAGGCGGCGATGGCCTTATGCAGCTTTTGATGCACCCCTTCCCACACCCGCTCACTGCACCGACACCACGCTTCCACCGCCGGTTGATCTGACGTGGGCGGATTCCACAGATAGAGTGGGGGCTGGAAACCTAGGACACACTCAAAAGGCGTTATACCCGTCGCTTCATGATGTAGAGAATTCTGGGCATACTCAGCACAGGGTAGGTAATTACTCCAAGTCTCGGGTTGGTCTTGACAAAAAGACCTCAGAAATTTACCCAGTTCCTGGTTTGCCCTTTCTACCTGCCCATTGGCCTGAGGGTGGTAGCCAGATGTCAGGCTGACTGTGATGTTCAGTTTCCACAGCAGTTCCTTCCACACCTTTGACATGAACTGTGGTCCCCTGTGTGATACAATGTCTTCCAGCAGTCCAAACACTCGGATGGGCAGTGTGGGTGTGAATTTGCCGCAGCTATCTTCTGGTCTAGGTCCCATCTGACTGTGGCCAGAAAGCAGGTGCGGGACCGAACCGGCTCTAGACTGGTGGATTGAGTTTCTGTGTGGTGCTGATGCAAGAGGGCATCTGCCCTCATGTTTTTCGCACCTGGTCGGTAGGTCATGCGGAATGCAAACCTTGTAAAGAAGCGCGACCACCAGGCTTGAATTGAGCCTTTTGGCGGTCTGAAGGTATTCTAGGTTTTTATGGTCTGTAATGACCCAAAAGGGGTGCCTCGCTCCCTCCAGCCAGTGCCTCCACTCCTCAAATGCCAGTTTCATAGCGAGGAGTTCGCGATCTCCCATGCCATAGTTCCTTTCCGCAGCGCTTAGCTTCTTGGAGAAGTATGCAATGAGCTTCAATTGCCTTGCCACTCCCTTGTGTTGGGAAAGCACTGCGCTCACTCCCACATTTGATGCATCTATCTCCACCACAAAAGGCTCCCTCGGGTCAGGTTGTTGCAAAACTGGAGCAGTGGAGAAAGCAGCTTTCAGCTCCGTGAAGGATCTTTCTGCCTCTGGGTTCCATTTGATCCTCTTGGAGAGGCCACGCAACAGGTCTGTGAGTGGTTTAGCTATCGTGCTAAAGGAGTCAATGAACCAGCGGTAGAAGTTAGCAAATCCTAGGAAATGTGGTAACTCCCTACGATTCTAGGGTCTAGGCCAGCCCATCACTGCCTCCACCTTGCCTGGTTGCATGCGTACGCTGCCCTCACAGATGACATAGCCTAGGAAGCTCACCTCTCTGTGGTAGAACTCACTTTTCCAGTTTGCAGTAGAGGTGGTTCTGTAGGAGGGTGCCAAGGACAGCCCTTATGTCATGCACATGTTGGTCCTGGGAGGGGGAGTAGATCAGGATGTCCTCAATATAAGCGACAACAGATCTACCCAAGAACACCTGTAGGACCTCATTGATGTAGGCCTGGAAGACAGAAGGCTAGACCATAGGGTAGGACCAAATACTAGTGTCCTGAGGACATGCTGAAGGTGGTTTTCCACTCATCATCTTCTCTAATCCGAATTAGGTTGTATGCACTATGAAGATCCAGCTTAGTGAAATATTGGGCTCCCCTCATCTGTTCGAGTGCTGCGGGGACTAGGGTAAAGGGGTAAAGGTACCATACCAGTAGCCTGTTAAGCCCTCTATAGTCCACGCAGGGTCACAACCCTCCATCCTTCTTCTTCACAAAGAACACACTCGTGGAGGCTGGCAAGGGATGAATGTACCCTTGTTGCAGTGCCTCTTTGATGTACTGTGCCATTATCTGATCCTCCTCTTGGGAGATCGGGTAAACCCTACATCGGGGTGGAACGGCATCACTTTTGAGGGTGATAGTACAGTCCCATTCCCGATGTGGGGGAAATTGCGTAGCTTTCGCGGGGCTAAAGACTTCCTCCAGATCTCTATACTCTGGGGGTGCCCCGAGTCCTTCTCCCGCTTCCGGGCTTTCAACAGAGGTCGACTGCAGTGGCAACGTCCGGTGAGGCAGGCATCGTGTCTGGCATGGAGCTACCCACTCGAGGACATGGTTTTCAGACCAGTGTAGATGGGGGTTGTGAGGCTTTAGCCAGGGGACCCCTAGAGTTACGGGATGCAAGAGGGAGGGAAGGAGGTAAAAGGAAATCCACTCCACATGACCCCCTCTGGTCTCGAGGAGTACACAGGGAGTGACATGGGTTATAACCCCCGCCCCCACGGGTCCTCCGTCTAGCGCCCGCACACTAAGTGGAGTAGGAAGAGAGATGGCCTTTATCCCCAACTTCCTAGCGAAGCCCCAGTCCATTATGTTGCCTGCTGCCCCTGAATCGACTAGATTTGATGTAGAGAGCTGGCGATGCTGATGTTTTACCAAAACTGGTAGCTTGCACACCGATAGGTCTGAAAACTCACTTACCAACTGCGCGCCTTCTCGGTTCAGAAGCTTGCCTCGCATTCCTGCCACGCCCAGCTACATGGGCTCTGTGGGGTTCCCCCCTGGTACCGCGAGGGAATCGTCTTCTCGCTGTGTCAAACCCCGATGCAAAGCCCTGCGCCGCTCTTGTAGAAGGCGATCGTATGTAATCGCGAGACGCACCACCTTGTTCAGGGAGGAAGACTTGGGTTTGCATGCCAATATCACCTGCAGGTCCACTTTCAGTCCGTGCACAAAGGCGTCCTCTATGGCTGGCTCATTCCACTGAGTCCCAGCCGCTAGTGTGTGGAACTCCATGGTGTAGTCCGCTGTGTTGCGGAGTCCCTATCTTAACCTGAGTAGCGACTGCCCGCAAACCTTCCCTTGGTATGGGTGATAAAAAATCGCCTTAAGCTCCTGAATGAAGGAGCGGGGAGGCATTGGCCACGAGAGCGGCTCCCCAGACGCAGGCTTTCCCCGTGAGCCTGGAGACTACAAAAGCCACTTTGGTGTTGGTCAGGCAGGGGGGGCTGATACAAAAAGAAAAGATTGCATTGCACGAGAAAGCCTTCACACCCTTCTGGGTCACCTCCGTATGGCTTAGGGGTCGCTATGATGCACTTCATCTTCTCTGGCATAGATGGGGAGATGGGAGGGGTGACTCCCTGCTCTGTGCCGGGAGTCAAGCTACTGACATGCTGCCCGAGACTCAGAATAAGGGAGCGTATCTCCCCTATCTCCTGCTGTTGCTACTCTAGAGCCGCCTTCTGGGCAGCAAGCAGGTGCACCCACTCGGGGTTATTCACCTCGCTTCCCTTAGGCTGCACATTCTGTGACAGCGGCTAGATGGAAGCGAGAGGCGGGTCAGCAGAAAGGTATTCTTTATTTTCCACTGGAAATCCATGATGGGAACATGAAATCTCAAATACAAAGAGTAGAGGAACTAGTCCTCCTCTAGATAAACACTTATGCGTGGTTTGTCTTGACATAATAGGACCGCTAATGTGCAGCTCTATCTCCTTGGATCTGAGGGTAGAAATGGAGCAGGGAGTGAATGAGAAATGGGTGAAAGCAATTAGTAATCAGGGGATTGTGAACGGGGCAGGTGCAATGAGTAGTCCCTAGCAGGGGTGGGTGTGTCTCCCCTGCTAAGTGGCTGACCAACCGTGACAGTCTGCAGATATAAAAACTAAATAAAAAAAATTGCTGCTTGCATAAGAATTTAACCCCTTCTGAATAATAATTGATTAACCACTTTTTGCTGCAATAACAGCTTTACAGGTTCTCTTGACAGCCATGGCCCATTCTGAAATGACAAATAACGTTTTCAAAACAATATGTAAATATGTCCATACCACTGTATGTTCAGAATAAACTGGCATTTCTCATTCTTGTAATCAAATTGCAAATGTTTAAGCACATAATGTATACACAAATGAATTAGTCCAATTGTCCAGAATTAGCATACCCAGATGCATATATCTTGCTGATCAAAATGGTTATGTTGCAACTTGAATAGTTACACTGCCTGGCCAAAAAAAAGGGTCACCAACTGGATTTAACTAAGCAAATAGGTAAGATCCTCCCATTGGATAATTACTGCATGGGTGATTATGTTCCAGCTTACAACAAGTTATTTAACTCTAACTGATGCTGTGAGTAGCTTCTTATTTGTTAAACAACCATGTCGAAAGACATATCCTGTGGTCATGGAAAAGATGTTAATCTGTTTCAGAAGGGTCAAATTATTGGCATGCATCAAGCAGAGAAAACATCTAAGGAGATTGCTGAAACTACTAAAACTGGGCTAAGAACTGTCCAATGCATTACTAAAAAGTGGAAGGATAGTGAGGAAACATCATCTTCAAGGAAGGAATGTGTTCGTAAAAAAATCTTGAATGATCGTGATCGGCGATCACTTAAATGTGTGGTGAAATCAAATCATAGAAAAACAACAGTAGAACTCAGGGATATGTTTAATAGTGAAAGTAAGAGCATTACCACATGCACAATGTGAAGGGAACTCAAGGGATTGGGACTAAACAGCTGTGTAGCCTTAAGAAAACCACTTGTCAGTGAGGCTAACCAGCAAAAATGGCTTTAACTTTCTAGGGAGCATAAAGATTGGACTCTGGAGCAATGGAAGAAGGTCATGTGGTCTGATGAGTCCAGATTTACCCTGTTCCAGAGTGATGGGTGCATCAGGGTAAGAAGAGGGGCAACTGAAGTGATGCACCCATCATGCCTAGTGCCTACTGTACAAGCCTGTGGGGGCAGTGCTATGATCTGGGGTTACTGCAGTTGGTCAGGTCTAGGTTCAGTTGGTCAGGTCTAGGTTCAGTTATGTGCCCAAAGAGTGAGGTCAGCTGACTACCTGAATATACTGAATGACCAGATTATTCCATCAATGGATTTTTTTCTTCCCTGATGGCATATTCCAAGATCACAATGCCAGGAATCATTGGGCTCAAATTGTGAAAGAGTTGTTCACGGAGCATGAGACATAATTTTCACACATGGATTGGCCACCACAGAGTCCAGACCTGAACCCATTGAGAATCTTTGGGATGTGCTGGAGAAGATTTTGTGCAGTGGTCCAAATCTCCCATCATCAATACAAGATCTTGGGGAAAAATTAATGCAACTCTGGACAGAAATAAATGTGATTGCAGAAGCTTGTGGAAATGATGCCACAGCGAATGCATGCCATAATCAAAGCTAAAGGTGGTCCATTGAAATATTAGAGTGTGTGACCTTTTTTGGCCAGGCATAGTATTATTATTAGTTACATTTATATAGCACCTTTCTCAAATTTAAGGTCGCTTTTTACAAATATCGTTTTTTTTTTTTTTACCCCCCTCCCCCCCGATGAGAAGCAGTGGCCAATTTGCACACAGCATACTCTCAATCAGAAAACACAGCCCCCTGGGGGACTGCACTGGGTGCAGGGAAAGAGGTTAGAATTAGGACAGAGCACCAACCATCACTAGACATACATGCACACCTTTATATATATATATATATATATATATATATATATATATATATATATATATATATATATATATATATATATATATACCTCCATGTTTTTGGATAGTGGGTTGAAATCAGAGAGTGGAGAAAACCCATGCAGACACTTGATGATTTCATGCAATATACTGTTATGGCATTTACACTCAAAAATGCTCCTGCCACATTCCATAGGCTTGTTAACACCATGTTAGGAGATATGCCTGATTGCTCAGTGTATTTGGATGACCTTGCAGTATTTGCCTGACTAGTCAACTCATGTACAGACATTGTACATCTTGTTCCACTGTTTAAATGTCTAGAGGTTTCTCTCAATTTGAATCTGGTGAAGTGTGAGTTCATACAAGCCAGCATTTCCTATGTATGAGAACAAGTCGATGGTGGCCAAGTTCACCCATTGGATGTTAAGATATTTGCTATTGTAAATTTCACAATTCTGACTACACATTGTGAGTTATGAAAATGTTTAGGTATAGCCAGTTATTATCAGGGATTCTGTAAGAATTTTTCTACTGAGTTTGAATAAACTGCTTAGTCCTTCTGTTCCTTTTTCTTGGTTTTCTACATATGATCATGCATTTGATAGCATCAAAGTGCTTTTATGTAATAATCCTGTACATGTTGCTCCTGATTTTATCACACCTTTTAAATTATAGGTGTAGCTGGTTCTGGTGCAATACTCTCACAAGATAATAGTAGTGGAATAGATCACATTTGTGCTATTACTCACATAACTTCAACAAACATCAGGTGAACTATTCCACCATTCAGACAGAAGCCCTAGCCTTGTTTTTATCACTGCAGCACTTGTTTATGTTGACGCCATCATTATGCCTATCATTGAATTCATTAACAACAGTCCTTTCATATTATTTATCCATAACCAATATTTGATGCACTGGGCCCACCTTGCTCAGGACTACTGGCTGGGTAAGATACAAAAATGTGGTTGCTTATGCATTGCCCTGTTCGTGATTACAGTACAGATGAATGAGTTCACAAAGATACCTTTGCTCTCTTTTGGGGGAGCATGTTATGTGCCAGTGTGGTACATGTTTCTTTTTTTCTTTTCTCTTTCTCTCCCTCTCTACCTAATCAATCACAGGTGGGTATTGTGCCAGCTAATGGATGCAGTCCAGGTATACATGAAGGACACCCAGATTTACCAATGGGATGTGTTGGTTCCTGAAGGTGGTAGAACCTTTTGTTTATAAGTGACGCTGAGAGCTGAACTGGAGAGGACAGATGGAGGATGATTTGTGGAACACTAGATATTTATGCGCATGGGGTATGCTTGATATGAAGAGTGTTATGAGTATTGCTGGCATGGTTTTGCTGTTAGTTGGTTACCACATTTTAGACACATTCTAAAATGGGATGTCAAGAGTGTTACTGGCAAGACTTTGCTGTAGGAACTTTAGGATCTAGCCCCCTCCCATTTAATTGCTTTTCCGCTGGTACCCCACATCAATTTTCTTCAGACTTGTGTGGACAGGTAAGCACTGGCTCACCTTTACATGTCATGTTAGGAAGTACACTTTAGTTTTGAACAGGGTGAGATTGGAAGGTTAGGCAGATTAGTCGTGTTTATTTCTTTCTTTTCTTTGGCACCTTCCACAGTCCACCAGGCTCCTTTGGTCCTGCACACACTTCCATATAAGTGTACATATACATGCTCAGTGCTTGTTTAAAGTAAACACAATGGCAAAAAGAGTGATTCATGCCCTTGGTCTCCATATACCATGTTACTAATCTCACACATCTATATGACCATCCTATCAGAGAATATAACACTCCCATAAAAGCCAAGCATATGCAGAGCTCGTGATACAATTGACTGCCACACCTTTATTTCAGTCTAAACCACCGAATTCTGTAGCTCCTTTAAAGAGATGGATGGCTCTTTGTGGCTTCTCTCATACATCCTCTTCTTTGGACTGGATATTCTATATCCTCAGCACTAATCCAACAGTGGGATGCTGACTGGGATATCCAAACACAGATATTATTTTACAGCCTCATTTTCACAGCTTTCCTTCAAATTCACAGTCTGATTCAAGATCCTCGAATTTAAGAGAGTCTTTATCCAGAAAAGGTAAATTTTTAATTATTCACAGGTAGAGGCCAATTGTAAACCAATTATGTCCTTGTTAGGGTTTCATTTGCGTAAATGTCTTGCACAGCATGTGATGATGATTATTAATGCAAACAGAATTAGTATTCAACCAATACATTTTTAAATGAATTTATTTTGAGGGTCAGTCTAAAATACAACAATATACAAAATATAATGCACTTTTCTTTTTTTGCTGACAAATCTGTTGACAAATAAGACTGGATTACATTAAAAAGTTTAATCTGCTTAAGTGTCATTTGTAATTTGTTAGGGAACTGAATATTTTTGTATATATATATATATGTGTGTGTGTGTGTGCGTGTGTGTGTGTGTGTGTGTGTGTTCTCTGGTGCTGAATAGATATGTAGAGGATTAGTTACATGTGACACATGCAAACACACATATTCAAATCTATCTATCTATCTATCTATCTATCTATCTATCTATCTATCTATCTATCTATCTATCTATCTATCTATTTAATCATACTCCTGCACTGAGTGGTCACTATACCAGCCACTGACATGCTTTTTTGATTTAAAAACCTTACAGCATCCCAACACAAGAGCAATTTATATTGTACAGATATTCAGAAAACTAAGACATGTGATACATAATTAAAGCATTGCAAGGTGAGAGATGATCTTGGATTGAAGGAGTGGAGGAACTTGGTGGCTTTAGGCTGTATTGCCAATTCCAGTGAGAAATGTTAAATGTTAGAGAGAAGTTTGAAATGGTCAAACTCTTTCATTTTTCATTGCCTCCAGCTCCATCTATATGCTATTGCGCCTGCCTTCCTATGCCCATAAATGCAATGAGTGAGATTTTATTAGTTAAAGATACTTTGAGCAGGTACAGCACCACTATGGTCATGAACTTGATTGCCAAGGAGCACACATGCAGTCATGCTGATAGAAATATGTACATTGATCTGAATAAGAGTGTCTGCCAAATGCTGTAAATGTATTATATCTATAATTTATTAGAAAAAACCTACACTGCACATATACTCACTGGTTACTTTAACAAGCTATTATGTGGAACATTCCCAATACACCTGTGACACTATGGCATGGTATTGGATAAGTATATTAGGCATAGCAGGGTTATTGGAGTTTATAGATATGTCATTGTCAGCACTGGGTTGAGGTTCTATTCCAACTGAGGGCCTGTTGTCTTTAACTATACCTCTACTTACATTTATCCAAAGTAACTTACAGTTATGTACAGAGTACAACTTGAGGGCTAAGGGCCTTGCTCAGGAGCCCAACATTGGCAACTTAGTAGTGAAGAGGGTTAAACCAGCAACCTCCCAATTACAAGGCAAGTACCTTAACCACTGAGCTACCTCTGCCCCTACCTACAGTTTAAGGTTGACAGGTATATGATGGTACCTGGCTTATCATCCTCTGTCATTCTGCCTTGATGAGCAAAATGTTATAGGACTTGGCTGGAGAGATGTTCCTAGATTTTAGAAGATGGTGATCAAAAGTTTGGATGAGGCATGAGGCAGAATATGACAGAACTGTGACAGAATTCCTTAATGCTCAACTCTGAAACCAAGCATGAAATAACAAACAGGGCTGCCTGCAGCCCCAGGGCAGGACTGTGTTTGCTAAAGGGGAACACTAGAGGCCAGAGGACCACAGGACTCCTCCTGTGGTCCTCTGGCCTCTAGTGTTCCCCTCTAGCAAACACAGAGGGGCAGGACCAGAGGACCAGCAGCCAGGCCTGTAAAACCCATGTAGCCAGAAGGCTGGAGCAGCCACAGGCAGTGGGGCTGAAGTGGCTGGAAATGTGGACAATGTACCTGCAGAAGCTGCAGCCACAGACAGTGGGGATGAAGTGGCCATGGCTGTGGGCTGCAGGGCTGGAGCAGATGGAATCATGGGCAACTGAACAGGTACTACTGAGCCTGAGCTTGCACCTGTCCCAGGTAATGACATGAAACAATTCGTCAATATGATCAGAAAACCTTACCAGATGTCCACCAACGGATGCCCTTGCACAGTATCTGCTCTACTGCTAGCTTCCCCAATAAGTACTCTTGATCAATGATAACCAAGCCATGGGGTGTACTCTTAAATAGCACTGGCAATGAAGAGACAAAAACACACTTATTTACACTACAATAAAACATGAAATTTAAAGGAGAAATAAGGATATTTCCCAATCACAATGAGAATTTATTCCTGCAGTGTGAGGAGGATTATTCTTCCTTGTGCATCAGCTTTGGAGCTGGCTGAAGTGTTCTGGTGTGCATACAGCTGGGATTGGTAGAGCCACAATCTGAGTCATTATTATGTTCTTGTTAGGTTGTGTAGGTGAAGGAGGGGAGGTGGGAGGCAAGAATTCTTTATTAAGAATAATCCAAAAATCTTTGTTAATAGGTCAGTCCAAGATCAGACCTAGAAAGATAATTAAATGGGAACACCTTATGAAGTTCCCAACCAAAGCAGACAAGACTACAATGAATTAATAAAATGAACTAATGAGGGGATAATATGAGACTGCCAGTAAAGAAATCTTTTCTGTTGTAAAACACTTGATACAAATAAATTTGAATTTCTATAATAGATGGGCTTTTGCAAGCACTAGCCAGACAACAGTATGTTTGAACTGAAAGAATAATTTGTTCCTATGTATCCATTTTACATTTGTTTTCTGAACTACCTTCAAACATCTGCTATTTTTAACTGGTTTTACAAACTTTTAATGTGATTTTTGAACATATGAAACAATGTCTGGAAGTTAGCCTTCTTTCATATTATACTGTACAGTAGTGTTGCTCTGTATATTTTCTGTATGGGACTAGCTGTAATTTATAGGATTATCTGAAGTAATACTTCTGAGCTCCTGTATACTACCCCTTCTTCCTGAGCCAGCACAGTAAAATGATTAAAGGGACTTAAAATCACTTTCTCACCATGGCCAAACATACCAGAAGGAGAATTGCATTGTACAATACAAATAAAGGACATTGCTCTCTGTCTGGGAGAATGCTGCCTAGGTTAATAGCTTTTTATATGCTGGGATAGGCCCAAATCTGACACAACAAAAGCAGATAAATGATAGTGCACGCCTTTTAAAAATGCAGCGTAGAGGCACATGGTGCAGAGGCAAATAGTTTTCCTGGATCACAGATCCATTAAGGGGCCATGGTGTACTGTCTTTCACCAGTTGCATTTATAGTCACACCACTATTCAAGAGCTCTGAGACAGGTGCGGCATACTGTAATGGCTCAGGCAAGCATGCATGTGCAGTATCCTCATTGATATCAACTGTGTTTTCAGAGACTCACAACCGAAACATTGACACTGTCAAAACAAGGACACAGCAATACCTCTGAGGGAGTAAGCATCTCTCTCTCTCTCTCTCTCTCTCTCTCTCTCTCTCTCTCTCTCTCTAATTTTCTATCTCTCTTTCACAATTACTCAGCAACATTTTAAACAATAACAACTCTAATCCAGCAACTTGTATTACTCACTGCTTACCTTTTTCATAGATTCTTCAGTTCATTAAGGTTGAATGAGGACACATCTAGCACCTTGCATCTATTTATGAGGTCCATAAGGTTTCTAATTATGAAATTTGTGTAACGGCCCCAACCTCCCTGTTTTTCACTGCTGTTGGTCTAGAGTAGAGTTGGCCTGTGCAGAGTGGAAGGTGAGAATGGAGTGTTTTTGGCTGTGCTTTTGGCCCTGTGTTTCGCTCATTTGTCCTGGACCACTGGCTTAATAATTACACCTGGGAAGGGCAGGTAATGGGTCGTATCCACACAATTACGACTGCCTGCCAAAATAGCCATTTGTCTTTGTCACATGGAGCTGGTTTAATTGGAGTTATTGGAGCAGTGTTAGGTGGTGACACTGAATGCTGCTTAGTCTGACAAAGGTCATGTTCATGGCCAAGTCTTTGGTACTGTTCCTGTAAGTGTGTATTTCATACTACAATCAGACTAGCCACTGTAGCTAGTAAGGCAATGTATAATCACAATATGCCAAAGTTACAGTGGATAATACCAGATTAGCAGTTTAATGCATGGTATACATTTTCCATGAAATAAATTATACCATTCAAAAACTCAGAAAGCTGAACCAGAAGGTACAAAATGGCATATATGCAGGGGCACTGGACTGCGAGTAATGGTGGACCTGACTACCTGGAGCCCTCCATTGAAGGGGAGCTGTCCAATAGCCTTGGAAATACATTGATTTCAGTTTTTACACTGAAATCAATTTATAAATAAGAAATAAATATAAATCAGAGATAAATAAAACCAGATCAAATGGGTTCTATTGCATATTGTTTCCTTTAATCTCTTCAACCTCTACCCCCTGCCTCAAAGCAAAAATAGTTTGATCTTCCTGTACAAAGATCTTCTGTGTAATTTCTATGCTGTTGACTAGAGAACAGTTAACAATTCAGATCTGGTTAAAAGTAAACCAAAATCAAGATTTCAGTAACAAAATTAATGGAAAAAGTGAGAGAAAGCAAAAGGAAGGCAAGCAATTTCTGACCCATTTCTTTCAGAAAACAGATGAGCCAGAACTGTACCAAACAGTAAAGCTAACTAGCAATTAGACCAATTTGAGGTCATTTATAAAGAGAAAAAGTGGATAAAGAATTGCATTCAATGTAATTATTTTTTAAATAGTTAATATAATAGTCATTTTTTGCTGACATAACCAAATGAAGTTAGCCAGCCCAGCAATTGTTGTAAAACCCACACTGTTACTTCCAAAAGCATCCACAGTCAATGAGGGAGAAAAAGAAGGAACCTCTTCCTTTTCTGATGATTATCCCTTAAATGCATACCAACCAACTACATAGAGAAATACATTATATATTTTTTTGTTTATTTTTTTTCTTGGGGGCTGGACAAACTACTGTGCCCAGCACCCAACATTTGATATATGTCCCTGCATATGTCCCAGGGACATATGTTCAGGATTCTCACAAAGACCTTCCTTGTGTGCAACAAAACAACATTTAACGCCTGTGCTAAGGGAAGATGACCTGTTTGAGTGGGCCTTACTCTTTTCAGAATGGGTTGGGTTCTGCTCTTGATCACTACAGATGAGACTGACTGGAAGAGATTGATTTCAGACATGAACTAACCATGCATGTGTTCTTCTATAACCTTGGCAGAGGCATAACAGCAATACTATTGATTTTTGGCTCTAGGAAATAACTTTGGGGAGGATATTTATTGTGCAGTCACTATTCCAAAGCATACTTTATGTCTCTCAAGTACTTTACAATGTGACAAACTATAACAAACTAAAAGTAGAAGATAAGAGTATTGACAAGATTCTTTCTGCCTATTGTGAATGTATAATTCTACCATCTGAACTGTTCACTTTTGATGAGCTCAGCTGCATGTATATAGTAGTATATTTTCAATATCTTACTGCCAGGCAGTGGCAAAAAACATGGTATATGTTCTGTGTAAATGGAGTGATCTTCTTTAATGTCCTCAGAATCATTCACACTGTTCTGTTCTCTCTACCCCAGTGGGAGGAAATATCTTCAGTGATGGCAGACGCAGACATCAAAATTCTTTTTCCTTGAAAGTCACCTTCTAATGTAGCAGCTTTGTGGAGAGCTGCCCAACAAAGCTGCCAGGTATTACGGAGTTTTAATCTTGCTTAATCTCCCTCGGGTTTGAGCCAACCGTCCACTTTCCATGAGCTGGAATTTTTATGATTTGCAATGCACGTTTACGATACTGCTTCATCTTCACTGACTACTTCTGCCATAAAACTGACCCTCCCATGCTTCATTAGCACAAGAAGGAGCTGCAATCTACAGCTAAATGCTGTAAAGGCAAAGGTGTCACCTGAATTTCTTCATTTAATACCCAGCATGGTTTGTGAGAGGCATCTGAAACACATTGCACTTTATCAAATCTTATTGGACTTAAAATTGGATTTTTTATCTTAGTATCTATTTTAGTTTTAGAAACTCTTTTCTCTTAGATAATTAGAAGTTGTAGGGCATTGCTATGTATGCAAAACCATAACCTGATACACAAATAACATAATTCATGCATAATTTTAACCTCTCCCTTCCATCGTTATCCACATTTCAATGAGTGACATTTGTAATTTGCATTCTAACTGCACCCACTCTCAGTTACTGTGTAAGTAAGTAAATAAGTATATAAATAATATAAAGACTTTCCAAACAAGGAAAGTTTGAGTGTGCAACTAAAATGTCCACGATGGAGACAAATATTGACAATTGTTCTTTTGATAAACCATTAATAGCTTGTCTGTGACCATATTCTCAGACAGAAGGATCAACAATTTTCTTTTCATTTAGTCAAGGAAGGGTCTCAATCTTTTACTTTGTCAATATTTCAGTGGTATATTCTGGCAAATAAGAAGTAACTTGGCTGGTTCCCCAGAAATGTGTCTTTTTAAAGCTGTGTTGTCTGTTTTTTACCCTCATAAACCTTTCTGGATATGCAGGGTGCATCCTAAAATTTTCAGAAGTAATTTTAGAATCAGTTCTGAACACCATATTTCTCATTTGTATTGTATAACTGATTTGTATAGGTCCCAGTAATCAGCTCATTTGTTTGGTTTGGTATAGGTTTGATATTTCAAGCGTCCATAAAAATCTGTAACAGGACTGCAATTACATAAATGCAATCAAGGGTACCATGGAATAATGTATACCAAATTAACACAGTAAACAAATAGTATACTGCATTAGACATACATTCACATGTGTGCATGAGCGAATACACACACACACACACACACACACACACACACACACACACACACACACACACACACACACACACACACACATAAATAAAGAAATAAATAATGTAGGGGCTGTGCCAGGGAAATGGTTCTACAGTACTGCATTATTTCAGAGGAGATTTATGCATGCTACTAATAGGTCAGCCTGAAATATATAGACTATGTGAAATGTGGGTGGGGATTCAGCCAAGCAAAGATCATTTGAAGCTGCTGTTTTTATATGTAAAAGGGTTATTTTAATGGCTTTTGAAACCTACCTGGGTTTTTGCATATAGACATACATTATACACTAATTGTAATGAGTGTGGCTATTGGATAGATTGTGGTACCTAGATGGAGTTATGAATTCAGAAATATATGCACATAAATTATTCTGCAGAGACAACATATATTGCAGATTCCTGAGCATGAGAAATTTGTAGAAGGAACAGCCTCCATCCCAGCTAATATATTTTCTTTCACAGCCATCATTCTATTTACTCTAATATATGCAGCACAGACCTGATAGAAACCTGCTTCCTGAATAGAATTCCTTCATTCATGTACATTCTCTTTATAAGTCTTTGACTATGAATGTGTATATATATATGTTTTTAGGCACGGTCTTGCATTGTGAAATACGTAAGGTTGTAGAAGGAAAAGCAAGTTTTGAGTGTACAGTGGTAGTGGTAGAGCAGTGGTAGCTCAGTGGTTAAGGTACTTGACGTGTAAGCAGAAGGTTGCTGGTTCAAGCTTGCTGCTGCCAAGTTACCACTGTAAGGCCCCTGAGCAATGTCCCTTCACCCTCAATTGCTCAAATTGTGCTCAGTCATAATTATTAGTTGCTTTGGATAAAAGCCTCAGCTAAATGCCATAAATCTATCTATATATCTGTGAAAAAAAAAAAAAATCCATGTGCCTAGAACACAGTTCATTCAGTGTTTGTGTTTCTGAACAACCTTGAATTTGAACTAAGATACAAAGCTAAGTTAACTGAGAACTTAAAGATTGAAGGTAGCTTTATTAAGCTCTCTAGAGCAAATGAGCTCTAGATTTGAATGTGTGTGTTTGGGATAGAGGGAGATAGAAAGACATTAAGTATAGAGCCAATGCTCTGAGTCACTCTGCTCTGAAAAACTGTTATATTGTTTCAGAGTTCTCAGGAACTGATGATGAAAGAACTAACTAACTAGAAAAATAAATGCGTTTTCATACAATTAGATTAAACTGCAGATGCAGTGTGATTTGTTACTGCAAGCACTGTAAACTAGTTGTTTTCACATTCACACTTTAGTGGTTCATGTTAAAACTTGGTACTGTAGAAGCTTTGTGCAGCTTGGAGTAGACTGAGGATCCATGCCTGAGTTCACCTGTACAAGCTGGGAGTTTGAACATGATTCCAGTTGACCTGTGGTATGGCTAAACCATTCCTGGATCTGTTCTCATTCACAAAGCAAAACAACAAGAACATGTGCTATGGGTGACTGTAATGTGACAGCATAGCTATTGGTGAATAAACACAGGTTGTTCACTGGTGTTTCACATTTTGTACCATAAGCAGCAGTGGGAAAAGGAGGAGGTGAATTGCCTTGTTGAAATGATCTGTATCACAAGCATCAGCATGTGCCATTTACTCTTGGGCACATTTTGGCATTAGCAGCATAAAAACAAAACCAGTGCAAAGAAGAAAAGTGCATGGAATTCTTATTTTTCATAGTACACTGGACAGGCTCCTATTGAAGATGAAAGTTGCAAATGTGCTGCAGTTTGGCTTGAATTGTAAACAGATCCACTGGTGTCTTGTCCAAGGAATGTGATGTCACAAAAGCCAAACCCTACTTATAAGGAATTGCAACAATTTAATTTTAATTTAATTTATGAAAATATATATATATATATTTTGGGAGTTTTCATTCTTTTATCTTGAGATCATCTTGAAGTGACCACAAAATGTTTTTTTCGGCTCTTGTAGTTATGTATCTCTCTCTCTGTTATGTATTTCATACATGCCTTTCCTTCCCCTTGTATGTGTAGGTCATTTTATTTGTATAGGTGAAAGACACACACACACACACACACACACACACACACACACACACACACACACACACACACACACACACACACACACACACACACACACACACACACACATACTTTAATAAGCCTCTTGTTTCAAATGTGAGGGAGCCAAACACTGGGCTTCCTATCCACATTATTTTTGTTTAGCTCATTTTAATCAGAATCAAAATTTGTTTTAAAGTACAGTAATACAAAGAGCTCCTCAGTGCCTTGTGTTTAGTATTACTTTCATGATTTTACATGACTTTTAAATAGCTGTTATGAATAACTGCATCTGTTATGTTGTTCATGTTCTGTGTATTATTTTGCATCACTTTATATACAATGTATATTATACTGTCACTATATAAAGCTTTTGGATAAACTTGAATAGTGAATAAACTAGAGTTTTGTAACATTGAGGAGGCAGAGCAGGATGTGGGGATGAGTTGTGTCACACAGAAATATAAGTTTATTAACACACAACCAAGATGAGGTAGCTCGCTATCGGGGTTAAACATCGACAACACTAATGATTAGACAAGACCTTAAATACACACACAGCAACAATGGAGAATGAGAAACAGGTCTGAGACACAGGGAGGGCATAGCCCTACAAATGAACATGCACACACATACACATGCACACACATACACACACACGGAGGCGTCTGGGAGGAGGGGCAGTATCGTGACAGAGCTCCTCCCCAATGGCAGGACTCCCGAGGCAGGAGGACTGAGCGACCTGCTACGGGCCAGCATGAGCAGAACAGAGGGCGATGACAGACACAGGGACGGACACACTAACAGGAATGGGCACAGACACAAAGGAGGACAAAGAGATCGGAACATTAAGTGTGACAGGGACAGGCATAGTGACAGGGACAGGTTAATGCACAAGATTACACAAAAGATAGTAAAAAAGTCCCCAGCAGGGGCCCCAGCCAGTCCCCCTGTCGTCGGATGGGTTGGAGTCCAACAAGCCTGGGGGAGATTGTTCCTCGCCGTTTTGAATAGCGGTAGCTGTTCTTGTTTTGGTGTACACATTTCAGGGAGCTCACCAGCTGCTTTGCCTGTGCCTGGGGTAGGCTCTGGTGCTGCTTCCTTTTTACCTCTATGAGGTTTAGGCATGGGTGCCTGAGTTCTGGGGCTATGTGCCCCAAGGGAGGGAGTGTCCTCATCAGACGACGGTGATGCCTCCTTGAAAGTCATATGGGGCTTCTTGTTTGCTCGAGAGCGGCACCGCCCTGGGCGGAGCCTTGGGTGGGACCTTAGGTGCTAGAGGCTCGTCTGCAGACGTGGTGTCACTGACAAAGTGGTGTCACTCCATCCTTATGGAGAACCTCCTCCTCCTCCATCGACGGATCCTCTTCATGGTCAAACTCTGAGTCCAACTGCAGACTAACATCACTGTACTCCCCATACCATCCATAATCCGCATAGCTCTCATAGTAATCCCTGGCGGGGTAGCAGGACCCAGCGGAGTTCACTCCAAGTACTGGTCATCAACGTACCTTTCCTAGTGGTCCAACGTAGGTCTGTAGGACTCTGCAAGCAGTTGATTGACTCCGCAGAGTCTGACCCTGGACCATACCCAAGGCCCCACAAAATTCTCCGTTGGCCTTCTCCCCTGCTGTGGGAGGATAAAGTGTGCCCAGTAGCATGGAGGGCTTCCCTGTGAGGGCTGTGGGAGAGCATTTATGTCCTTTGTTCCCTCTTTTTGCTTTTTGTCCCAGGCATCTTTTGGTGGTCGATGTTGCTGTAACGTTGAGGAGGCAGAGAAGGATGTGGGGATGAGTTGCATCACACGGAAACATATGTTTATTAACACACAATCAAGACAACGTAGCTCACAGGTATCGGATTTAAACATCACCTTAAATACCTTCGACCTTAAATACACACACAGTAACAACAGAGAATGAGAAACAGGGAGGGCATAGCCCAACAAACAATCACGCACGCGCACACACACACACACACACACGGAGGCGTCTGGGAGGAGGGGCCGTATCATGACAAGTTTACATTATCGGTGTATTATCATGTACTTAGAGACCTCACAGAATCCCAGTAAGGACAATTTTACTGATACAAAAATAAATAAATATATTTTAATAAACACATAACTACCTATACAGCTAGTGAACTATAGCAACTTTAATGTGTTATTTTCACAAATCATAAAAGTATCACCACTGTCATAATCAATAATAGGTCATGCACAAAATATTGCATTCTTGCCATATTCTTACACACTCATTTACATTCACATGGTGCATGCTAACATGATGTCACACCTCTTGCTGTACTAGTGCATAAAGTGTTGCTAGCATGCACCCTGGCAACACCCCTGTGCACCTGTTACCATTTAGATCTGAGTTTACACTCTTGAGTTTACACGCTCTCATCCCACACTTGAGTTCTGATCCCTTAATTGTGTTTACCTGTTAGTCTGTTTCTAGGACTTTGGCTTTTGGTCATTCACTTTGGATTTTTGGATAACCTTTGACACACCTCTGGCCACAATGTGGTTTTTACTGACTTACTGTTTTGCCTCTGACAGTCCTGTTTGCTTAGATTGTTTCTTTTCATGATTATTGCCTGGCATTTTTTCATTAAGCTTCTCTGCAGCATTTCTTGTTTTCGTGACGCATGCAGAAAGGCAGAAGGATGTGCATAGCTTATTTGGTTTGTCACTTTAATTTGTTGTGGAGGGCACCAGGAAACAAAGTTCCAGTGTAGCTACATGTAATATTGGGGGATAATGGCTATAATATTTTGTCTATTATATTTTCTATAATACCAATTAGAAAAATTGCATAGGAACAGTTTTCATAGTTTGTATATGTTTACTGTGTACCAGAACAAGATTAACATAATATTGGCATACTGTTTGTGAGTGTTGAGCTGATAAAGGTTAATTAAGCACTGCAGTGTTGCTGGGTGTTCTAAACATATCAGTGTCACTGCTAGGTTGTGGTTTGCAGTGGTTCTCTGGTCAGATCATTAAAGAAAAGCACGACACATTAATAAAGCCCATGTCTAACAAAAATTATGATTGGCAACTGGCATTTTACTAAATAATGAAGGTGGTGCATTGAAAAAAAACCTATTATTTAAAGTCATTCTGTATATTTGAATCAAATTCATGATTGGATGTGATCAAAATTGGATGTGATGTATATTATTGAACAAATCATGAATGTGCTGTTTGTTTCTGTTGTCATCATACATTTTACACATAATAATAAATTATGCCTCTAGCGGGATGCCATATCTCAGTGAATAATTTATTTTATTATTTGATAGAATTCAGCTGTTAATGGTTGTATTCTGGAGTTGGCTATTTTGATTTAAAGGTGTTGGTGCATGAAGCCTGTAACTGTAAATGAGGCCTTCAATTTTCCATGATTAGTGTTTTAAATGTTAGTACTAAAGCTTATGATGATGAAAATTGTATATCAATAAAGACAGTTTCTGTTGTCAGTTTATAGCAGTAGCAGACGCTGAAAGTGGGTGTTAAAAGGCAGTAGTAAACAGGCCTTTGTATTTTGCTGTTTTGTGCAGAAAGAGAATACATAATGACTGTAATAGAGGCTCCAGGTGGAGTCGCAGAGTCCTAGTTGAGCAGGTGTTCTGATACTCTTCTACACAAAAGCAAATAACAGTTGAAGTAGAAAACCAATTTGTTTTATTGCAGTAAAACCAATATTAATGTATTCTATAGGCAACATCCTTACAGGCTTCAGAGTAAAACAGCAGCTCACTGGCATCGCTTAAGTGTATCACAGATAAAGGATGCAGAAATGGACATAAAAGAGCATGCGTGTGGGGAGCTTTCATCTGAGCAGGGAAATACAAGAAAATACTGGAGCAGTTGCAGGGAAGCATGGTTCTTTGTAAAGACTACACACCAGAAATATTCATAGACAGGATAATAACTGATGTAATGAATTGCAGACATTCGCACTGCAAATTTGCTGCTGAGTACAGGTGGGCGATACCAGAATTTACATGTCAATATAACATCAAGTATTTTTAGGGCAGTATTGGTGGCACTAATATTCATACCTCAGTACAATATTCATATTCAATATTCACATTCCTGCTGAGCAAAAGACAGATATTTCTTTCTTTGCTGTCACCTTTGGAAGTTTATGTTTACAATTCTAATGACTGATTTTGTCAAGAGCTGGGGGTTGATGACAAAATATTAGATTTTGAATAACTACATCTATATATACACCTATATTTTTAGGTAACAACAGCATTATATATATCTTTGCTCTTTTAAATTCCTTAATTTCACTTTTGGAATATTACCTGGATAATGGGCACCTTACAGAAAACCTGAAGATTACAGAGGTCTGCTTCAAAATTTTTGCCTCCCTTACCATCATTGCTCTGCTCAAGGTTCCTTATATCCTTCAATGTTTTGTGCAATTTGTGAAAAAGTGCTGCAGAAACGTTTAAATACCCAGGGATCTGTGTTTTCTGTGATTAGGTTAATACTGCTGTCCTGCATTGAGAATGGTCAATAATTTCTATGGTCAGCTGAGGATAGGTGATAAAATGTGCATGTCATTAGATGAGCTACATTTTTGAAAATGCACTTTTAAGGTATGTGTAGAGTTGCTACTGAGTGTATGTACAAAAGTGTATAATAACGTGCCTAGTGAGTGTATATGTAAGCACACAATCATCGTAATAATCGTAATAATAACATAGGCTCTAAGTCTTTTCAGAGGTACTGCCCAACTTTAACAGAATGGCAGATTGCATGGCTAAGCTTGCTTATTTCTTGGTGACTGCCCTATTTCTCTATTTTCCTCCCCTCATTAGAGGAGCACTCTGTGCCCCTAATTGTGACAGTGCAGTGTTTGGACATGTATACTGGTGCAGCGAGCGTGATAAGGCTGAAGGGTAAATAAATGAAACAGGAGTGACAACAGCAATCTATCTAGCTTCGTGTCTGTCTGGTGATAACTCTCCTGCTCTGCATATCCTTCTTGCTGGCTCTGGCCCCAGTCGAGCGGAAGCGTGAGGCTGCAGGGTCCTCGATAAGCACTGTGCTGTGCTGCCTAAGCACCAAAGAGCCAGCAGGGACAAAGCGCTATCTCACCCGCTTGCCCCTGCCCTGTTCTGTCCCGTTTTCTCCTGTCACGAACAAGATCCTCCCAGGCTTCTGGCAGCCAGACAGAGTGTTGGGTCCCCAGGTGGTAAATGACGCCAATTCCTCCGTGACATGCAGCAACTATACCTCTACGTGGTCTCTGGCGGCTTGGCCGAGAGGCAAGCAGAGAGAGAAAAAAACAAACAAACAAACAAACGGAACAATGGGGAAAACATATCCCATATGCATATCCCTGCTGGCATGTTTCTCAGTTCAGACCTTGACTCGTGCTGAAGACATATACATCGATGTTATCATGGTTTGTCTGTGTTAGTGACATATGGATTCCAGTCTTTGGCAGGGAAGCCTTTAACCATTGTCTGGTGATTTGCGTTTTAAATCATTTCCACATGTAATGGCCCCCTCCTTGACACCCAAGCACGGCATGTGGCTTTCATTTGTGTGTCATCTTAGCTGTGCATGTGTGTTTGCCTTAATCGCCACACCCCACCCTCGTCAGTTGGACATTTATTACACCTGTCCTTATTTCTCGTCCTTCTTAAGTCCCTGTTTTGTAGTTGTTCTTTGTCGGTGCTTGACCCTGTGTATGATTTGTGCTGGTCTGCTTTATGTTTGTAGGCTCCTTTTGTCTATTATTGTCCATCGTTGTTCTTAGTGTTTTGTTTTGTGTCAGTTTCATTAAACATCTGTTTTTTGTCATGCAGACTCACCTCGGCATCCTCCCTTCTCATCACTCTACACCACAAAAGGAGCAAGACGTACATTACTGATCTCCAGCTGGACATACATAGGTTAGTCAGCACTTGCTTTTGTGTTCCATGGCACATTAATAAAGCCTATAATGCTTCTACTGGGGTGTACAAAACGAAACCATTTTAAGGCTCAGTGCAATCCACTGAGCTGTGGACTGTGATCCTTGGAAAATGTAAAGAAATAAGTCCTGTTGGATACTGTTCATGTATGCACAGCAAATTTCAGGTTTATGAAAT
This sequence comes from Electrophorus electricus, assembly GCF_041902795.1. Lineage (NCBI taxonomy): Eukaryota > Metazoa > Chordata > Actinopteri > Gymnotiformes > Gymnotidae > Electrophorus > Electrophorus electricus. The sequence continues at coordinate 768,447 of NC_137521.1, read as the reverse complement.
AAATTAGACAAAGCTGTCTTAGTATGTACTGTTCGTGTGTGTGTGTGTGTGTGTGTGTGTGTGTGTGTGTGAGTGAGAGAGAGAGAGAGAGTGTGTGTGTGTGTGTGTGTGTGTGTGTGTGAGAGAAAGAGAGAGAGAGCGTGTGAGAGAGTGTGAGAGTGTGTGTGCAAGTGCACATCTGTGTGTGTTTAAGGCTTCAGCAGAACATCCGGATGTAATTTATTGCTCAGCGAGAGCACTGCAGCAGTCACCAGTCTCCAATCCTTTTATAATGTCAGGAAAATTTGCTTCTGTGGAGAAGAGAGCAATTTAATAAATCACTGCTTTACAGCGGATCTCCTTCCACTGCCCCATCACCTTGCACCTACATGGAATGTTGAGACATCGGAACTTATTTTTCATTAACCAATAAGACAGCATCTTAGTAGTGAGCAACTGCCTATTTCAGACAGCTTCCAAAACCAATGCCACTATCCTGGAACAATAAATTATAATTAACAATACAATGTTTAAAGAGGCACTCTTCATGTTCATTCTCTGCTCTCTGTCTGTGAAAAGCTGATTAATTAATTTCTCTCATCTCATCATTGGAATTAATTAAATTTAATTTTGTCAGCATTAATGTAATAGGAATGGGGAAGAGCAAGGGACCTGCTAATCAGTGAGCAAATCTGGCTGTGATCTACTGGGAAAAAAAAATTGTCCCTGTTTATAATTATCAATAATAGATGGATAGATAGATCACACAGAAAGAAACCATAGGATTTTGAGAGAGCAGTCTGGGGCAAGGCTTATTTTTATGGAATACCACTGCAGGTGTGCAGATCTGGTGATAGCACTGCTTTTATACCGCCTCATAAGCAGGGAGGAAACAATAAGAAATCGATAGTCTGCTTGAAATGCAGAAAAACATTCCATAGAATTTTGGTAAAAACTATGCATATGAATCATGCATCATCATAAACATAGTGTTAGTACACAATCTAATTATATTTGCCCAATAAAAGCAGTGTTGGACCTACAGAATAGTCATACAGTGAAGATTTCATGGACCCTATGTACAGAGGAGAAGCCAGAGAAGAGTTTGCACTGAATTTGTAATGCCATTTTTCTCATGCTTCAAGATTAGACCTTCACCCTCTACTAAACTGCTTTTTTTTTCTTTACCGATCACCATGGCAACAACATGACACACATGAAATCAATTTACATCTGCAGAAACTTTGCTGCATGGACAAGTGCTTGTGACATTGAGCTGAAAAAAGCTGATGGCAGTTTCTATTGTCTGAGCTCTAGCTGGCATGATTCAGGTGAGATATCCATGCTTACTCAGAATATTATGGCACTTGTATGTAACAATTTATAATACAATAATTCATTTTAATTTTTAGCCTGGTATAGCAATGGGCTGCAGGTATCCAACATCCACAATGTGATTTATTAATTAAAACCAAGATCCACAGTCTTTGTGGAACATTTCTATGTATATCCCCCATCCAGAATTATTTGCTGTCTTAATGAGTACAACTAGCAGGCCCCTGACCCTCCTGCTGCCTCTCTGCTGTGATCCAGCCCCTGACTCCAAAGCCATTCATCACAGAGCAGGCTGTTGTGCAAATTATGAAATGCCAACATAGCTAGACAACAAGCAGGCAGAAATAAATCTTTTAGACATGAAAAGTAATCTACCACAATATCTATATCATTAAAACAATGCTAATCAGTAGCATCGGCAACAAGCTGACATTAGTCCGAAGGCAACTTCACAGTAAAATGAGAAATGCTCTGCAGAGTGTAATTGTAACCATTAACATCTTAGCCTTGTGCTTCTTCATTTTATATCAAATAAAAATTAATTAAGCAGGAGTAATTATCTGTCTGTCAAGCAAAACACAAGCTAATTCAGTATGTATTTCAGGTCCTGTATCTAGCTCTTTCCACCTCTAAAAAGCCACTCTGATGTTTGTCCTTGTTTTATCTTGGGCTTAGTGCAATTCTCTCATTTTAGCTTGCTTTTCTGTCTTCTGTTTACTTTGTCATGTGAGCTGTTGTTGGCAAAGGAGGGATGGGCAATTTTTCCATTGATGGTGATTGTTTATCCATTGGCTTTGCAAAGTAGTGAAGGCACTCACTTGACCTAGGGACCGCATGCATGTATACAAGCAATGATTGACATTCCATCAGACATTTCTCCTGGCTCTGATTAATTGTTTGCAAATGGCATTAGGAGGACTAGGTGGAACCAATCTAGCCTGATTTTTTTTAAATTTTATTTTATTTTTTAAATTTTTTTATTTTACAGATTATGTCTCATGTACCACTGTCAGGGAATAGTGGCAGTTTTAACAAATATGACATTTTATTCAGGCTACCTACTTAAATAAAGAAAAAATATATTAATAATATAATGTTTATCAGCTTGATCTTATACTTATAGTTTTGGTTCATCACAGTTCCAGAGTCATTAATTATAATTTATACAATCTGCTGGATATTTTTGAACAGATATTTGTACTGATTTTTTTTTAGAAGAACATAATAAACACCACCAACACTCTCAATATATCTGTTAAGTCCACCCAATATGGGATTTGATAAAACATTGATTATCAGGACCAGGTGTGCTAGATGAGGTTCAGAGTAAACTCTGCAGGAAGGTAAAATCAGAGTTTAACTCTGTGAATGTGTTAGAGAGTGTAAAAGATCCTCCTGCTTCTCAGGTGTATTGTTATCCTCTCCATCCCCCAAAAGCAAACAAAGAGTGGAGCACGTGTCTGCTACAGGCCTGCAGTGCATGTCTCTGACTGTCAGCAGACTACACAAATGTCAGTTTCTCTGTGGGATTCAGTATGTCCTATTTAACCTCTACGACTACATGCCAATCCCATGTGGGATTGAATGTGCAAGAGCGAGTTATACATGGCAATGGGCTGGCACAAAATGCCTGTAGACTGACATCTACTTTAACGCACACAAACACACACACACACACACACACATACACACACACACACACACACACACACACACACACACACACACACACACACACACACACACTGTCTTAAAGGTGTTTTTTTCTAAAACTTGGTATAATAGTATGTTGAAGGATGGCCATACACATAGCTTTTCTAATTGTAGTTAAGGTATGCAGTATTCATGTTTTATTAGATATGAATGAATTTTTCTTATTCAACAAGACCTGTAGAACATGTGTTTAAGAATGGCAAAAAATAACTGCCACCTTATATATATATATATATATATATATATATATATATATATATATATATATATATATATATATATATATATATATATATAATTTTTTTTTTTCTCTTGGGTGACCTAAATCTGTGTTTTCATGGAACAGTGGCCATGATTGCCCAATCATAAATTCTTTCCTCTGTGGGTGACCAACTGCCCAGCTATTTTCTGTACAACTTTTGGCATTTATCGTCTCCAGCACCCAAAAATCTATTTTCTACATGTGACTGTGATATGTAGTGGGACCAGCCTTCCTATTTTGTGCTGCCATATAGAGCAAAAATCATAAATTAAATTATTCTTTGTATAGAAAAAGCTTTGTGGAAGGCTATTAGTGCACATGTTGTGTGGGTGTCTGATAAATATGTGCTAGATTATTCCAGTTGGAACTGAATGAATAATGCTGAATTGTTCTGTACTGAAGTCAATTTCAGTGTCATTTCCAATGTGTTTCCAGAGAAAGACCTTTTGTTTTCCTGTGTTTAGTTTGAGACTACAACATATTTTGGAGGGTTCAAACAAATTCTAGTTTTGGTGCTACCTGAGTTGTTGTGTTCATCAATTTCTTGCTTGATGAATTAGAATGGTGCATATTATAATAAAGGTAAATTTTAATTGTTTTCCTACTGACAAAAGAGCTAGCCCACTTTTAGTGCACTTTTCAAAAAACCTTTTTCCAGTAATGTAGTATATTGTTAATATTTCCTGTGTGGGAGTTCTATGTGTATGTCAATAACCCATTATAAGGCAGATGACATATCATGGTTGGCCCCTCCCAGCAGCCTGTCTCCATGTTTTTGTTGCGTTCCTTACTTTCATTTTCTCTGCCTTTTATTTGCATCACCTGTTCCTTATTTAGTTCTTGTCCTTACATGGATATATACCTTTTGTTTGTGCAGTCCTGTGGCTGGTCATTGTGAATTTATGCCTCTTTCGTTGTTGCTGTTCGTAGTTGTTAGTCCTAGCCATGGATGAACGAAACCTTGTTTGTCATGTTTGCTCTAGCCTGTGTCGCTTTTTTCCAGTTTGGATTTAGTGTTGTTTTGTTCTAGCTGTTTTGTTCACCCAGATTTTTGTTTTCTGTAACACAAACTAAACTGTAGGGCTACTATCTGCAACTAAACTTCTTTTTACTTTACAAATTCACAGTAAATAATTTGAATTTGTTTAAATAATTGTGCAATGCCAAGAGAGTGTACAGAACCTCTACCAGCTTGCCAGTGACTTGTAATGGTGAGCGGTAAGGTGGCGGACGCATGTGTGGAGAAGAGCGAGAGTTATTGGGGTAAATCCAGAGTCAGTGTCGCTCTAACAGTCCAGGGTCAAATGACCAACAGGGAGAGTTTGGGAATACATGACAACAAACTCATGGCCACAGAAAAGGGAAGCAGGATATAACAAAGAGGCTAGGATTAACAAACGGACTAAACTTACAAACAGCGACTAGGTTTTAACACAGACTATGAATCACACAAGGTGGCTAGGAATAACATAACTGCTTCGATTCACAAACAACAGCTAAGCTTATAATCAAGAGCCACAAGGCCTTAAATGCATGAACTAATAAGAATGAAACAAGACACAGGTGCAAACCATAAGGGGTGGAGAAAACAAAACTAAGGAATGGAACCACAGCAAGGAAGTAACGCAAAACAAAGACATGAGATATGGTGACATGGTGGCCAATCGTGACATAATTAAATCTGTATTGCATAAATATGTTGCCTTGCTGTCTTCTGAACTGAGATTGATGTTGTCATTCTTGGAATCTGTTGATGCCTCTCCTCCATCTTAGGTGTCAAAACATTACACCTATCCAGGAGCCAGAAGTCACATCTCTGATCTCATGCTCAAAATCTTCCACTTGCTTATTAGATTCATTGCCCACACACTTTCTTAAGGAAATCCTACCTGAAGTAATTGAAACTTTACAACATTTAATAAACCCCTCCTTAAACATTGGCTACATATCTAAATCATCCAAATTAGCAGTAATCAGATCACTTATCAAAAAATCTAACCTTGACCCATGTCAGCTGTCAAACTACAGGCCGATCTCAAACCTTACATTTATTTCCAAGATCCTAGAAAAAGCTTTAGCTCAGCAGCTAAGCTTATACCTGAATGAGAATCAGATACATGAAGTCTTTCAGTCAGGGTTTAGGGTCATAGTACAGAGACAGTACTGATTAAAGTAGTTAAAGACCTGTTATTGGCTTCTGACCAGGATTATGTCTTTTAGTTTATGTTGCTTTATCTGAGTGCAGCATTTGAGACTATAGATCACAACATTTTAATAGATAGAATCAAAAATGTTGTTGTTATTAGGGGAACAGCCCTTTCCTGGTTTAAATTTTATCTAGCCAGTCGCTACTAGTTTGTTAACATACATGGAGACTTCTCAGTATAACACAAGGTTAGCTATGGTGTCCCACAAGGATCTGTTCTAGAGCCTTTGCTTTTTTCTATTTGCTATGTCTACCTTACTAGTTTCCACTGCTATGCTGATGATACTCAGCTATATGTCTCAGCCAAACCAGAGGACATATATCACCTTAGTATTGTTGACAAATACATAAAGGACATCAGACACTGGATGTTGAGGGACTTTCTCTTACTTAATCCTGACAAAACAGAGGTGCTTCTATTAGGCCCAGAGACAGCTAGGTCCTCACACTCTAATTATTCAATGAATCTCAATGGTCTCCCAATCACCTCTTTTCTAACAGTTAAAGATCTTGGAGTAATTATGGATTCCAGTCTCTCATTCAAAGCTCATGTAAATAATATTTCTATGATTTCTTTCTCCACTTTAGGAATATTGCAAAGATTAGGAATATACTCTCCTGACACGATGCAGAAAAGATAGTCCATGTATTTATCACTTCAAGATTGGACTACTATATTGCATTACTATCCGGCTGTACCATTAAGTGCCTAAACAAGCTCCAGCTAGTTCAAAATACAGCATCCAGAGTTCTTACTAGAACTAGAAAATTTGATCTCATCACTCCTATCTTAGCTACTTTACACTGGCTCCCAGCTACTTTACACTGGCTCAAATTCTTATTGATTATAAAATACTTCTAATGACCTACAAAGCACTGAATGGTCTTGCCCCACAGTATCTTAGAGAACTCCTAGTGCATTATGACCCACCATGTCTGCTTATATGAAAAGGTGCAGGCTCTTGATTAGTACCAAATATAATAAAAATTGACTGCAGGAGGCAGAGCCTTTTCCTGTAATGCTCCCACACTATGGATTAACCTTCCTGCAAATGTTCGAGACTCAGACACAATATTTAAGGCTAGGCTGAAAACCTAAATGTATAGTCAGGCATTTTATTAACTACTTCCCATCTTAGGTAAAGGTGTATATCAGGGGGTCCATGGGCATTGATTGTCCATGGGATGTTATGATGCTGTCACTGCACCTCTCTTTTGTCACTCAGGTTTGTTGACTGAGAGCGGCAGAGTGCTGTTGCTCCAGGGAGCCCTCATGCCTGTGGTTCCTTCTGGCTCTATGCTTTTAGCTATGCTGCCATAGCTAGATCTGCTGGAGTCCATCTTTGCACATTATAGTTCCCTAATTTACACACCCTTCTGCCTGGGCATGCCTAATAATCTATTAGTCTGGTATTTGCTGTTAGTACAGTCCATGGAGGGGATTATTCCTAAATGAAACAAGGTGGTGCCACTGAGATCAATGGTCATCTGCCATGCTCCCTGTGCAAGTATTTACTTATTTTTATTGTTTGCCATGCATCAGTCACATTAGCAAGTACCTTAACCAATGAGCTTTCTTGTAATCGTACTTGTTATGGCTGGTGGATTCTGAGGGCAAGGACTGGTGCCAAATGGTCCAAGATAAGGTGAGAGCAAGGGTTGAAGAGCTGTGTGTAGCCAGGATGGTATGTATGAATCAGCAGGGAGCATGGAAAAGCCATTGCATCAGATGATCTCCTGGTCTGAGTTTTGGCAGTCTGAGCCCTTCCACATTAAGTTCCAAAACAGTCAATCTATGATGTCCTTTCAAATCCCTCTAACCTCTTAAACTGGGTAAAGGTAGATGCATTGGCATGCTCTTTGTGCCTCAGGATAGGAATTCTAAAGCACATTCACAGTTGCTTCCCTTAAGGCACTAGGTGAAGGTTGCAACTGCTGGTGGCATGACTGAGGGCTATTGCTGGTAGTGGCAAACTTAAATTTATGGCATTTAGCTGATGCTTTTATTCAAAGCAGCTTTATGACTGAATACAACTTGGTGGTTAAGGGCCTTGCTTATTGGTTCAGAGTTTGTCAGAGTTCTAGAGAAACCTCAGGCCAAGCCAAAGGCAGCAGTACCAAGGTATGATGATCACATTCACCATTTAAACCTTTACTTATTATTTCTTCAAACAGCCCTAATAGAATGTGTAGTAATTAGTACAATTGCACATCTAACTAGGAAAAAAACTGTCACAAAACCTCAGCATACATCACATAGTAGTAATAAGTTAATCATTTTTTAAAACGAGAAAATTAAGTACAATAGAGATAACATTCAGAGTATTAATGTGGCATCGGGCAGTTACAAGGAGATCAGAAAAACCTTTCCAATAAAGTGTCTAGGACTCTTATCCAAGACCCTGAACTAACATCTCTGATCTCACACTCAAAGTCTTCCACCTGCTTACTAGATTCACTGTCACACAGTTTCTTAAAGAAATTCAATATGAAGTAAGTGAACCTTTACTAAATTTAATAAACTCCTCCTTGAACCTATATTCAAATTAGCAGTAAACAGACTACTTATTAAAATCTAACCTTGACCCACGTCAGCTGTTAAATTAAAGGCTGATCTCAAACCCTTTCCAGGACAACTAACTTTTCTCATCCCACAGAAATATGTTCACAGATATATGTTTATCTTTTCCACAAACAAACAAATTGACATTTAACCTACTATGATGTCAAATGATAATCTGCCAGTAATGTGTGTTTTAATATTTTAAAATTGTCACGGAATGCTCCTCCCCCACGGGTCACATGGTACGGCCAGCCACATGCAGGGGGACTGGCATGTGTCATTTGTAACCACGCCCCCCCCGGGGAAGCGTACACTTGGACAGGTATGTTAGTCTGTCTACTTAAACCCCTGTCAGTGTATGATCCCAGCTGGTCGTTGTCACCCTGTAATGTTGAAACGTCTGTGTAGCTGTCATACCCATTTGTATCGTCTCCCTTTGCATGTGAGTTAGCCATGTTAAGTGTAGAGTTATGTTATTCGTAAATGTTATATGTGAGTGCCACTGTCTAAATCGTATGTTAATAAATGACACTGTCACCATCAAGGGAGTCTGCGCGTTCTGTTCCATGCCCTACGGCACTCGGGCCAGTGTTACAAATATAATCTCCAAACTGTGACGTTTGCTCCTGTTATTTGATGTGTCTGTTGTTTCATTATTCTGTTCATTACCTCTTCTTTTTCAATTTGCATTATTCACCCAGATCAATTCATTCATATGTTGCTTACCTCATGATTGTAAAAAGAAATTGTTAATCACTTCTAGTTGTTTTTGCTAGAAATTCTATATGAACAAAATTGGACAATAATTTCAAGTTAGTAGTTTGTAACTTCTAGAAATTCCAAAAGTAATTAAGCTTATCCAATTGCTCTACCCCTCCCAGGATTTGTTTCACAAACTTCATTCTAAGACCAAGAGGTAGAAAGTGATAGTAAAAGTAGGATTTTCTTGGTTTAGTTGTTTATGTGGATCCTATGTTTTCTATGTCCTAGAGAAATAATTTTCTCACATCGCAAAAAGGCTATTGTTTATGCATTAACTAGGCATGCCCTGTCTACCAACATATAGCTAGAAAGGTTCTGCCCCCTTTTCAGACTGGTACAAGGTGTGAAGCGGCAAAGTGCCTACTGGATCAAAAACTTCTGTGAGGGAAGACAAAGACTCTGACCTTTTGTTTTCTAAACTAAGTCAATAACCTCTAGCTAAGCAGCAAGAAAGACTCCAGGTTATCTTAGTTTGTTTTACCATGTTTCAATTATAATGTTTTGTTTTTTTTAATTATTTTTGTTTATTAGGTTACTAGTTTCTTATTGTTAGTGTGTGTTCATCGGAATTTGCTTATCTTGTCTTATATCGAGCAAACTCATCTGGATGGGCTAATTAAGAGTGGCGGCTCTGCCGGTAACGAACACAAACTACTGCTTTGGAAAGACCTGCCCATGAAGGCCTCTGGCTCCCTGTTCGAATATCCAATCCTTCATTCTAAGAATCCTGGACTTCTCACCATAATCAGCCTTAATCGCTCATGTACTGCCATCCAGAATGATTTCAAAGAAAAGTGAACTCTCAGAGCAATCAGACAATACCAAGGAAAGGACGCTCTTTTTCAGTGCCATTTCTGCAGTTGGATGAGACTGACCCTTTCTCTTGTTTGTGTTAAGTTTCATTTGGTTGCCTTGTTTCGCTTGGTTGCCTTGATTGTTATACTATTGAGCTCGATACTCCTGGTCATCAGTAACATTTTAGTCAAAGATTGTTGTGCCAGTTTTTCCTATTTATGCTTATTTGTAATGTTCTTTGCACATGCAGACATGGAGTCCCTCGCAGTAAGGAGAATGCAGAGAAGAGAAGATGGGAATTCCACAGTCATAATCCAAAGTACTAGCCAAGGTCAAAAATCCAAAAATCAGTCCACAAAGCAACCGAAAGAGAGAGAACAGGCAAAGAGGGAAATCCAAAAAACAGGCAGAGATCAAACAAACCAGATATCCAGACAAAGATATACAAGGGCTCAGAAACATACTGAACGAGTACACGAGACTTTGAAAAGACAACTGAACAAACAGGGCTTATATACAGAAAGACAATGAGGACTAGCATGATACAGATGATTACAATAACAGGAGATTCTAACCATGGGGTGGAACTGACAGAAACCAAAACAAGCAAGCATGAGGAAACAAAATTGTGGGAACCATGATGCCAGGGAGGGGCGAATGTGACATTATTCAATAAACATACCTTGTTTATTACATCTGTGAGTGAAGAGTGATATTTTAATGTATGGTAGATGAGAAATAATCATGTATCAAACTGGCAACTTTCATGAATTGAGACTGAATCATTAATAAATTCATTGAAATTATTACATTTCCCATGTTACTCAGGGTGGTTCCCAATTAATTTTATCCACTGTAATTGAACATTTATTAAAAGTGTTTAAACCACTACACATAGTATAGACAAAAATAAGCTTCCAAGTTGTAAATCTGTTCATTTCAGAATTACATAAGTTATACACAAGTGTAAGACATGTATTCAATTCAAATTTATTTATATATATCACTTTTAATAACAGCCATTGTTACAAAGCAGCATTACACATGTCTGAATCCAAGCTTACAGTGAACAAGCCAAGGGCAACAGTGGCAAGGAAAAACTCCCTAGAGTATAGGGAAGAAAGCTTGAGAGCAAGAATCAATCCTCTGGCTCAAAATGGATAATGGACGTGCTACTGGCCAAAAAAAAAAATTTTTAAATCCTAAGAAACATTGCTATTTGATGTGCAAATTTTGATAAAATAAATATTTGAATATATTTTAAAGTAATTTGTTTCTTTTTTATTAGGAATTTAGAGTTCTGAATAATGAAAATATCACATCTCAAAGATCAGTTTAAGAACTATGTATCCATTGTCATGGGTGACAGACATGCATAAGAGGGGCATAAATGAACATTGGGTATAGCATATGTTTACCATATATGTTTAGGCAGGTTGATGAGGAATATGGTTAAAGGACCCGTTTGTGAGTTATAGATGCAACGCAAAAGCCACAAGAAACATGACCCAAGAGACATGACCCAAAGCAAAAACCACAAGAGACATGACCCAATAAAACTTTTAGGGGGCCCAGTGTCTGTAGGCCCCCAAAAGCATGTGCCCCAGTATGAATGAATGACTAAGCAGGCTCCCCCAGGAGTTACAACACTGTGCTGAGATTGTGCTATGGGACAAGTTGGGCCAGTGTGGTACATCTCGCAATTTAGGGATTTAATATCCATGTAAAATGAAATTGGTGGAAGATGGTGTAGAGGATTAGTTAATCTATGTAAAACTCAATCTAAAATTTATTTCAGTTTAGTAGTATTAAATTGTAGTATTTATTCGGAATGTTTATGATTGTAATTTTAAAGTTTTATCTTTGTGAAAATTGACATTCCTAGCTAGGTAGCTGCCTAGTTGTCTAGGGTCAAACTTGGTGCAAACAGTGGAAGCGAATATATTAGAGTAGCTATTGTTTGAAAAGTTCCCCTCATGTGATTTTATTTAGGTGTTTTGAAGTGAGTTTATTTCTTTTGTGGAGAAGAGGTGTGGCAGTTTGGGATAAGAGGGCAGAGTAGTCAAGGTGAGGGGCATAGTCAGAGTCCAGTGCTCCTGTGCAGTGCTTCAAAAGTAGCTCACTTTAAGTGTCTTAATTTAGCCAGTTAACTACATAGACTTGTACAGACTTGTACACCAAGTTGGCCTCTTATATGTAAGGAAATGTAGGCCCACATGTACCTGAGGTTAAATGCTCATATGGGAGCTACCTGAAGCCCACCAATTAATTAAATAATTTGATTGCTCAATAAAACAAATAAAATGAATTAATTGTTCCTGTAAAATGGAGTAAAAAACATGTATATTTATGGCAATGTAAAAACATTTTTCAGAAAGCTTGCAATAATAGTCTCACAGCTTCAGATATAAACTAGCTAGATAGCTATAAAAGTACAATTTGAACTCCAAACAGGCCTTAACTGTTCAACTAAGTGGAACATTGTGTAAACAGGAGTATTCACTGACCCATTCATTTTTTTACAATTTAAAATTAAATTAAAAAAATGTATTGCTAACATTTGGTGTTTATCTTTCGATGCTAACGGTTAATGGTTGCTCTAGGTTTGTTTAGAATTAAATTAAAGTCAGACTTACAAACTCTCAAGCAACTTCTTCCTCATAATGGATGTACTGCAATACACAGTAGTTTCCCTAGGATAGGCACATGTGTCACATTATAATGTAGTGTTGCCATTATTCTGTGGTAATACTATCCTATCCTTGATGCATCGTTCTTTGATAATCCCATTTAGTGCCATGCTGTGTAGAATTTTATTGATTTATTATGACATATTGTATCATCAGAGATTTTGCTTATGGTTCATTTAAACTTAAACTGGTCTGCACAGGAGGCTGACTATTTTTAACAAGCTATGCTGAGCTGAATTATTATGCCTTATTGTTTGCAGTAGAGACATATAGACTAAAAAGTCTGGTTCCCATATTATTTATAGGATATATAAACACATTAGACATAAAATATTTATTTTACACAGCAATGGTACCAAAATTGGTCTAAATGTTGATTTCTGACTTCAGAAATATCTCTAAATGTCAGGAACATCAAATAATCCACAGTGACAAAAAACAATCCTGTTTACAACAGGGGGGGAATTAAGGTGGGAATACTCCAGGCCTTTGAAGGTTAGGGGAAGAGGAAAGTGAGTGGAGGGAAAGGGTTGTTAGTGGCTACTTATTATATCACAGATCACACTGTGAATCAGTGATTTTGACAACATTTAACATTCTGAACAATTTAACCAGCATTAAACTGACCTTGGATTATTAGTTCAACTGCAGCATGCAGGCTATGTCTCATGCAATTCCTTTGTTTGCATGCTAGAGCAAGTTTTGCCATTCTTTTGCATAAACTGTGGCACACAATTATGTACTATATGAATCTCTCATTTGTAATAGTTTATATAAAAATTAGGCTACACGTTTAAAAAACAATGTTTCCCAAATATGGCTATGTGGGTCCTAAACATACACTGGTGTGAGTATTTATAATCAAAATGGGCCCTGAATACTAGCCATCAAGATGCCCACTCCAAGCCCATGTGCGGCTCATGTTGGTTGGGTGGCGAGCGGAGGAGGATTCTCTGCAGAGAATTCCACCTTTCTTCTGAAGAGTGGAGCAGATGTGGGCGCTCATGCTGTCAACAGGTTGTCAATGTTTTTGTTGTCACTATATCTCAACAAAGTAAGGCTAGAAGTAGAACGCTAATTATATGCATCAAGTGCTTCAAGCTTCACTGGAAAAAAACAGGCAAAATATGAAACATATCTCTGATATACTCTATAATATTATAGAAGTAAATCCCCATAAGTCTGGGGGAAAATAGCATTTAAAGCCATGTCTGTGGTGACAGCAGGCAGTGGGCTATATTGGTATTCACTAGATGGGAGCCAGTTTACCATGCTGCCAACAGGAGGTCTGTTACCATCATATGCAGGCATATTGGGAAAAATTGTGGTTGTTGTTAGGGAGAAGGTAATGAGTATGTTAACCTGACCACTAAGAACAACATGCTATTCCTTTGTAGAGTACAACTTTTATTCTGATTATTAAAAACTTAAGTGCTCATGAGTTATCTTCATTCACCTATCAGACTTTATACATTATTGTTTGGTCAGAACTACTGTGCTATTAGTTTATTATTATCATTCTCTATTTCTTCGGTCAGAAAGAGACTCTTTGAAAAAAAAATGCTATAGAAACCATAGCTATATTACATTTGAATCTTTATCAAGCAACCAGTAAGTGTTAATGACAAATGTGACGTCCTGTGTGATGCCCTCTGGTAGAGGTTTAGAAGTAGTGAAAATTAGATAGTGGACATAGTATATTTTTGCAGGTGACAATTCACATAAAAAAACGTTAGGCAACTGGTGAGAGATGATCAATGGCCCTTCATATATATTCTCTTACTGCCATTCTTACAAATACCTGTGATAGATGCAAATGCTAATAGAAAAAAAGGTTGTGGTAGATGAGGTTGGGGAGGGGGTGGGGAATCCTGGATTTCCGCAAGTCATAAATTGCTGCTCTGTCAGGAAAATGTAAATCAGTGTGACAGCACCAGATTGATAGAGCCCTTTTTGGCTGGCTGCCCTTTTATTTCAGGCACAGAAAAAAATATCCTACACTGCCACTGACTGACACTGAGGTATAGAAGTTCAGGAATCATATTATGCTTTAAAAATGTTACTGTGTCGTGCAGAGGTTAGTTAATCATCCTGTTGGACGTTTTTAATATAGTGTAATATTGCTATGCATGATATTGTGTTGACCATTTTTATCAGTTTTGCCATTTTCCTTCTGTCTGGATTCCTCACAGTGATGGCTGGTGGTGTGTTGTTTTGTCTTCTCCATTTCAGGGGGTGTGATATGGTCTCTCGCATCTGCTACTTGCCCCTCATTAGGATGCAGTAGCACTCAGACCAAAACAAACAGCCTCAGCAGAAAAAGTGGGGACAAACACCAGCGCAACATGACAGCTTCACTTTCACCACCCATAAATCCTCACTGCTCCACATCTGAGAAAGAGCGAGAAGGAGAGAGAGAGAAGAAATATAACCTGCCCATGACTCTACAATATCAGCTGACCTGGGACTGACTGAGCAGTGAAACTGACAGATCATAGCTGAAAATCATCAACTGATCTCTAATCATTATTAATCATACTTTTTAGCTCCCTCTATATTTGTTGCTTCACATGTATGTGATTTAACTTCTCAAGCATCTCAAGGTATATCTTTATGAAATGTATATTTAAGTGGAGTAGTTCTTCCAAACCCACTATTTGGAGAAAATTGATATTTGTGTTCAGTTATTAGGTTGTGATGTTTATATTGCAGTTTCAGGAGTTTTATGTTACTTACAGTGAAAATCTTCCACCTGTCATCCCAACACTATGCCTCAAAATAATAGGACACAATGAGAACCACGTATGCACACACAGTCGAGCACTGATGGATGCTAGCCATCCTGTATTCTTCTTTTCTGATATGAGTCAGGTTTGTGTAAATTTCAAATTTCACTGGGAAAATCCAGGGAACACACAATGTCTGAATTATTTATAATGCGTTTTGTTGAACCTTTAGATGCAAATCATTTTGCACAATTTTTCAAACGAGCAAATCCTGAAAACTCCAGTTCAGTCTTCCCCATTTCAGGAGAACAAGCAGTTAGGTGCCAAGAGTCTGAGAACATTACTATTTATATGTACAATCCACAGACCACTCTGAGTAATGTATATCAAATGTCTGGATATTATGTAAGCCTTTCACTGAGTTTAAGTACCTGGCTCTTGCACTCTCTCAACCTCTGTTAATTGTGATATGGGATAGCCATTAATTGCATTGCCATGAAATTGCATTTTGCTCGAATCTGGGTTATCATTCTGTCAGGAACCAAGAGAACATTGCCTGAAGAACTGGCAGACAGAGCCCAATTGTTTACTTAGAGTGTCATATGGCAAACAAACATATTAATAACAAAGATATGTATGGCTGCTTTCTTATTCTTCCCATCTGAAATTATAAATATTTGCTGAATGTATCAGTTCAATCTGGGATGGTGTGATGAAAGCATGCAAATAACTGCATCCTCAACCCTAGTTGGGGTTTTTACAGCCCACATCAAAGTAGAGGTGTTAAAATTCCTGGTAAACTGTGTGATGAGAGTTTTCAGATATTCTAAATTCTTCAAAACCTAAGTGAAAGAAAATACAAGGGTTGAAACATTCATGGGATATAATACAGTATAAAGCCAAAACTGAAGACTTTATACTACAGCCTTTGCTTTGTATCTGTAATGTATAGAGCAGAGAATACATCCCACTTCCACAGTGTGCTTAGACAATTGGCTTAATTAACAATAAAAGTAGTGCAATCCCCCAGCACCTACACATGTGCATTACACTTTGTCATGCATGAATGCAAGCTTGCATACATCCTCTTCCTCATAATGGATGTACTGCAGTACACACTAGTTTCCTTAGGATAGCCACATATGTCACACCATAATGTAGTGTTGCCATTATTCTGTGGTAATCCTATCCTATCCTTGATGTATTGTTCTTTGGGAATCCCCATCCAGTGCCATGCTGTGAAGAATCTTATTGATTTATTATGACACGTTGTATCATCAGAGATTTTGCTTATGGTTCATTTAAACTTAAACTGGCCTGCACAGGAAGCTGACTATTTTAACAAGCTCTGCTGAACTGAATTAATATACATTCTTATACATTTAATTTGCATAATATTTACACAGAGACCTAATAAATATATCTCTGTGTCTTACCATGGGTTATAAGTGATCAATGCCCTGTTGTTTGCATTAGAGACATATAGATGAAAAAATCTGGTTCCCATATTATTTATAGGATTTTTAGACACTTCAGTGAGCAAGCTTTTTTGCATGATGGCTATCATTTATCATATTAACCTTATTCCTGATCCTGAATTAGCTTTGGAATGTTATTTTATGTAATGGGATGGATGTTTAGAGTGCATCATATAAAAAATAGTCTAGTCCTCGGTTTAAATCCGATTTAATCGAGGTCTTTTTAGAGTTTCAAGATTGAAGATTCAAGAGTTTTATTGTCATATATTCAGCTACACTGAACAATTACATTCTTATTTTGCATTCCTTTTGTTCTAGCTAAGAAAGAATATTGTAAAATATATAAATATAAAAAGCAAAAGAAAGAAGCAGGTGATAAAATAAAGGATCAGTAATAAAATACATATGTGGTAGGCTGTATTAAGCAAGTGCAATAAAACACATAGAAGAGTATTATTAAGTGCAAAATTCTCATTGAAATACAGTGGCTGACTGAGGGCAGCAAGACTTTTGAGTGTTCTTGTGCAAAACCTCTGCATTAAGAATGTGTCATGGGTTCAGAGTCCAGAGTTCAGCAGAAAAATCATGTGTGTGTGTGTGCATTAGATTGCATCATGCAGTTGGAGAGGTAGAGTTTTTGTGCCAGTGATGTTCATTCACAAGTCTGATGACCTGCGCATAAAAATTGTTCGTGGCCTGTGCATAAAAATTGCTCATGGATCTTGAGTCCACGCTCCTGTACCATCTCCCTGATGGTAGAAGTGTGATTTGTGTCCTTGATGATGATGTATGCTCTTCTGAAGACCTGGTGTTATAAATGTCCTCTAGTGATGGGAAGGCAGTTCCTATAATGGTTCTGGCAGTCTTCAACACCCTCTGGAGGGCCTTTCAGTCATGGATAGAATGATTCCTGGTATGATATGTACAGCAAACACACAATGATGACTATACACAAAAATACTACAAAGCTATGTACTATACACAAAGTCCAAGGCAGAGGTACAAAAAAGGCAAACCAAAGTCTTAATACCAGCAAAAATGATCAAAACATGAAGCAACAATTAGCAAAAGATGAGCAAAGCCATAGCAATACAAGTGAGCTCTGGGCTACTTATCAGAATCTGTGACATCTCTATTATAGTTGTCAGCTGCCTGGATGAGCGACACAGAATTGATGATGTCATTTCAGCAAGGAAAACACGGGTGGATGTAGTTCGGGGGTCTGGTGCAACAACAAAGAAAAGAAAAAAACAAGCACAAATCTGGTTCGTGCATTACAGGGCAACCTTGATGCCAGTGAAGAGGGCTAGGGGTTTGCATAAGTTAATCTACCTGGAATCAGCTATAGAGCACACACCCGAAACCACTGCATACAAATGCAACAAAGCTTAACATATGTTCTTCTGGATGTGGGTCAAGGCTACCCTTTCGAAGCACCAGTTGGTTGTCATTGAGGCAGGTTATTGGGCTCTTTTTGGGGAGGAGGATGATAGTCATTGTCATGAAGCAGGTGGGTTCTGTGGCTTGTGCAAGGGACATGTTGAATATGTCCACATCATCAGCCAGCTCCAGCAACCAAATCCTGATGGCCTGCCCGGGGGTTGCTGTCTGGACCAACTGCTTGGCATGGATTAATTCTCCTCAGGGTCCTGCTCACTTCTGCTGATGATACTTTGAATGAAGCACTCTGTGTGCTCCCCATTGCTACAACGCTCCATTGTGGATCAGTGTCGAGGACTTCAGAGTGGGCATAGAAATCATTCAGTTCAACTGGCAGTGTGGAATGGCAGTTTGTTTCCCTCCTGCTCTTGTCCTGATGGCCTGTGTGTTTCAGTCCTTGCCTTTTTGTAGTTGTGTCATCAGAGACAATACACAAAATGCAGTGGAGTGGGTGCGCAGTAATCCACAGCTTGGTTGGGATATGTCCTTATGTGTGTACAATGTTGTGTAAAATGTACAATGGGCTCATCCATACTCAGACACAGTTGCTTGTTCTTGGTCTGGGTGGACTAGGGGTCATTAGTGAACTCTTTTAAAGGGGGTGGATACATTAGTAGGAAAACATCTACTGAGCTGTGTAAGCGTTGTTTTATATATTCTGCAGCATTTGTGTTGTATACTAATAGCCTCTTTGATCATTTGAACATTTGATCTTTATTTTTTACCACCTGCAGCTTTGCCATTGGCTCTTCCAGATGACCCTTATTGCTTATAGAGGTCCTTGGCCCTTCTGACTGGAACCTATGGAGGGTATAGTCCCTTGGCTTGTCAAGATCAACAATCAGAGGAGGTGGGGGAGGGGTGTGGTGAATGGGAGAGGCAGACTATCCTGAACATAATTTTTCTCATATTTTTTCTCCTTTCTGTTTCTGTTCCCCACCTGTCTCAAATTCTAAGATGTAAGAAAAATTTTGCTAATAACCTTATTAAAGTAAAGATTAATCAATTAGATGCCAGCAGCACTAGCATCACTTGCATCAAGTTAGGTTTATTGAATGGTCAATCATTGTCATCTAAAGCAGTCCACTTGAACAATATGGCTAATGACAATAGCTTTTATGCATTGTGCCTAATGGAAAAGTGGGCCAATCCAAATTACTTTAAAGCCCTTATACCCCTCCTGGATATAATCCACATATGCATGGCTGAGGCAGGTATATGGCTACAATATGATCAGAGCTTAAGTATTACACAAAATAAAGACCATGAAGCATGGTCCTTTAAAATACTTCACCTAAGGGTGGTAGACGCACCTGGTCTCTATTTACATTTCCTTAATGAATTTGTTGATTTTCTTTACAAAGGTGTACTTGCTACAGATAAGGCTCTTATTGTATGAGATTTCAATATCCATTTTAACAAAACACATGACCCACTCAATGTGGCTTTCATCCAATTACTAAATGCTATGGGATTCACTCAGAATGACATAGTGCCTATACACTGATGTAATCACACTCTATATTTAATACTGTCTCTTGCTATTGAAGTAGACAAACTAGTCATTGCATAGCAGAATGACTTCATCTTGGACCACTATTTAATCATATATGAATTTTCCCTGAACCATAGCATCAGCCTGCTTCCCTGTTATAATAGCAAGCATATCACAGCTTCAAACATTAATGTGTTCACTGATAACCTACCAGAACTTTCAACTGCCTTTTTGTCTAGTCCTGATGATCTTGAAAATATTATAGAAAGTTTACAATCAATACATAATGTTGCATTATCAATAGATAATATTGCACCATTTATGATGAAAAGAGTTAGGAAAAAAGGATAGCACTCTGGTTCAATGAGAGTACAGTCACTGAAACAAAATGCTCAAGGCTGGCAGTGTAAATGGTCCAAAATAAAACTTGAATGCCTCCGTGTTTAATGTAAGAAAAACCTAGTGAAATATAAACATGCTCTCAACACTACTAGATCAAGGTATTTATCATGCATAATAGCGAATAACAAAAACAAACCTAGCTTCCTCTTCTCAACTATATTTAGATTAACCAATAACATTAAAAAGTCTGAAGACAGATTTCTAACAAATTACAGTAATGATTTTATGAAAATTTCCAATGACAAAATAGAAAAGATCTGACAACAAATTCAAAGTTTACCCCCAAGCACAATTATGGATGCAAATGAAATATACCACAATTGCTAAAGAGCAGTTAAAGTTATTCAATCAATCTAAATGAGCTGATTATCCTGATCAGCTGAACTAAACCATTGATATGTACAGTATATTTGATTCAGTACCAACACAGCTCTTCAAACAGATTATTCCCAATATTGCTGAATCACTCCTCACTATAATTAATTCGTCCCTCTCCATTGGCTATATTCTTAGATCATTAAAACCCACAGTCGTTAAACCTACAATCAAGAAACCAAACCTCGATCACATAGATCTTACCAATTACAGGCCTATATCAAACATCCCCTTTATTACAAAAATTCTTGAAAAAGTAATCTCAATACACCTTTGCTCTTCCTTGCAAAAGTATATTTGAAATCTTCTCGGCAAGATTCAGACCTTGCCACAGTACTGAAACAGTGTTGACTAGAGTTGTCAACATTCTTTGTCTGCCTGTGTCCTTCCTGTTCCTGTTTTTGACCCTGAGTTTGCTTCTGTTCCTGCTCCTTATCTTGCCCATTCTGTTCCTGTTGATGTTTTTTTGTTTGTTTGTTTGTCTTTCATTTCTGCACTTTGGGGCTGTCACAGTTGGGGCTTCTTAGCATATCTGTCTCCATGGCTTCCCTGTCTTGTGTCTTTGTATTGCTTCTGTGTATCATTTTCTCTGCCTTTCATTTATATCACCTTGTGTCTTGTTTAACGCTTGTTGTACCACATATTCAAACCCTGTGTCTGTTCTGTCATGTCACTGGTCATGCCTCGTTTGTGTTTTCTCTGCCTGTGGTTGTTGTTACATCCCTTCCATAAGTCCTGTTATTTGTTATAGCCTACTTTCTTTGCCCTTAATAAATCTCGGTATTTTCAGTGTATGCGTCCGCCTTGTTACACCCTGGGAGGGGCAGGACAATTGGATAATCAATTACTTAGCTAATTTCTTCACATTACAAACTACTAACTTTAATATATTGTCAAATAGGTTCATATAGGATTTCTAGTAAACACAACTAGGAGTGATTATCAAGTGATTATCAATTTGTTTGCATTGTAAACATGAGGTAAACAACATACAAATAAAGTGATCTGGGTGAATAATGCAAATTAATAAGGAACAGGTAATTAACAAAACAATGAAACAACAGACTCTTAGCAAATAACAGGAGCAAACATCACAATTTGGAGATTCTATTAAAATAGCCACAAATTACTGGCTGATTATTATTTGACATCATAATATAATATAATATATCTGTGAACACATTTTTGTGGCATGAGAAAAGTTGGTTGTCCTGGTAAGGGTTTGAATCTGATGGATTTTATGGTCAGTTACTTGAAGTATAACCAGGCAGGTAAGAGCTTCTTGCATTCCAATCTGTGGGTTTTATGACACCTAAGCAATGGTGGAAGGCTCAGAATGCTGTACACCCTCAAATGTAACTAGAAGATGAGCTATTTTTATAATATTAAATGTAGATATATGGTTAGCAACAAAATGTACAGCAACTACGTATATATTTATTTTTAAAACCTAGTTAGCTAACCTGTTACTAAGCCAACATTACTATTTAGCCTTCTGAAAGGCTGCACTTAATGTATCACTCATTGTGTTTTTTTCTCAGATGCCTGGAAAAAAAAAAGAGGCCAAAGTCTATTACTGAAATGTGGCAAAAAAGGGTTTTGAGTAGCTGTTGGTTTTACATAAAGAACATATGTTCGTATGACACATAGCAATTACATTTTGCATCAAACATGAGTGCATAGTGTTACTTTAACTCAAATAAATGGAGTTTTCATGATACTTGAATATTTCTTGTAGACACATCTTAAGTTGTTTGCTTTCTTTCCTTGAAACTATGCGATGCAATTACTTGGACGAAGCCAGATATGATGCTACAGAAATTGTGCATCTTCACAGTGCACGTACTTTGCATCAATGGCATCTCAAGTAATGTGAAACATTACAAAATCGACTTTCATCTATCTAAATACACACCAGCCAGTATATTTATCTAAGAATATTCTCATTGGCTGAATAATATTAACGCCAAGCAGTGTTGGAACTTGACAAGAAATTATAGTCAGGTGGTTTCATCTGACACTACCATTCTTTACATTTCACTCAATTTAAAATTGTGTAGCTATGTAGCTACATATTTCGGGAATATGGCTTGAAATCCATATTTCAAGGATCCAGCACAAGGTCGAGAATTATAACTTGTCACGGTATAGAGCCTCCTCCCAAATGTCTCCCCGTGTGCTTATGTGTGTGTATGTTCGTCCATGTGGCCACACATGTTCGTCCATGTGGCCACACTCTCCCTGTGTTCCACAAAATATTACCTAATACTATTATGTACAATTGTTTCTAGTATCACTTTACGTGACATTACATAATTATATATAAATATTTAAACCTTATACTTTATCATTTTTTATATATACATATCTTCTTCAGCCTGTCTTTTTTCCTTCAACCTCCTGAGAACTTGATGGTCCTGCATAGTACAGTTTTATCTGTTCCCAGGACTGCACTCTTCTGGACAGAGATCTCAGATGTTGTTCCTGGGATCTGCTGAAGCCTTTCTCCCAGTTTGGGGGCCTCAGCCCCAATAGTCTGTTTACCACGGAAACAACTGTTGCCTTTATTTACACATCTTTTCCAGGTCTTCTCTGCCCTTGATTTTCATGTTCCTTGGTCCTGATGTTGCAGTCACTTGGGATAAATCTAACTTTATGGCCCTCTTCTGCTGTTTATCCATCACTACTATGTCTGGTTAACCATTACCATTTTGTCTGTCTGTATCTGGATGGCCGATAGAATCTTTACCTGGCCTTTCTCCACCACCTTTGGGGGTGTATTCCACTTTGACCTCTGAACGTACAGCCTGTACCTGGCACACATATTGAGCTTTCTGCCTAATCATCTGAGCCGCAATGATGCCTAACAGGAGCTTCATTGTTGTGCAGAGGCAGGTTATCGGCCAATAGTTGGATGGAACTGAACCCTTTCTGGGGGTCCTTCAGGATCAGGACTGTCAGGCCTTTAGTTAACCATTCAGGATGGGTTCCATTCATTAGCTTATTATACTTCAATATTTTTTAAATTTTGCTTCCACAGCCGATGAAGGACCTCTGTCCAATATGCCCTGTTTCTCTAGAAATCTTGTTTACTGCCTGGCCAAAAAAAAAAATGTCACACACACTAATATTTCGTTGGACCGCCTTTAGCTTTAATTACGGCATATATTTGTTGTGGCATCATTTCCACAAGCTTCTGCAATGTCACAACATTTATTTCTGTCCAGAGTTGCATTAATTTTTCCCCAAGATCTTGTATTGATAATGGGAGATTTGGACGACTGCGCAAAGTCTTCTCCAGCACATCCCAAAGATTCTCAATGGGGTTCAGGTCTGGACTCTGTGGTGGCCAATCCATGTGTGAAAATTATGTCTCATGCTCCCTGAACCACTCTTTCACAATTTGAGCCCAATGATTCCTGGCATTGTTATCTTGGAATATGCCATCAGGGAAGAAAAAAATCCATTGATGGAATAACCTGGTTGTTCAGTATATTCAGGTAGTCAGCTGACCTCATTCTTTGGGCACATAACATTGCTGAACCTAGACCTGACCAACTGCAGCAACCCCAGATCATAGCACTGCCCCCACAGGCTTGTACGGTAGGCACTAGGCATGATGGGTGGATCACTTCAGCCACCTCTCTTCTTACCCTGATGCACCTATCACTCTGGAACAGTGTAAACTTGGACTCATCAGACCACATGACCTTCTTCTATTGCTCCAGAATCCAATCTTTATGCTCCCTAGCAAATGTTTGCCAGTTAGGCTACACAGCTGTTTAGTCCCAATCCCTTGAGTTCCCTTCACATTGTGCATGTGGAAATGCTCTTACTTTCACTATTAAACATATCCCTGAGTTCTACTGTTGTTTTTCTATCATTTGATTTCACCAAACGTTTAAGTGATCGCTGATCACTATCATTCAAGATTTTTTTCTGACCACATTCCTTCCTCGCAGATGATGTTTCCCCACTGTCCTTCCACTTTTTGATAATGCGTTGGACAGTTCTTAACCCGATTTTAGTAGTTTCAGCAATCTCCTTAGATGTTTTCTCTGCTTGATGCATGCCAATAATTTTGCCCTTCTGAAACAGATTAACATCTTTTCCACGACCACAGGATGTGTTTTTCCACATGGTTGTTTAACAAATGAAAAGGTACTCACTGCATCAGTTCGGGTTAAATAACTTGTTGTCAGCTGAAACATAATCACACATGCAGTAATTATCCAATGGAAGGCTCTTACCTATCTGCTTAGTTAATCCAGGTGGTGACCTTTTTTTTTTTGGGCCAGGAAGTGTGTGTGTATATATATATATATATATATATATATATATATATATATATATATATATATATATATATATATATATATATATATATATATTGTCAGTTTCTTGGGTTTATTCAGTTTACTTATGCCTCTTTTCAAAATTATGAGCCTTCGACATTAGTCTGAAAATATCTGTTACTCAAGGACCGTGTTTACAATAGTAATTCAAAATGACTGAATAATATGTGGGTCATAATATGTATGTCTTCAAGAATAACATTACCAATACCTCCTAAATTAATTGCATTTGTTATTATTTTGAGATGAACCAAGAGAAGAGACAGTACACCCATCTACAGGAATCCCTGAACAGGAGGAGGCCGCTGGTTACTGATGAACTCATGCACAGAATGACAGCAGTGAAGACCACAAGGGCCTGGACTTTGAAGGAGATCACTCCATAGACAGGCAGCTGCGGGAAGATTATGAAGAGGATGATAATGAAGAAGAGCAGAGTAATGTGCTATCAACCTCCATTTGGTAAGTATATCTTTGTGTGGGTGTGTATGCATGTGTGCATAGAAACACTTTAGTTGTAACATTAAGATTGACATTTTTTAAAATATTACTAATAATTACATTTGTACTAATAATTATTATATATTATATTGTAGTTTTTTAGTAATTCATGTCCCAGTTCAGGTAGGAAGTGGAAATGCTTATCTGACTGTGTTTCCTTCACCTCTTATGCTAACATACAGTAGACACAGAAGCTCCAAAGCCTATTCTGTTTAGTCCTCCCCATCCATTAGAAGTAGATTTAGGAAGCATACAGCAAGCTGTGTGGTCAGCTACAAACACTTTACGTGAGCTTGTCATTTTTTATTCATGCAATTGTCACTGAGATCTGTCAGTTTACTAACTGGAAAGGATAGGAGCAAGTATTGAATGGTGTGTTGTGGGAAACCATGAAGGTTCTTGGATGAAATGACACCAGATTAATTCTATGGGTTTCTGGGGCTCCTTATTTACATGGGGTTAATTTCTCTACTTCATATCCACAGACACTGCGGAACCAATTCCCTTGTTCATGTCATGTGAATGTTTTAAGGCGTTATTAGCAGCCGTGCAGATGGGGATGCGGCTACAGAAAATAAACAGAATTATCTGAGGAAGTCTAAATTAATTATAAATTTTGAAGAATAGAAGGTAGGTATATCTATTCTGATTTTTTTCTTAAGTAACTCACAAAAATAATAAATAAATAAATAAATAGATACATGTATTAATATATTAATTAATATAACCACAAAACTCATCTCCTTCACCAGAGTGTCATGACTTAAAACAGGTCTATGTGTGAACTAAACAAAATGTTTGACCTTGACACTCAGGGGCCACACAAAATATTTGATTAAATATTGATTTATATTGTCTTTATATATCCTTATGAAGTTTTATATCATTAAAAAAATTATTGTCCGATTAAAATGCTGTTTATATATTGTCCCCGCCATTTACTATCATCACACAGCTGTTTCGTATGCTCCTGTGCCAAAAAAAACAATGTTCCACTCAGACAGAAAAGGGTTAAAATAATAGGATGGGAGGAGGAATCAATAACTAAAAAGGAAATGTGTTCTGCATGTAAGGCATCTGATGACTGCACCTTGAAGGAACACAAAATGTTTATTCAAAATTGCTAAGTCAAAAAAAAAAAGAAAAAAAAAAGAAAAAGGACTTTGTAAGAAGACATGAAAACAAGGCTTGCTTAGTCTCTAGGATTCTGGGGACTTTCAATGTGGAGCACTGAAATCAGGCACCTGTAGGAATTAACTAGGAAGGTAAATTAACAAGGTACATGATTTAATACATGGGTGATTGAGAGAGGGCGCATGAATGGCATGTGAGTGATCGGTGCTGTCTGATTGGATACCAGCCAGGGCATGACAGACTGGAGTTGAGGTTTTGCCTTCTCCTCATCACAATGACAATACTGCGTTTGTTTTGGCTCCTCAACCTGGCGTAAATGTGTTGAAAAACTTAGTAGATCTGAGGCACATAGCTCCTTTACTCTTTCAGGCAGACTCTAATAACCTCCAAATAACGACTGGTATTAATAAAAAAAAAGGGACAACGTTATCACCCCACATGATTAATAACTAAATTTTATAATTGTATGATTAAATCATCATGAATAATTACTCATTTTTAAAAGTACATTAAAATATGAATAGTACATGTGACAGTTGCATAAAACTGTGGTATCTGTTAAAATGAAGTCTGCCTTAATATGCAGTATAAGTAAATGGTGAAATCATGGATCATAAAACATTGACAAAATGTAGTGTTATGTTTCTTATCCAGATCTGTGCACTTATCCCCTTATCCATAGCATATTCTAGCTGTCATTTAACTTTCAAAACTCACAATGTCTCTACTGCATCTCTTTCCACCATGGTTTAGAAACACTTAATGCCTTAGGGAACGTTCAATGCAAAGCACTGAAAAAGCTGTAGAAAATAGGCCAAGACAAAGCTATCCACAACAGGAGACTGGTGCTTGCCTTTCCTCAGATTTAATGCAATCTTTCAACCAATCTCCAATCCTTATCTTTCTCCCTAAACTATAAATAAGCATGGTAATATGGGGATAAATATTGAATCTTCTTGCAGTTTTACACTCATAAGAAACCTAATTTCTTTAGTTTTATAAATGCATACAAAAGGTTTATTGGTCCCTGTTGCTGCCACTGTAACATAACACATCAGTCCTCTTTTTGTCAAGGATGTAAATAATTACATAGGTGATGTCTGCTTGTTTAGTGCTAATATGTGAATGTATAGGGTCCTAAAATGTCTTAATCCATTCCTACCTCTTGGGTCTGTTATCAGAAACAGAGCAGGAGGTCTCTGTGCCAGAGGTGTCTTCATAACGGGCTTTGATGTGGAGAATCAGCTGTCAGATCAAAGCTTGAAGTACAGATCCACAAAGGGCTCAGCAGCCCAATCTCCAGCCTCTCCTTGTTTGCAGAGACCAATTAACACCTGCCTCTCAATAATCGTAAAATGTCTTCTGCAAGCAGAAATGGTTAGCACCTTATTAGTGATGCAAAATAAGACCTGGCCCTTCAAATCATGTGAAGCCTGCTTATTTAACCACTTCTGAAAAGCTGGAGCCATCATTTAGAGTGCAAATCCCTGGCTGAAGCTAGAAACAGGCCCCCAAGGCACAAAAGGAGGTCATTGCAAAGCCTGTGGGAAATGTGCTGCTTTTCCCAAACACTATACCTAAAAACTAATAAAAAACTAAAAGGGGATGCATAATATTGTGATATATGATGTTTGGAAGTTTTTTTTTTCTTAGTACTAACATATTTTTTAATGGAGTGTGGAGAGTGAAAGCTGATATGGTCTTGTTATAATGATCCTAAGATCAAATTTAAAGGCCTAATTTTTAAAACCTGGAATTATACTGGCTATTCCTTAGACAGGGGCACTGCTCCAGTTCCAGCGACAAGGACTGCAGCTTTTCTGAGAATGTGTAAAGAAGAGTATACTGAACTGTTCTGCTTTATGCAGCGTAGCACATTTCTGACCAGCTAGAGCTAACATAGAAGCTGCTAGATGATGTAGAATGTCTGCAGTGGAATAGTAAATAGATTCAGTGTAATCAAGTTGCGGCTTTTTTTGGGGCACTTAAGATGGCTTGCTAAATAAATTTAATGGCTACACTGAAGCACATACACAGCTATGTAAGCAGTGGCAAAAGGTAGATACATTTTTATTTATGATTACTTGTGAAAGTGTAAAACAGGAACAGGAAATAAACAAAATGTGTTTCTATCAAAATCTATCATGTTTGAAACAAGCATCGCATGCGTTACCTTTCCTTCCATTTGCATTCAATAGGCTTTTATTTATGTCTTTGAGAATATATTCCATTTTTAATCTTTCATTTCATTTAATTGCCTTAGCCCAACAAAAATCCACAAAAACTTAATGGATCTGAGGACTAAAATGTAATATCAGAGGTACAAAGGGCAATTGTTCATTGCTGTATCAAATAAAGTCTGCGCTGTCCCCCACCTCTCATAACCAAAAATATATGAAGAGGATTAAGTATTCTGAAGATGTACACTGATAGACAGTGCAAGGTATGCTGAATAGCTTTTAAAGTCTCAAATCCTTTAGTGACTGCTTTGAGGTCATCTATCCCGGTTGCTCATGCCAAACTTTAAATAGCATGTTCTCTTAGAAACAGCAAAGACCAAAATGTATAATAAATAAAAAGGTGACAGAAGATACACCAATTGTTATTTGTCTCCTGTTATGATGGCATAAATTTGTTATTCAAGAAGATATGCTAAAATGATGATATATTTGTCATATCTGAGGAGACTTGAGTTGCATTTTCTCATGTATTTATATGATTTGAAATATGTCTTGTGTTACAGTGGAGAGAGTCATTCACCATAACATTAAACTGATATGTCTAGTATTTTAGAACCAGCATGTTAAGTTCATGTTGACTTTCTTTTATACCTTATGTTTACGTTCACGTGGATAATAGAATCACTGTCAGTGAAGTGAAGTGCTTTCAAAATCAAAATGAGACTTAAATAAGAGCAATTTCTGCTGTACCTGAAATCTGATTCTAAGGATTCCATAACATGCTGTAACTCCTAATATCTGTGGGGCATTTTCGTTGTTTTGTAGTCATGACCTGTTAGGAAACATGCCTGGTTTGATCAAATGATTAGTGATTAGTATACATTTATTTATTTATTTCCTAGCAATAAATCAACATGGAAGGGGACAGAGGTTTTTTGGAAGTCCCAGATTTCATATTGTGCAATGGTTGTACGTTTGTTTGACTAAGATTTTTTTTTTTTCCTTGAGGTTGATTGAAGTCTTCTTTCATGTTGACTTCAGTGAGTGAAATTAACTTTGCTCTAATTGAATATCCAACAGACTGAGCTGGGATGAAGAGGATAGCAGCGTTTTCAGGTGGTGAGTCATTAAGCTGCATGATTACAATTCATAATTAGACAGTGATACTGCAATTATAGGAAGAGTATAAATCTCATACACCGTGTATTCATTTTGAGATTTATGGTCTTTTTCTATGGGTGATTTGGCATTAATATTAAACCCAGAGATGAGTGATTTTAAAATTGCTGTGACACTGTTCTTTGGATGTTATGAATCCCTCAAATGATATCCCACTCTAAAGTAGTACTTTTTAAATGTTATGTACATTTTGTTGCATGCTTTAAATGACAGAGGATCCTATTGCAAATTGCATTGTTTTTATTTCATGTTTAGCAGGAAGCTGATTATTCCTAAAACAGTATTAGTTCTCTCATCAAGACTCAGATACTGGAAAAAAGAATATTTATTCAGTATATATTTGATAAGTATCTGCCTATGCATTGCTGAATGAAACTGTCAGATAAGCAAAAATTGCAGTTCTGTAATCACAATAGTATTAACTAAACTGATTTTTTTGTTTTTTTTTTGTGTCAAATCTTGCCTGTACAAATCTACTGTAAATATATAAAGGTTTTGTCATCTGATACAGCATAGTATCGGAACACCTCTATTTAAGGAGCTACAGAGTAGAGAGACTGTAGTGGAGATGTAGGATAGAATGGCTCTATTTATGGAAAAGAAACATTGGTCCAAATACCTACTTAGTTTTTGACCTAGTTTGTCACTATCTTCCTCCACATATCATGTAATCTATTTTTCAATAATACCCAAGGGGTGCCTATTATGCTTTAGAGTGACAACAATCTTTTCCCTCTGAACAGTTAAATGTTCACACCTATTGTTAATTTTCTCTCCACTGGCATGTGAAACTGTAGAGCCATGAAACCCTATTAGAATCTTGGTCTATGTTTTTGTTTTGTTTTGGCAGTGCTTTGTGCTGTGTGATCTGATTTTGGCTCAGGCGAGGTCATTCGGCATCTTTGTCCATCTCCAGATAAGGGGCATAGTGGAGGAAAAGTGATCATAATGAAGTGGGCAACTGCCATTCATCCTGCCAAGGGCACTTCATATCTCCTGCATTCAAACTCTATCTATGTAGTTCTTCATTATGATTAATCCCATGTGAAGTTTTCAAATGAAGGCAAAACAGAAGGACTGATTCCCAGTCATGTGTTCAAAATGATGTTGTATATTTCCACACTCCTTCAAAAGGGATGTGACCTGATTTTATATATTTCATTATAAAATATAAATCTAATAGTATACAGTTCATTCTTTAGATGAAGAACCCATTTCTGTATGTGTCTGGAATCTGTGTAAAACATCTGCTTGAATGAGTGGAAAATAAATTCCTGGAGTATGCTTTGTTTTTTAATTTATTTATTTTTTGTCAGAGATGTTGTTATCCACAGCTATTCCTTCAATAGTGTTGAGATATATTAGACTTAAAAAAAATATCTCTTGATTTAGAGCATAATTGTGTGAATCTTAACACTCACTACATTCCATAGGTTATTGCTTCATGTGAAAATGTTTACTGTTTTTGTGTTAATTAAATAAAAGTTTTAAAAAATTAATCTTAATATATTGCTTTGTACTTTGTGTTTCTGTTTTTAAGCACAATGAGAGATGGCCTTCTGCAGGCAAACCTTAGCCAGTGTTGTTTTCAGGCACCATATACTCAGTAATTTATGCCAAAGTGTTTCATTTAGTCAAAAGTGAACTGGAAAAAAATGATGAATCATATTTTTCACTGAGGAAAATTGAGGATGTATTACTTTTGTCTATCTGCAACATTAGATTTTGGTATTCTTTTTGCGCAAAATGAAACATAGACACGCAAACCATAAAGGAAAAAAAACAGTGAGGTTGAGAAAAATAAATCCTCTGCGGTCCATTACCGTATTTCCGTTTGTTTTGGTTGTTGCTATTTGTCATGCTTTCCCCCCTCAATTTGCTGCAGCGGGCACACTATTATTTACCTTTGTAAACATTTGCAGTGGCAACCACTCAGCTTCCCTCATTTACCACAATGACTCACTGCCCCATTCCGACAAATTACAAAAAATCAGAGCTGCTAAACTGAATAGAGCACAGAGAAGCCCGCATAGAACAACCTTGACCCAGAGAACAGAACCCTCAGACCTACCTGGAGGACAAAGAGCTTTTGTAAGAGAGCAAGATCTGCCACTGAGGATTTAAAAATAGACTTGGTGGTGGCAGAAGTGGTGTCATTCTACTGTAGGCCTGTGGCCTGTCTACCTGCAACAGTGCAAAGTAATCTCAGTGTTGGCATTGCTCTCTCCTTCTTTCTCTACCTACTGCCTCCCCTGGGAAATCAGGGCCCTTCACAGTTGCCCTGCCTTCCTATTCCCATCCCTGCTATGACAGGACCTTGAAGAGTTGCAGAGAAGACTGAGTATACTAACAAAATAAACAGCAAAGTATTCAGCCTTCACACTTTCCCCAAACCACGTTTTTTTTTTCTCTGTTAAGCCCCAAAATAAGTCAAGAGTACTGCTCGGCCAGTTGGGTGTAAGCTGGCCGCACTATGACTGGAAGACCTGTTATTTTGTGAAAAGCTCTGCCGACTGGATGGATTTGTCAGCTATTCACACATGACAATGTGCAGTCTAGAAAAAAATCCTATTAAACGTGCATGGACACATGGCAGACGTTTACAATTCATGAGCATTTCTTTCCATACTATTGACTAGCAAATTCTCCTGTCTGCTTTTCACAGTGGTAATGAAGCACAAAGTTCCATCTATTTAGACTGATCATTTACCTCAGGTTACTTCCAAGTTGCCCTCATATCTTTAACATGTTCATATCCCTGATATACTATTCCATACACTAAAAATGAATCCCATCTAATCCAACCCAATCTCATTATTTTTACCATCCGATCAGCCATAACTGTAAGATGTAGAAACATCATGATATACATTTTAGTGCAATTTGTGAATGTGCAAAATATTGAAGTAACTTTGCATGTTGTGCATCTTCAAGTAAATTAGGTGAACCAGGTAATAGGACTCAAATC
Source organism: Electrophorus electricus (assembly GCF_041902795.1). Classification (NCBI taxonomy): domain Eukaryota; kingdom Metazoa; phylum Chordata; class Actinopteri; order Gymnotiformes; family Gymnotidae; genus Electrophorus; species Electrophorus electricus. The sequence continues at coordinate 735,909 of NC_137521.1, read as the reverse complement.
TAGATTGTGCTTTTGTGCATATATGATACAGAATAGCACCCTTGCTATTCAATTGTGACACAACTCTCAGGGCAATTTCAATAGCCACCTTTTTCATTAAAGGATTTTATAACCATTTTTAAAACAAAATTCATAATAGGGATTTTAATTTTGACAAAATAAAATAAAATATGCATACAATATACATACAAAATATACCAGCTATAAAATGAAACATGTGAAGGTGACAAATTCCATGTATCTTAACGTAAATTAATGTTCTCTATTAAATGTGAGCAAACTACACAAAACATCTTGTTCATGTATTTACTGATTTGCATGTTTTTTTTACCCATTAAACCTGAACTGTATTCATTCTTCATCAATTTATATCAATACAGAGATACGAGGCGTTTACGAATGCTAAATTTGCAAATACAGGATAGAGAGAGCAGCAAACAAAAGAGCCCTCAGGGGCAGAATCAAAGCACTTTTCGAAGTCTCTGCTATTGTATCTGATTCTTTGCCCTGTGATCATCCATACTGATAGAGTAGAGCATCACTGAAGTGAAAAAAGATGAAAGATACCAGGATAAATAATTATTTATTTAAATAGTATTTTTAAAAGGTATTGTGTGTATGAATCACTATATGGATGTGAATAACTACTGTATTGGTTCTTTATTTGCGTATGCTATCATGAGGCCAATTGAATCTTGGGGACAATGTGAACAACAAGCAAACAAAATGATGAAAGCAGTTAATGTTTCAGTGGAAAGTGTATGAAATTGCATAGACTGTTTGGAACAAGTGTGGAACAAATCTAAGTTAATGTGTGCAATTCAATATGAAAAAAATGGTTACATAGCTGTGCTTAATTTTTCTTTTCAGAATCTTGTACTGTAGAATTTATGAATTTGGGAAGAATAAAAAATGAATAAAATACACTACTGCAAGACTTTAGGGAAGCTCATCCCAGATGATTATAACTAGAGTGTAGATTTACTGCTGACAGAAAATAAAATGCTCAGTATGAAAATGCTTGTGCACTGATGAGAAAAACAGCGGATTACCAAACGTGTCTGCAAAGAACTGCAAAGAGTAATTTACTTTTGCTTGAAGCTGGGGGAGGAACAATAAGCTAGCATTTGCTGTGTTGGGTACTTTCTGTCTTCTCTCTCATCAAAATAAGGCCTGTAGTATAAAGCAGAGACAAGCTGAAATCTTCTAGACAGCAGTGGGTGAGACAGTTGATATCCTGGTGCTGTTATAGAACGCACACACTGGCCAAAAGAATCTTAACCTTTAAAAAATATATCTCTTCTTTCTGTGCTGACAATTTTTTTTCTGCCACTGACATATTTCCCTATGGAGAAAGAAACTAAATTGCTGAGAATATTATGTTCCACAGTGAAAATAAAATATCACATTAGGCTTGATTGAACATGATCAAAGCAACTGTCAAAATCTAGATGATATGATGGATGCATGATTTGTAATATTGCTGGAATGCAAAAGACAAAATGGCTGTTTAGGAAATATATAACCACTTCCCATTAACATGCTGATTTACTTTAAGTGCAAACAGAATAGTCATTCTATAAGGTCCATTATTGTCTGCAATGACATAGCTATAGCAATCATTTTGCATAGTATGTATAAGAACAACTGAGTATGTAATAATCCAAATTATGCTTATTTTTTTAAGCAAAAATCATGTCTCACACATAGGTTGTCATGTATATACATCATCAAGACACAAAATAAGAGACCAGTTGACAGTCAAATTTTAAGTTTTATACCTAATTGTATAGACAAAATGAACTTTCTAATTGCTAGCATACAGGGAACACAGTCAAATGATTTAAATGATTTTCACAGTCTTTTTCACAGAAAAGGAGGTGACCAGTGCCTAAAACATTTAATCTATGGACCATGGAAACAAACTAAATTATACAGTAACTTTTTCTTTTGTTTTTCATCACATAAATACTCATATAAAACATTTGGTTGGAAAAACATGTTGAGTGGTTAATGGAGAACTGAATTCTATTGCACACAGTTTTAGCTGACAGATGCATCCAACATATGTTGCAATTATTTAAAATGGTAAAAGAAATCAATGGAAAAAATTCTCCACATTTAAAACAGCAAGCCTAATATTCCAAAAGATATAGTCCATCTCTATTTCTCTTTCATAGACACAAACGCATATGCATGCAATTACACATGCATATGTGCCTGTGCATATCCACACAGAGACAGACACACGCTCAGCAGTTTACAATCTTACCTTGAATAAAGATAAGGCTCCTCTTCTAGATCACAAAATTGTATTTTTGAAGAAGCAAAGACATCCTTTTTTATTTACAGATTATTTACAAGACAAACAAGTCCAAGGGGGCAACGGCTGTACCTCTCCCTCTGTGTGTGTCCCTGTCATTTTATAGTTCTCCCTGGAATGTGTTGTCCAAAATTATATATATATATATATATATATATATATATATATATATATATATATATATATATATATATATATATATATATATGTGTGTGTGTGTGTGTGTATAATATATATGTTTTATGTATATTAAAATGGGGGGTGTCAAAGCGATTCATAAAGGCACCTTATGAACATGAAATCCCCCCACAGGTGTGGATATTTCAAATTTTGCCAAGTGCTGGAAAATACCCCGCATTATCTTTTGGGGATAAAATGATTGACTACTGTATTCAGTTATCAACAATAAACACAGACAAAACCAGAAACATAAATGTTAAATATTTTATATATATATATATATATATATATATATATATATATATATATATATATATATATATATATATATATATAGACACACACACACACACACACACAAATATTAATTATTAATCAAAAAGTATGGAAATTTATATAATCCATTTTCAGACTAACTTTTTCTCATCTTACCTTGAATAATTGAATCTGGGTAGCTCATTTTGTGTAATTCACTCATGACAGGCTTGATGGACCATAAGCCCCACTGGCTGGCAGCCTCATTAGACAGAGCTGAAAGGAACTCTTTTTAGCTCTACTAAACTTTAATTTGTTCTACGATTCCGTCTCTCATTGCTCTGTTTCCCCTTCAATTCAACCTAATGAACACTTCTTATTTAATTACTTTCTCTGTGTAAATGCCAACATTCATTTATCAAAATGCGTACACATGATACAGTTGAGTCAATGCAAGCAATAATGGTTATTAATCATTTTGAGTCCTTTTAGGTTTTGCATTATTATGTCATCAACAATCAGGTGATGAAGTTAAAGAATCTAATGACCATAAATGTTAAATCGCTAAAGGGCTGAGAGAACACCTTATCACATTCCTAAATCACACAAATCATTTGAGTGAATCTCCGTCACCCACACCAAGAAAGCCCCAGTATAATCATTTAGTGAAGTTTTATTGGAATTTTCAGTTTTGCTGGACAACATACTCTGCCCCAAATCCCTTTCCCAATCAGTCCAGTCTGGTTCTTTGGGGATGGAGCATCAATCCTCTGGTGACATTCATGGAGGATAGAGGGTGTCTGCTTGTCTGTCCCTAAGCGGGGTTCACTGAGGCAGGGTAAGGATGTCTGAGAGAGGGGCTGCAGGCTTGGAGGGGAGGAGGCTGGAGTTAGTGGCAGAACCACAAACTCGTACCCCCCGCTCCTCCAGGGCCTGTGACGGAGCATCGAAGCCCATGGTGATGTGCAGAGGCTGGTGGGCTTGGCAGTAGTTTATGATGGGCTGCTCGTACCTATAGAATGACAATGTGCCCATCTGTTGAGGTGCCTGGAAAGGAGGAAAAAAGAGACAGAACGAGTGAGTGAGAAAGAGATTGCCATTGCACTGACACATTGAAATGGAGGATGGTTCTCTGTGTTATGCACCATATTGCACAAAGATGGGAATGCACTGTAAAGGCACTGTCCTACTGTAGTAAATACTTAGCACTAAAACAATGACCATGTTCTCATAAGTCAATAAATACATTTTTGTCATGGTACGGCCCCTCCTCCCAAACATCTCCCCGTGTGTTTGTGTGCGTATGTTTGTCCCTGTGGCCACGCCCTCCCTGTGTTCCACACCTGCTCCTTGTTGTGTGTCATTAGTATGTGTGTATAAATGCCTGTTGTTTATGTGTGACGGTTGTTGGTGTTTGACTCAGTGTTGTCTTCAGTGTTGTTTGTATTAATAAATGTATGTTCCTGTTTTATACGACTCGTCCCCACATCCTGTTTTGCCACCAAGCGTTACAGAAACACCAACCGACGAAGGATGCCTGAAAAGGGGGAGCAAAAGAAGGAAGGGGCAGAAAGGAGGCACATGCCCTTCCACAACCCTCGCAGAGAGACCCTCCATCATCCCGGCCTCACTCCATACTCACACAACAGGGGAGAAGGCCACTGGTGGATTTTGGGGGGGCCCTGGGTATGGTCCAGGGTCGGACTCTACGGAGTCCTACAGACCCCAGCCGGACTACGGGGAGAGGTACGCTGAGGATCAGTACTCTGACATGAAGTTCACTGAGTCCTACAACCCCTTCACGGACTATTGTGAGGGTTATGCAGATTATGGAGGGAACGGGGAGTGCAGCGACGTTAGTCTGCGGTCAGACTTGGGGTTCGACTGTGTGGAGGATCTGTCAATGGAGGTGGAGGAGGTCCTCTTTGGGGATCCTCCCACTGACAGTGACGTTGAGTCTGCAGTCTCCAGGAGCGACGAGCCTCCAGCACCTAAGATACCGCCCAAGGCTCCGTCCAGGAAGTGCCGCTCGGGAGCAAGCAAGCCATCCCTTGTGGCGCACAAGGGGTGAACTCATTTGAGGAAGAAACTCCCTCCACTAGGGCACACAGTCCTGGAACTCATGCGCCTATACCGAAGCCTCATAGAGGCAAGAAGGAAGCGACACCAGTGCCCACCCCAGAGACGACCAAAGTAACTGGTGCACCTCCTGAAAAGTGGCAGGAAAAGTTACCGCCCCCCAAATTGGCTAGTGGCGATCCCCCACAGGTGGTTTGGACTTCAGCCCAGCTAACGACTGGAGGACAGGCCAGGGCGCTTTTCCAGCTTATTTGGACTATTTATTAATTCTCTATGTAGTTTTGTACCTGTCCCTGTCGCTGTGTCTGTTCCCATCACGCTGTCTGTGCCAGTTGCTTTGTTCCACTTTGTGTCAGTGCCTGTGCCTGTCAGTGTGTCTGTTCATGTGTCTGTTGTCATCCTGGTCTCTGTCCTTCCCTCCTCTGTCCTGCTCGCGCTGGTCCGTGTCAGGTCGCTAGGTCCTCCGGCTTCACCATTTGGCATTGTCTTTAGGGCTGTAGCCTGTTGGTGAGGTGCTCTGTCACGGTATGGCCCCTCCTCCCAAAAGTCTCCCCATGTGTGTTTGTGTGTGTGTATGTTCGTCTATGTGGCCATGCCCTAGCTGTGTTCCACACCTTGTTGTGTGTCATTAGTATGCATGTATAAAAGTCTGTTGTTTATGTGTGACAGTTGTCGGTGTTTGACCCAGATAGCCTGCGAGCTACATCTTTAGTGTTGTTTGTATGCATGTTCCTGTTTTACGTGACTCCTCCCTGCATCCTGCTTTGCCTCCTAAATGTTACACTTTTCACCCAAATACATTTAGAACTGATATTAAACCCTACAAGAAAGTGTACGGAAGCAAGAAGCTTGGAAAGTAATTGCCAGTAAATATCCATTAAAACTACCAATTTCTTTCTTCAAACCACTTTAATACTGCTAATGTGGCACATGGAGTCATGGAATGAAAATGTTAATAATGTGAGGTACATGGCATAAGGATTGTATCTAAAGTGATGAGGCAAGAATTTGATAATTGAAATATTTAGATTATATATTTTTTGTATTATTTTATTATATGTAAGCTCCAATTAATCACTGGGTATCTTAAGCAGTGATAACTGTTTAACAATTGTAATGGCCCGAGTGCCGCAGGGCAAGGAGCAGGATGTTCAGACTCCCTCGAGAGTAATAGCCATTTATTGTGAAACACAGAAGACAGGGGCACTCACATACTCATCCACATCCAACAACTGACAACACAGCACACACCAACGTCGGTTTAAATACGCAGACAATATACACACTAAACCATCTGCAGGTGTGCACAGACACCAGAGGCGTGGCTAAAAACAAAAACAAGTACACTGCATTCCACTGAACGTGGCGGGCCGAACCATGTGACCAGTGGAAAGAGGAGCAGTCTGTGACAACAATTAATTAACATTATCATTAATGCATTGCTTTTCAGGGAAATTGTACCATGTGATGAATTTATAATAACATAATTAGCAAAAAATAAAACTCTTGGCACAGCACTGTTAGAATTAAGATGAAATTATAATCAACCATTATCAACACAAATCTTTTACGTTACTTTTTCTCTGATGTCTATGGTGCATGTGTGCGTGAAAACCTTGGAAGTTTGGTAGCTGTGGATGACATTTGAAGCAGATCAATGTCACAAACAGGGACAAACACCAGGTAACATATCTATCAAAGACTTCATCAGTCTCTACCCACATCTGTGGCTGGCCCACTCAGCTGATGTAGTGCTGATTTATATGCATGTCCAGACCTGACAGAAAGAGAGAGCACATATATACCATTTCCTTTATTCTCTTAAATGGAGAGCCTGACTCCATTAAGCAGAGACTGATTATTACATTACAACCACTTTGCTGATACTATGGGTCTCCCACTTCCTTTCCAACCTCTGCCTCTTTGCTGTTTTGCATTACATACAATTAAGTGATAATTACACAATATTAAGTTCATTCCAAGTATTTCTAAACCCCATATTAGAAATAAGTATGGTGTGATGAAAATAATATTCATCTTAACAGGGAGATATACATATACATTAAGTATATTTCACAACCTTATAATCAATTCATGCCAGAAGAGTAAGTGAGGAATAGGGCATACTTTTAAGTAAAATTCTGACAATAGCAATGTATAAAAGAGAGGTGCCTTTCAATAGATATTTGGAACAAAAAGGACTGACACACAATTGATCATCAATTGTTTCACCATATGCAAACTCTCTAAACCAGTCACATACAGATAATGGCCTTTAATTCCCTAAAAGCCAGAGACATGGGAAGCCCAGGCACACCACCCTGAAACATAGGGAAAGCATCTTCGATCAGATGCCAGTTTGATTTCTGCTGGTGCATGGTTTCACTGAGCACAACAGTGCATTTACCATGAAGGCTTGTCAGATTAAATACTGTCCTTGTCCCACTATAAGTAATGATTGTGTCTGAGATATGCTTATGATGTTTGAGGGTCATTTAGATTTTCTGTCGCATCCTTAATAGTGCTCACATTCCTTCTGTTTGGTGTCTTTTGAAATGCTGTCCTTGGCTCATGTATTTCATATATTCATATATTTAAGTATTCATGAACAAGCCTGCCCTAAATGATGACATGCAATGCAGATGTGTTTCCTAGGAGGTTTACATCAAGGAGTGACTACACATGAATTGCCACTGGAACTACTGGCTTCAGGGTAAGTTGCCTAATTAGTGAGATAGCAGGGGGAAAAAGAAAATGGTGCCATTAGCGCTTTTAAATGAGCTTATGGCTCTATTGTGTTGAGCAAATTGCCTGCTTTCCATGCTTAATGCGGTTAGAGGAAAGGGGAGGCCCATGCTTTAAGTGCTGTCAGAATTGGTTTCACATCATAGTGTTTATTACAAAACAATCTGCACATGCCGTTACACACTGCCATCATGATTTCATTTTGGCAGTCCAGTGAACCTGGATTGGCACTGTGAACCTGGACATCCAAGAACCTTCTAAAAATATTATATACACTTAAGTAGAAATATAATGTGTAATAGGTTAAAAATAATCTTCCTGCTAAAAGAAGTATTTAATGAAGTGGTGACTGTGTAGGAGTTGTGACTCACTCTACAATCCTGGGGGCATCTGGAAACAAGAGTTGTAGCAATCGCCCTTCCTAAATTCAAACCCTATTTGCACTGCCTTGTCAATCCTATTTCCCCTCTTTAATGGACTGTCTGAATGGCTATTCCAACTACAACTGAGCAATCAATTTTCCATAAATGTAAATGGGATTAAAGTTAAAGTACTGCCTGCTGTCTTAAATTGAACTAAAAGTCACAAATATTCCCATTTGCTACGAAACAATTGCAGTGGGAAGAGTATACATAGATGGCCCAAAAAAACATACCACTACAAGCAGATATATTCCTTCACTGGGTGTGGGTAAAGTGGAGGTGGTGGTGTGTTATTGTTGCATTTATGATTGGATCCCCCCAAGATGCTATAACAAATTCCCCCTCCCCTAGCCCCTTTTGAAAATAAGATTAAATACACATCTGAGTGATGAATATTTAAAAAATAAAAGGCTTTTTGGCTTCACATCCTTGGTGTCCATTCTAGTTTAATCAGGAATATTGGGTACTGGCTGCTGTGGGCAAAGCTTTTAAAGATGTGACTCATAGGTTGGTTGTGCCTGGGCCTTTGCCAGTATTTTGTATTAGGAGCTGAGTGCAGTAAATGTGTAGTCTCAGAACCTCCTGCATTTACTGCACAGTATGAATGGTTGTAGATGTGTTTGCTTGTGTTATGTAGAAAATATTTGACAACTGACCAAAAATATATTTCAGAAAGTATGTTCATGGAGCTTTTTTTACAAGCATTAAATCTGAAAGCATAATGTACACATGACCTATAAATGTTCAGTGAGATCAGTGTTTTGCATGTGAATTTAAGAAAGAGTTAAGTAATGGATTAATGTAGATGTCAGGTGAAGACATTATTTATTTGAAGAAGGTTTAGTGTTTAAAAGTCTAAAGTCTTTACAAAAAATAGATTATTATAGATGATTTATTTAAAGCGAAGGATGAAATAACCTTTAATTACTTTTTCCCTTCATATTTTCTTCATTTCATGAACAGCTGAAAAAGCATGAGTCATAGTCATCATCATTAAAGAGCCATTGCGACATTCTGTAGCAATAATTAGCCTATTTCCAGCTTTGTGTGTGTTTTCTTGGTAAATGTCAAATGAATAAAAGAAAATCTTGGAAATTTTATTAGTTTAATCTACAGCTGTTATTAATCTGTCATTTTAAACTCTACAACTTGGAAATGAAATGACATTAAAAATACATTAGTATGGAAAAAGGGCCCTCTAAGCACATGTGTATGTCTGAGATATCACTGGCCCTGCCTTATCTTTTAATATTCAGCAGTATATACCCACAGGTCTTTATGTGAAATATATAAATACTGGAAGTAATTTGCTACCAATATGACAAAGGCCCTCAAGAGCCATTATTGATACACTTATTCCTCTTACCAAGAATGAATAATAAATAGAAAAACTAAGTGTCTGTCATTTAAAAAGTATGTATACAAATACCCCTCCATACTGTACAAAGTATGCATGCACATATCTCCCATGCCCTGGACAAATTATGTATGCGAATACCCCCCCCCCCTCACCCCACACACACACTGTGCAAAGTATGTATGCAAATTTACCCCCACACTGGACAAAGTATGTATGCAAATATCTCCCCCACACTGTGCAAAGTATGTATGCAAATTTACCCCCACACTGGACAAAGTATGTATGCAAATATCTCCCCCACACTGGACAAAGTATGTATGTGTCACGAATGGTTTCCCTGTCATGTCTGTTTTCCTTTACATCCTTGTTCCATTCCTTGCTTTGGTTTTCTCCGCCCCTCGTCCATAATTCCAGTCCTTGTTTCGGTTCTCCCTGTTCCTATGTTCACCTGTGTCTGGTTAGTGTCTAATTGTCTTGGTAATTTAAGCCCTGTGTTTGATTTCCCAAGTTGTCGGTTATTTTGGTAAGTTTGGTCATGTGTGGAGTCGTTGCTATTATTTTATTTGTTTGCTTAGTTCGTGTGTTACGTTGTCTTAGTGTTTTCCCCGTGTCTGTGTTTTATTTGCCTCCCGTGTTTAGTTTCCCTCATTTATTAAAGAACCTCCTGCATCTGCATTCTGTCTCTTGCTTCAGCCCTGCTAAAATGTTACAGTATGCAAATATCTCTCTCCACACTGGACAAAGAAATAGTAGCCTAGTCCACAATGACATACAGTATGTCAACTATATCAATTCTCTACTGTTTTCATTAGTCCTAATAAAAGCTTGTGGCTTTTGAGACATCTCGCATGTTAAAAAGATACCAATCTTTGTTCTAAACCAAATTTCTTACTAAAAGCTGCTTTGGAATTTCACTGATTAAAACTTTCAACTACAGTTCATTGGAATTTGTGCTTCTGAACAGAAACTGCCAAAACAACAGTTTAACTTGATACATTATCTCAAACATGTTCCAAGACATTATTCTATAAACTACATGCCATTTGTAATAAATATGAACATACAGTAACTACTGAACACAACTGCAATTTGTTCAATGGATATGCTTTTATCATTACTGAACAAATGCATTATACGGTCACAAAAAGAAAACTTTAATATGTGCCATTGGATAAAAAGCTTCCTTCAAGCTGGCTAATAGATTGACAGTAGCTGGTTTAAATAAGTCACAAGAATAAATAAAAACATTACAAAAACATATGCAACTTTAATATATTCAATTTTCTGTGTATTCCAGTGTTTACTGCATCACCCAAGCTCTTCTCTTTAGGTGTTTATGAAACAATGAAACCCAGTTATTTGATAAATACTGATGTCTGCTTGACACCACAGAAAGAAAAAAGGGAGTTAATAAGATCCATTTTTAATCTTGGTTCATGTGATTAATATACATGACATACTCAATGAAGGAGGATAAGCAAAAGTGGGAACTGTCTTGTTTGGATTCCCTTTGAAACAGACTAACGCATTCACTGCCTGGATTTTTAACAATAATTAATCTTGTTCATAAAGCCTAACTGGCAGACTAATTGAAAAAAAAAAATCATATTCTAGTTAACATGGTAAACCAGGGGTAGCTTTATTGACTTAAATCAATTTCACTAAAATATGAATCTGATTTCATGATTCTTGAAAGGAAACATGCAATCTGATGTTATTGAAAATTTCTACTCTGAATCATATATATTTCACTATACTGGGTTTGAATTTACAGTAAATAATGAAATAGAAAACAGAAATTAATCACAGTCATATTACACTGCTGCTTGTTAATTACTACTCCGAGGTTAATAAAGTATAGTTAAAGTAGTAGAGTAACTAAGAGATATGTTATGATTGCCCAGGATATTCAATTACAACCAGTTCGCTTTGTTTTCTTTGAATTTCCACAGTGTAAAGTTTCTCTATGTGAAAAGAGGCCACATTTTCACATTTTTCTACTGTTTTTTACTCTCGTTTTTTACTATGTGCAGTAAAAAAACAAGGGTACCTGTGTGCTGATACCTTTTTGAGACCTACATTTCAAAGAGTTAAATTCTGTCCCAGTATATTAAAAAATCTCTCAGAATATTCACGGTGAAATTTTTAATAACATAAAATATGCAAATTTTCCTTAGAGAAATCACAAATTCAGTTTCTAGTGACTGACTGAGCATGCAAAAATGCATATACGTGTGTGTGTCTGTATCTGTCTGTCTCTTTAGCTTATCTTCACATGGACTGAATAGAGGAAAGACATACAAATAACACAAAATTATAAGTACCACTGCCCTTCATATAACAACAACAGATAAAAAAGCAGTGTGTTCTGGTGAGGATGTGGGCAGAGCAATCCCAGGAGAACAGGACAGATCCACATTTTAATGTCATTGTGCACTGCAATTAATTCCATTTTCTGAGCTATTAGGTTTGGATTGCTCATGAAAGCATTCACTCAGATCATTTCCCTGTGTGCATGTGGTGCACTGCAACAGGGGTCAGGCCACAGTAAAATGATTTCCTATTAAGAAGGTGAAAAAGGGTCAGACATGGTGAGAGATAGGAATGAAGAAAAAAGATAAAAAGGAAAAAGAAAGAAAGAAAGAAAGAAAGAAAGAAAGAAAGAAAGAAAGAAAGAAAGAAAGAAAGAAAGAGAGGGGGATGACAAAGTGATTCAGATAAAGGGAGTCAGAAAGAAAGAGAGAGAGAGAGAGAGAGAATGTATGACAGAAAAAGAAAGAGGAAGAAGGAGGATCACAGTAGGAATGAAGCCAGAAAGAGGGACAGAGACAGGCAGCTGCATGGCACTTCAGCTCTCCTGGGTCTGTGGGCAGCTGAGCCCCAGCTATGGCATATAAACTGTGTCCTGCAGGGAGCCACAGCCTGCCCCTTTGTCAGGAGCATAATTCAGTGTGAGGCCGTGCTGTGCTGGGCTGCTTCACTGCAGCAGAGAGGCAGCTTGGACAGCCTGCTATTAGCATTGCTGGCCATTGCGCAGCCTAACACATACCATAGCATGCTAATGAATCACATTAGGAGTGGACTGCTGGTACAGAGACTGGAGAATGAGGGCTGTGAGAGAAGAAACTCGTGACTGGAACTGATGCTTTACTTAGAGGGATACATGAGAACAGGGGGGTTAAGCAGTTAAGGATTAATACAGTGGAGTTTGGTAGGACTAATCCAATAAAAAGGTAAAGAAGAGAGGAGGAAAAGACAGCCCTAGTTGGCTTAGCTTTCTGGATTTTGTAGAGGAATGATAGCATAGTGTTTTAAATACACAGTGAAACGATGTACTACAGGAGAGCACAGTATTACAGGTATTACATTGTAATATTGGCATAATAGGTGATACAAGAAAAGAGGAAGTTTTTAAAACAGTGGCTGAATAACTAAGCTGAGTCAGCAGGGCATTCAGCCTGATTAAGTGGTCTGACTTGAGAGCAGACAAGTGCAGTACATAGAAACTGACCAGTGGGGTGGAGGGTGATGACTGGATTTCTTTTCCAGGTGGCTGCATGCAATGCCCCTTTCAATGAGCAATCATAAAATGTGATTAGACCTGGACCACTGTATCTGCAGGGAATAAATGGATGCTAAACATTACACCAGAGGCGGCTCATTTTAGGAGAGAGTTTGACAAAAGAAACTAAAAAATAAACAGGGGTGACAGAAAATGTGTATGCTTGATCACATTTTAGTCTCATGTGATTAGTACAGGTAGTACTGTTAGTATCAGATGGTGCTTAGTATTATACCATCTTGTATGAATATTGGATAACAGGTGTTAACATGGACTACCAGCTAACTTATGACAATTTGTAAAAATAATGGTTGTTGTTTCCATATAGGTAAAATCAGGACAATGATTTTTAAGTGGCTAGGTATTAAAAGCCACTAGTCAGATATTGCAGTGTTCATATCTATTGCCATGGGCAATTGTCTTCCCTAACTTCTATTTAAATGATCCATACTGCTTCATTTTAAGTATAGTCAACCACTATGCACACAGCTAAGTGTTCCGTTCAGGGAGTAAGTATTAGACATTAGAGCCCCTTTGTGTAGTACTTTACTCCATTGATATATTAGTACTCTCAAAGTGTGTCAAGACAATTTCCAGGTGGAGACACTGTTAAAAGATATGAAATGAGACATAAAGAATTTGAGAAAAGGAGGTGACAAAAGATAAAATAGTTCTATAACACACAAAATTCTTTTAAATTTAGAATACTGAGTGTAGAGCACGTTCTCATTTCACCCTCATCATAAAGCTTAGCTTAGAATCCTTTGGTGTAAATACATATATGCCAAAGGTGCCCTTTGTGTCAGAGTTGTATGACAGTCCCACCGACTTCAATTTAAATTCTACCACATCCAAATGTGACGCTGATTGCAAACTGATACCAAGAAATGATACCAAGAAATATTTGTTTCCCTGTTACCTACCGGAATTCTGACCTGCCTATGTGATATTTATTCCCATTACGTCAAAATGGAGATAACAAAAAAAAAGACAATTCTCTTGTCTTTTTCGGTTTAGTGAATAAAAAGAATAGCTAAATTGTCTTAATTTTACAGGAAACATGTAAGTAGACAATATTATTCAGTCGTGGTACTGTCAAATAAAACGAGGACGTCTTTGTAGTTCTCTCTCATAACATGGCAGTGATACAGGGATTTGTATATCTCCCATAAATGAAAAATTGTGATACTGTTGCATAATATACAGTGGCGTTCTGTACCACCACACAAACCAGGCAAATGCCTGGGGCCCCAGAGATCAGGGGGCCCCTACTGGCCACAGATTGCTGGCTGAAAAAAACAACAATAAAAAAACCTATCAAACACATTCATTCTTTCACTGTTTGAGACTAAAGTGATACCGTAACACACTAACTAATCAGGACCCTACAACTCAACCATGAAATGCTTGTATCAGCAGAGCCTAAAAGGGTTTTACTGTAAAAAAATAAAAATGTCTTCAATTAGGTCACCTAGACATAACTTTGCTTGGGGCCCTAGAAATGTCAAATCTGTCCCGATAATATAACAGATATGTGACTGTTATGAAATACACTCTACGATTTATGTTACTATAGGAGTGAAACTGGGATGATATTAAATATTTAGGAGGTTTAAAACTTCCAATTTGCTATGTGAATAGACTGACATTTCTTGATTGGCATGCATTGAATAAAGCCTGAGTTAGAGTGGATTTTAAAAACAGGTGGCATTTTTTGGCAATTATATTAAAAGTATGCTGAAATAAAATAAATATAATTAAAAGAGTAAATCACACTCAGCATTAAACCAATCAATACCAGATATGCTACTAAATAAATTTGACTTTAAATATTATGAACAGCTCAGGTTCCATTTTGCTATCAGTGCTGATTTTGGATGCAATATAGTTCATCTTAAAGTCTGTGGGACTGCCATGGACACACAGGAATTTGATACAAAAGGGCATATACATGTGCTTCAAAGGCTTCTGCCCAAGCTTCAATATATGATAAGTTCGGAATGACAATGGGTCACACTGTTCACTGCAAAATTAGTAGTGTTGAATTAATTTGCTAAATTTGGATGTAATCCATATATAAACTCATCCACACATTTTGCACCTGAGCATGACAAGTTCATCCACTTCTCTGTTGGGATAGATGTGTATCTAGAATTGATAAATACTGTTGACTGTTAAATAGCCAATCTGTTAACAATTATGAATAGATGCTTGTGCAATTGGTGTTATGTTTGAGAGAAAGCAGCATGTGTGTGTTGGTATCAAATGAGTGCAGACATACATAACAGCATGCAGTGCATAATAGCTGACTCTGCTCCTTTTGTAATTTACATTTCAATCCAAATGTCAAGTAGCTTTAATGCATCAGCTGGAGGATTTTTCTTTTTAAAGCCTATTTGTAGCTCCTCACTTTTCCAGGCACCTGCAGGGCCTTAGAGCAGTGGCACTAGCCAGGCATTAAATTCTATATATGATCAAACACTGATGAAGATAAACCAGTGCATTTAATGTAGAATTGGATGTTAGTAATCTTGATCAAGTGTGTTTTTTTATGTTATAAAAAAGCTATAAAATGGAGATTTAGCAATGTTCAGCTTGGGCTAACCATAATGGCAATTAAGGCAGCATTCTTTCCAACACACACACACACACACACACACACACACACACACACACATACACACACACACACACACACACACACACACACACACACACACACATCAAAAATGACACCAGACAAATGCTGACTGGCAAGACTAAGGCAATCTACAGAGATGCTTCTTTAGCAAATTGTAATTAAAATATCCTCAGTACACAAATCTCTGGTAAATATTTCATTAAGCCACTCTGGGTAGCTGTTATTGTTATGAAGCAGCAATATTTCAGGGACATTTTCTGTAAATTAATTCTAAATTGTGAAGTGATGTGTGAGCTAGACAGGGAATTAACTTTTTGGTGAAGTAGAAAGCCAATGATTTAATGATGAATGGAAAAAATACATTGGCGTTTTGGGAAAATAATGAAAATCTAAACAGGCATTAGCAATATAGTATAGGCATCCTAAAATCAAATGAACAGACTATAAACCATTATATTCAAAAAGCAATTCTGAATTATTTATTAACCATCTTGCCCTCAGTCTGACTCATAATAGAGAGAGAGAGAGAGAGAGAGAGAGAGAGAGAGAGAGAGAGAGAGATATCAAATCACTCCCCTAAATTACCACTGAGGAGGGTGCTTGTTTCTCTGTGAAAAAAAAAAAGCGCAGTTGGCAGAGAAGAGAGAAGGTTGAATGTTGTGGGATAAAACATGACATAAAGTAGTATGGCCATGCACTTGAAATGGGGGCTCATTTTGCAGAACATAGCCTTTTCTAGAAAAGAAATGCTTTATACTGAAAAATGTTTCTCAGTGTTCCCCGTTGTGTTTTGTTCTGTTAAATCATGGAAATATGCTTAAAGGGGTACACCGTATGATTTCTCATCATTGTGTGCATTTGCCCTTATTCATTAAAGTGGCCTATTTTGCAAAGTTGCATCTTTTGGTGTATATTTAGGATCTAACCTGTAACTGGCTGGAGCCCAATGAGACAACAACCTTAAAATGCTGCTGAGGATTTACAGTTAAGTCCTCACCATCATTAATAATATCTGTACTCACAATAAAAATAGCAAAAAAAAAAACCAAAACAAAACAAAACAAAACAACCCAAAACAAAACAAAACACATTTTTTTGTGCCAACCTCAGCATTTACAGCTCACCTTCATCAAACTTTCTGTTCTTTCCTCTTTTGTTTGCTAAATTCTGTGTCCATCATTGATGGCTGTTTTGTGGTACATTTTCCTTTATTGATCACATTTAGGGTGTGTTTCATGTACCTGATATACAGTTACATGAAACACACTCTAACTTATATGTGTATGTGTAGAGAGAAGTGACGTTGTTGACAGTGATGAACGCAGTTAGTCAAGACAGTATTTCAGGCACCCTTTGGTGGAGAAAATACACGTTGCTGAGTAGCTTGCTAATATAGCTGGTTAGCTAACCAAGTTGTGTATTGTGTATTTTTCATTTATAGTATTAATAAACTAGCCAAGTTTGTTTGCTAACTGTTAACTAACTTGTTTAGCCAATACGTTGCTAGCGTTAGCTATGTGTTTTAGTATTGGTCCTGGTGAACTGAGCTAAGATGAGATCACTTTACAACTGCGAAATTTAGGGAGTTGTAATGTGTGAGTAGGAGCCTTTGATACCTAATTTATAGTTAGCTGATATAAGGCCACTGCATTAACTTTTAAAGTGCAAGTCTTCTATTTGTTTAAAAATTATTTGTTCCTTTAGATAACAAAATATTCAAATGTTTTTCTAATGATGCATACTGTACCCACTGGAGCACGATAGAGCTGCAACTAATGATAATTGTCATTGTTATTCTTTTGATTTTTAATACCTATTAAATCATTACAGGCTATTTCACAGAGCACTAATAGTTTATGTTAAGTTATATTGGGACGGTTGAAACTGACTATGTTACCAATAGCCCCACCTAGAATATTTTTCACCAGCTGCCACTGTGCATGTTTATTTCAATGCAGCTGAGGAACTCAAATCAGTCGCACTCAAATCTCTGCTCCATAGCATCCATGTTAAGGGTGGTGGTAGCTCAGCGGTTGAGGTACTTGACTTGTAATTGGAAGTTTGCTGGTTCAAGCCCCACTACCACTGAGTTGTCACTGTTGCTCCCCTGAGCAAGGCCCTTAATTACTGTAATTGTATATCGCAAAATGCTGTGAATGGGCATTATTTTCTGCCTCCTATAAAGCAAACAAGAAAGAAAGATTGAAATATATATATATATACACCTTCCTAGCAAGGGGCAGGGTCAGCCCCCTTGTTTAAAAAATCCTGCATCTTCTCTCAAGGCTGTTCCATATCTTATTCATGCTGTACCTCATTAAGGAAAGTTTTACCTCATACAAAAGAATGACACAAAGAGCAAAAATCTAAAACTGTAATACCCTTGAACTGTATTCTCTGTGTCCTATGCAAAAGTATTGCTCTGAAGTACAGCTTTTTCTGTTCACACTTGCTTTACAGTGTATTTTCAAAACTGTGCAAAGTAACGTTTAGTAACTTCAATTCCAGCTAAACATGGGAGATGCAAAAGTCAGAAAGGAATGGCAGAATGAGGTGTTCTATGTAAATGAAGTAGCAGGAGGTGATGTGTTATTTTATGATTTAAGAAAGTCTTTGTTTTCACAGACTAAAACTTAATTCCATGTGCTATACTGATTAAGGCAGTTTACACACTGATGTGATCATTGTAGTAGGTCATCAAAAAACATGTCTTTACATATTTATGACACTGTATGTAATTGTGCATTACTTGCAGTTACATAACAAACATACTTTATGATAAAGCTATGATAAAGCAACCTAATTAATTGGAGGTTTACACACTCTAAAAACCTTTTTTTAGAAATATTTATCTTGTACTCATTGGGCACTTTATTAGGAACATTTAAAAATCTCAAGTACTCAAATGGGTTACATTCCTGAATATTATCTAGGCTAGAGCACTTAGATATAAATATTTAGAAGAGGAGAAAGAAAAAATGAATGTGTGGGATGGTGGAAGACCTAGACTAATTGTACAGATGTGCTTAAAATGAAATATCCATGAACATACATGGTGAGGACACAATAAACCTGGCATGTAACTGGAAGATTGTTACATGGACTAAAGATGTATGGCTGCCATATTGGGTGACATTCTAAGAGTGACTGTGTGTCTAACGGCCAGAGAATCAGATCAGAATCAGAGTTGGATTAATTTGCCACATGAGTTATACATATGAGGAATTTGTCTTGGTGAGTGCATATGTAACATACTAATCCAAGTGAGCAGTCACACTGGACTATTACATATATACAAAGAGTAAATAAATAAATTAAAAAAAGTTAATTTGAAACTAAAATATAAAAGAGCATCATGCCCTGGCTGTTACCTAGTCAGCCCCCTCATCCCAGCACACCCATCATGACAAACATCCACTTACCCAGTCCCAGTAACCCATTTATTAGCCATTTCCTTCACCTGTGCCTTGTTTTTGTCTTTCTATGTAAACCCCACAGGTGCCTCAGTCCAGTGCTTTGCACTGGTTCTTAACCCTCTGTTATGGACTTAGCCAAGCCTGCTCCTGCTTAACACACCAATAGTGTTTCCTACTTGTTTTTGGCAATACTTTTGGTTGCTAGCTTGATTTGTTCTTCAAGCTGCTTAGGATACTTTATTTGTTTTTCAGTAAATGCCCCGAGTTTCATTACACATGCCTCACTCCTGACCGAAATGTCACAGGGAGCATTCAATTTATACATATATGTGTAAGGTTTTTAAAATTTAAAAATACTGACTTTGTTGTAATTTTGGTCAATGTTGTTGATTGACCAAAATAACTATTGTTATTTATTTACCTATTAAAAAACAAAACAAAAAAACCCAACCCTAAAACACAAACAATAAAGCATTTACTGTAGGTTTGTAGAATATTGCTTAAAATACTGAAAAAATTTAACTTCATTTGGATAAGAGCATCAGCCAAATGCTGTAAATATAATATTCACTTAATAAAACAAAAGACTACTGTGAGCTTACTGTGAGCTGGACATTCACTGCTCACTAGCTGAGGAAAGTGAGATGACATTTATCTTCCAATCAACCATTTTATTTCTGTTTAACTTATTTATGTACAGAATTTTTTGTACCTATTCAGTCACCCATGTCTGTCTTTATGTAACATGAGTGAGGTGGATAGTGAACACATGTGCAAAGTACCAGTGCCTTGGACTTGAGAACGAGCAGAATCCAAAAACGGGAAGACAGTGAAAGTGAGAAACAGGACAATGTAAATAAATGACTAATTTAGTTTAATGACAAACACCAGAAACAAACAAAAAGGATAAGAGACCAATTCAGGGTGATTATAGATCAGGAAAGAAACATACGAGAGCACTGAGATAACAGAGTGGACAACTTAACGAACATGAACTGGGAGGGCGATAGAGACAAAGAAGGCAACATCAACTAAAACACCAATAGAAATCACGTAGGACTAAACAAGAGACATATCTAAGCAACAAGAGAATGACAATCATAAATGGAGAGAGTAATTTAACTTGGAACACAGAGAATGAGTACAGCGTATCGAGAAGTGAGGCAGAATCAGAACATCAAAGATACATAGACCTAGAAATAGAAATGACCAACAAAGCTGAGATGCAGTAACATGGTTTAAATACACAAAGCTAACAAGAATATAAACAAGGGGCAGGTGACAACAATGATGGGCGTGGAAAACAAATGAGGGGTGCAGAAAACCAAACTAAGGACTGGAACGCACGGAAGAGATCATGAAGCCAGGGAAACAGGAGAAGCTCCAGTTCACAAACATGACACTTTAAAGTTTTAACAGAAATATAGTCCAGGTATTATTGGTGAGTTGAATTAACTTGGATGAAATGTCACAGACAATATTCAATTTATACATATGTGCAGGTATATGATGATCAGTTCTGTAAGTGATTTTCACTTCTAAATAAAAACATTACGTAATAACAGTACTCTACAACATTTTAGCACTGTGTGAAATGTTCTTAGACACAGAAACATGATTTCTATTGTTCTTTTTTATACTTCCAAATATGTCCAGCTTGCACCTCATACACAAGCACATCTGTCTCCTTTGAAATGTTCCTGCTAGTGCATTTTGATATTACAGCATTGTATTTAGTACAGCTGTTTGAGATATAAGAAGAGTAATATGATTGGCTGAGGAGATACTTATTAATCTTCACACCCTTTGAATTACATTTCACTTCACTCAACCTTTTGAGCATAATGATTATGATTGTGCCTGCATGAAAACGTGGCATGTCTTTTGGACAAGCACTTATGGCAAAGCAAGAACAAATTTCCTTTCAGTGCCCTGTGCTCTGTACCCAATATTCACAGGATATGCAAAGGCATAAAATGGCTTGAATTAAATATGTATGTATTATGGTCATACTAGGGGAGGCAAAGTGCTTCTAGAGTCATGGGTGCCAGCCATGGGAAGTAACTTCATAAATGGTTTGTCAGTTACTATAACACATTAAAGAACATTGCCACATCAGTTGCTAAGGTAAGTGACCAATGCTTATTTGCTCTTAGAGACGATATTAGAGCAGATATGAACTATGGATAACTACACAAACACTGTCTACACTCTATTTAAAACTTTATAAAATAACATTGCAGATTCTTTGATACTTTGATATTGGCTCTTAGCCGAGCATTCTTAGAGGCTTTCAAGCCTTTCAGACTGTAGGTAGAAATGTGTATATCTAGTATATTCTGTTTAGTATATCTCTGTATTTCTGTTTCACACTGGGGAAAGAAATGAAGATTCCTTATCAACATTGATTGGTGCATGCAAGTTTATAATCTGATGGCCTGCCTAATCTGATATGACCATGTAAACTGGTAAAGATCAAATGAGGAGACAGGTTATGAAAAAATAAAAGAAAGAGTTTATATTTTAAGATAAAAACTTTTAATTATTTCTGCCCACGAGATACTGTTGAAATTTGGAAGTAATGTGGGCAAATTATGAACAGTATAATTTCTCTTTGGTCAACTCATTTAATTGTCCACTGCTCTTTACAGTAGACTTTACATCCTTAGTCTAGATCCAGTCCCCTAATGAGCACACTAGGGTGACAGTGAGAGGGACAAACGTGGTGATAAGGAATAAGGGAAAAACTTTGAGAGCAACCAAGACACAGAAGCTTAATATCCCTTATGTTCCATGGGGTGGCACTCATACTGTCTAAAAATCACCTTATGGTAATGATACAACACAGGCATGTTTGCCTGAAAAGCACAATGCAGGATCATTTAATTGGTTCAAATGTCTCTTTAAAAGACATTTGAAATCTTAACTTACAATTAACAACTTAACACCAATGATGGTACACATTGGCCCAAAACCGATTTTAAAAACATTGACTACTACGGTATTTTTCTCACCATTGGACTTAATGCATAAAACATCTCCATGTAGTATAATCATTTATCTATAAAATATAAACCAAACTATAATTAAAATAGAATATACCATAATGTTTTATATACAAACAGTACAAAATATATTAGGATCTCCTGTACCATATTTTCCTGTGTTTTCTGTTTATGTTTGTGAGATTGTGGTATAGCATTTTAAATGTACCAAAACATGACAAACACATTCCTGACAACTTCTGGAATACTAATATTTCTCCTTAGTATCAAGTGATGCACTGATATATGCCAAATGTTCACATCTGAACATGTGATTAGTATGAACATTGCTTTTCTCATATGGTGACATCTGACATGTTCATTCTAATTGTTGACATATCACATCCTCTGAATTTGCCTTGAATTTACTAGGTTTCTTAAATTGTACCCTGAAGCAATCAGGAGACTTTCAGCAGAATGTCTCTTCACCTTCTTAACTGAACATAAGCAATGAAGCTTGGGACACTATCTGCATTGCAATTAACAAGGCTGGGAAGAATAAGACTGCTTTGTCAGGCAGGGATTCAGAGCATGTGTCCATCATGTCCGTCTTATCTTCAGAAGGGCTCTTGTGAGTCAATCAATAAATCTCAATACAAATTTTTTCAGAGATAACAATGTTATGCTTGCATTTGCCTCATTTTCTTCAAACACACATTATCATTTTCATGTACCTTTTCACAGTAGACAACTGAATGTGCACGTCTTTGTACAAACATTCCCATCTGATGTCTCTACAAGATTATGACATGATGAATACAAAGTGCTCCTATGTGCTGTTTTTTTTTTTTTTTCTTTTTTGTTGCCTGGCAGCCCCAGATGAGTGCCACGTGCATGCTGTGCCCTCGCCATCCCCTGAGACGTCTGGAGAGGGAAGATGGTCATCGACAGAGCATTTGAGAGAAATCACTGGGATTACAGAAATTATGCAAACACATGCTGTTAATTCTATACACTGC
This sequence comes from Electrophorus electricus, assembly GCF_041902795.1. Lineage (NCBI taxonomy): Eukaryota > Metazoa > Chordata > Actinopteri > Gymnotiformes > Gymnotidae > Electrophorus > Electrophorus electricus. The sequence goes on along the minus strand of NC_137521.1, from coordinate 712,923 downwards.
TCACTGTGGTGGCAGCGACATACATCCCGGACTGACTCTAGTGCTAAGACAAAAATGACAAAAAATGCAACATTGAAAACCTTTGACTCTGCTTAAATTTAATTTAAAAGCTGGCACATCTGAGGAAGGCTGATTACAATATACAATAACATAAGGATCCAAAGTGAGACATATGGAGACTCCCTGAGCTCAAAGAGGAAGAGAGATATCTCATGGATGGCATTAGCTATTTATTTAACACTGATAGGGCTTTGACTCAAGGGGAAGACTTTCTACACAAACTAAAAATTATTTAATAAAATGTATTAAAGAGCTGCTAGTGCACTAACTCTAGGATATTATAATGAAAACACTAATATATTAATATATTACACAATATGTTATACTGGTATCATATTGTGAGAAATACAGTCTAAGTGCAAGAGGGCTATAGTTCCTTGGACTGAAACTGAAGGCATGCCCCTACTAAAAGAAATAAAACCAGAAAATAACAATGGCAACTACTCATGTTAAAGATTGCTTTGAACCTTAGGGAATTTGGGAAAAAAAAAAATTAATGTCAAATGGTCGGTAATAAAGCAGATAACTGGCTGTCAGTGCTGTTCCTACAAAATTAAAATGAAGTAAGCACACTGTATTTATAACTGCCTGTATTTATATGCTTATGGCACATATGTTTTCAAGAGCCTTCAGCTGGGCAATGCAAAAGAAGAGTGTTTCCTCCATTTTCTTCCTAAATACTTGATCTCTCATGTTAAGATAAGGCTGAGACTTCCTCTGAAAGGAACATTTTGTATCAAGATGCGTCATCTTAAGCAGCCCTTTTGCATTGGTGATTACAGTATTTTCAGTTGAGGGGCTTGGTAAAAGAAAGGCTACTTTTTGTGCAGCTTTGTACACCAGGTTTGAAAGTCTGTAGTTCAGTGGCACCAATGAATCTCAGTTTGCACATAAAAATCACAGAATACATTTTAGACAGGACACTTTTAGAAAATCCCAGGGACTTGGTGGGCTTTCTTTAAATCTATTGCAATGGTAGAAATTTGATTTTCTAATTTGATTCCAAATTAGATTAATATTTATTCTACAGATTTTATGGATTGATTTTAGGAATACTATTGTGAGCAAGTTTGTTGCAGAGGTAATTAGACCTTGGAAAATGAATGTTTAAGAGATAGAATAACCTAGTCACATATTAAGCATAGAGTACAGAAGAAACTAGTGACTTATTTTTTATGCTAAAAAATATATCTTTTTTAACTTTATTCTTCTTTGTACTTTAGTGCCATGATTGAATTTATTTCTTTCCTTTTCTATTTTCCTTCATTGCATCCATTTATGGTGCCAATCAATTAGTTTGAATGCATTATACATTTTGATCTTGGTGATTTTTCGTGATGAAAATAACCTGGACTCATTTTTGATCTAGTCATCCAGAATGACTGACACAGCAATACCCTATAATTTATTAAAAAGTACAAGAAACACATGACATGAATTTTTTATCATCAGAGTTATAGCCATGACTTCTTTATGACCCCTTTGAGGGCTTGATGAACAGCCATGCAACTCTATATGTAATTATTCACCATCAAGTGGGGAAATATATCACTGTGCAGTGGTTTTATTGTAGCAGTGACATTCCTATAGTCTCAGTGCTGTACAGTGGTTGTACATGGGAACATAGACAAAAAATCTTAATCTTTAGTGCAAGTGATTAATATGAAATATCCACATATTGCAGCAACACAACACCCATGTATTGGGGAGGATTACATCTGTAAAGAGATTGTAGACTTATCTATGTGCTATTATTTAACATATTAATGATTTACAACTGTATGTTGACAGTCATTACCCAGATCTCTAAATGTCTCCATAGAAAATTTCATGCCACTATAATCACCTCTGCCCACATTGCCCTTTATCTAAATGATGGAATGTGACATTTGTGAGATCCAGTGGTTTCATAGATATCTGTTGTAGATTAAGTTGTTGACTAGTGAATTCAGTTCTAAAATGCCCCAAATAGGTCTCACATTTAAAAACGTTTCCCAAGAGGTTTATGTTGTTCAAGTTTGGTTTATTTGTCACATACATAGTCATACACAGTATAATTTGCAGTGAAATGTTGTGTTTTATGTCTCTTGACTACTGATGACTATGAGGCATTTACTAGTAAGAAACCTATAACTGACAACTGTTTCACAAATTGTTCCAGTAAACATTTCTTCCTCTGGGCTCATCATAGCAAGAAAATGCACAGATACACTTGCACACACACACACACACACACACACACACACACACACACACACACACACACACACACACATACACACACACACACACACACACACACACACAGCCATACATTCTCAAATGTCAGTCATTGTGCACAGTTTACTAGTGGTATTTTGAAAAAGGTATTAATTTGTTTTCATTTATTAATTTGTTTACATTTGTAACAACAACTATAACTGATAATGTTTGGTTTATGTCTCAAAGTAGACAGGTGTTCTAAAAACTATTTTAGTGTGCTTTTGTTTATTCAAAGCTTTGAGAATAACTGAAGGACCAGTGGTGACACAGTCGTATCATACAAGTTAAAGTGATTCCTGATAAGCCTCACTCTATATTATTGGAGACACACTTCTCTAGTTTTAAGCCTCCAAGTCAATATCAATACATTTCCAATATTGCAGTGTTTTTATGAAAGTCCTCCCAGTCCTCCTATTGGAAATAAATTCTGGGTCTGGTGAAGAGCAGATCAGACCTTTGTTAGGAACCACAGGTTTCTCATCCTCTCTAAGACCTCTATGGCCAGGGTCTATGGCACGATCTCCACCTCTGAAATCACACTCTCTCAACCAGAACACAAGTCCAAAATTGAACTCTGAACATTTCCAATAACCTCTGTCACATTCAATCAGTTCGCTGTGGCCTGATATTACCTGAAAAGCAAGGACATTTCTCTCAAACTACTTTCCTTTCTAAGAAAGTGGTGAATTAGTTATTTAAATTTCATTTACTTTCTTTAGAGTGGCTGGAACTCTATGACAAAAAAAACACTTGGTTTCTAATCATACTGATTTCTCTGTCTCCTCTTTACTCTCTCCTTTACATACTCCACAGAGGTCAATATGTCATGTAATTCATATTACAACATAAGATATTTCTCTGATGAAAATGAGTGGGTTAAATGATTGGCAGGTGATCATTCCTGCTTTCTAAAGCTCTTAAGCTCCTAAGTTAGCTAGTCTTTAATGAGAGAGAGAGAGACAGAGAGAGCGAGAGAGAGAGAGGTGAGAATAAGCAAAGAAGAATGGATCATGATTTGAGGGCTGACTGGTATGTAATTGAAAGGTTGTTCTGAATATTTGCTAAGCTGTTGCTGTCATAATTTTAATTTCATATTAGCTTTGCTATGTCCAAAGACAATGTTTTTGTCGAGAAGCGCCACCCCCCCCCCCAAAAAAAAAACCCCCAGAAAAATATATACATTTTGTACACACAAAACGTAAGGCTGTAATACCATTGTAATTTTAAAGAGTGGTTATAATAAACATGACACAGTAATTTCTTCCTTTTCATCATGGAAAAGGTGTCCTGTAGTTGTCCAGTAGTTCAGATCCGCTTATCAAGACACACCACTCCCTGAATCTCCTCAATACTTGATAAGTCATTTCTAATCCTTGACTGTGATGGTTGTCCAGTTGTGTTCAGTGGGGGGAAAAGCTCTTCCTGGCAGAGGACATGCTCCCTGTGCTCTGGGTGTCACTCTTTAGTCCTGCTGTTCCTGCATGCTGATTCCAGGCACCCGCCCCAAACACACACACACACACACACACACACACACACACACACACACACACACACACACGCAGCATGCTATCACACTGCTTCAGTTTCCATGGTGATGACAGCAGAATGAAGACTGTACATCTAAATCTAAGGCAATAGCTCTCAGAGAAATTACCATGAAGGGGGGAAGAGGGAGAAGGGGACAAATGGTGAGAGTGGCAGGGCTCTATGAGCTTCTCAGCTGCCTCTTCTCACTTTCTAAACTCCTGATGCTGCCGCTTTAATGAAGTGCCTTGTGTGAGCCAGGGGAGGCTTACAAGAGCTTATATCCTAATGTATTTATCCTTCATGCAAAACATTATATTTACCCGGGATTTGCATGGCAGGCTCCTTACTCAAGCCTGCTTTACCCACCGTGCTCCACTTATTTAACAGGATAATGGTGTATATTCCTGTCCCTAATGGATGCCCTATTCTATTCCATAATAAAAACATAGTATGGAGATCACCACAGTGTGACTGAAAACCTATTAGATGCCAAGCTATAAGCTCAGCACAAAATACCTTGGATATAGGCACAACAAAACTGAACGATTTGGTGTTTATGGTACATGGCAGGTTTGTTTTAAAGTACCAATGAAGGGCAGCTAAGGGGAGTTGACAGCATTTGCAGACTGATAAAAGTTATATCACAACTGGACTGTTGTGGAATGGCATCTGGAATCTAAAAATATTGTAACAGCTGGATATAGCTTGTGGGCATGTTCCTAAACATTGTATGACTAATATTAAATATACACTGCCTGGCCAAAAAAAAGGTCACACACGTTAATATTTAATTGGACCGCCTTTAGCTTTGATTATGGCATGCATTTGCTGTGGCATTGTTTCCACAAGCTTCTGCAATGTCACAAGATTTATTTCTGTCCAGAGTTGCTTTAATTTTTCCCTAAGATCTTGTATTGATGATGGAAGATTTGGATCACTGCACAAAGTCTTCTCCAGCACATCCCAAAGATTCTCATTGTGGTGACCAATCTATGTGTGAAAATGATGTCTCATACTCCCTGAACAACTCTTTCACAATTTGAGCTCGATGAATCCTGGCATTGTCTTGGAATATGCCCGTGCCAACAGGGAAGAAAAGATCCATTGATGGAATAACCTGGTCGTTCAGTATATTTAGGTAGTCAGCTGACCTCATTCTTTGGACACATAATATTGCTGAACCTAGACCTGACCAACTGCAGCAACCCCAGATCATAGCACTGCCCCCACAGGCTTGAACGGTAGGCACTAGGCATGATGGGTGCATCGCTTCAGCAGCCTCTCTTCTTACACTGATGCACCCATCACTCATCAGACCACATAACCTTTTCCATTGCTCTAGAGTCCAATCTTTATGCTCCCTAGCAAATTGAAGCCGTTTTTGCCGGTTAGCCTCACTGACAAGTGGTTTTCTTAAGGCTACACAGCTGTTTAGTCCCAATCCCTTGAGTTCCCTTCACATAGTGCATGTGGAAATGCTCTTACTTTTAAACATATCCCTGAGTTCTATTGTTGTTTTTCTACGATTGGAATTCACCCCACGTTTAAGTGATCGCCGATCACGATCACTCAATACTTTTTTTTCTGACCACATTCCTTCCTTGAAGATGATGTTTCCCCACTGTCCTTCCACTTGCGTTGGACAATTCTTAACCCGATTTTAGTAGTTTCAGCAATCTCCATATATGATTTCTCTGCTTGATGCATGCCAATAATTTGATCCTTCTGAAACAGATTATCATCTTTTCCATGACCACAGGATGTGTCTTTTGACATGCTTGTTTAACAAATGAGAAGCTGCATCAGTTGGGGTTAAATAACTTGTTGCTAGCTGAAACATAATCACCTATGTGGTAATTATCCAATGGGAGGCTATTAACTATTTACTTAGTTAAATCCAGGTGGTGACCTTTTTTTTTTTTGACTGGGCAGTGTATTTCACTGATACAAATCTCCCACTGAGTCACTAGTATAGCAACTATAAAGCAAGCAAAAGAGGCAGTGAGTAGCCTAGAGCGAGCAGCAGCATGACGGCCACGGCAGAGGAGTGGAGATGGGTGACCAGGGAAGCTGTGCTCAGTGGCCCCTGAGACTGAGCCCAGGCCTCCATCACTATATTAATGCAGTTGAAAACAAAAGCTGACAGGAGATGAAGCAGCCAGCTGTCCTTGTGTTATGGTATTACTGCAGAAGAATAGGCTTCAGGAATAGATGGCAAAAGGAGGAAGGGAGGGAAGGATGAAGGAGAGGAGAATGCAGGAATTATAGGACATGCAAGCTTGAATATATGAGTTTATAAACCATATATATATGTGACGTTTGGAGGCTAAGCAGGATGTGCGGATGAGTAATGTTAAAGAAACATATATATTTATTTGTACACAACACAACAAAGACGTAGCACGCAGGCTATCGTGGTCAAACACTGACAACACAAACACGGAAACGGTAGACTTTTATATTGAGACACTTTGACGAACACACACACACAGGGAGGCGTTCGGGGGGAGGGGCCATACCATGACAGAGACCCTGCCCAACGGTGTGACTCGCGGCGTGCCAGCCTATGGGGCCGTGGCCCCGAGACCAACGCCAAATGGTGAGGCTGCAGGACCGAACGACTCGACATGGGCCAGCGCAAGACAGAGGGGGGAAGGACAGGCACCAAGATGACAACAGACAGGGACAGACACGCTAACAGGCACAGACACCAAAGGGGACAAAACGACTGGTACAAAGAACATGACGGGGACAGACACAATGACTGGCACGGGTACAATATTAACAAGTTAACAAGTCCAGGTAAGCCAGCGAGAGCCCCGGGCTGTTCCCCAGTTGTCGGCTAGGCTGCAGTCGAACCCACCTGCAGGGAATCGCCCCTCGCCGATTTGGGGGGTGGTAACCTTTGCTGTCCTGCCACAGTGGGTGCACCAGCCACCTTGCCCGTCTCTGGAGTTGGCACTGGTATCGCCTCCTTTCTGCCTCTACGAGGCTTCGGTACGGGTGCAAGAGTTCCAGGGCTGTGTGCCCTAGTGAAGGGAGTTCTCTCCTGGAACAAGGCTGCCTCTAGGTGTTTTGTGCTGGCTGGCTTGCTTGTGCCTAGGTGACTTCTCCTGGACAGAGCCCTGGACTGCCTCATAGGTGCCGGAGGCTCGTCGTTCTCAGAGATGACAGACTGAGCATCACTGTCCGGTTGAGAATCCCCATGGAGGACCTCCTCCACCTCCATCAGTGGAACCTCCACATAATCGGACCCCATGTTCAACCGCAGACTGATGTCACTGTACTCCCCTTTCTTTCCACAATCATCGCAGCCCTTATAATCATCCATGTAGGGGTCGTAGGACCCAATGGAGTCCACCTCCAAGTGCCGGTTCACGTAATTCGTCTTATCTCTTTAGGACTCAGCAGAGTCCGACCCCGGACCATAATCAGGGTCCCCCAAAATCGTCCAGTGGGTTCCTCCCCTCTTGTAAACGTATGGATTGAGGCCAGGATATGTGAGGGTCTCTCCGTGGGATAACAAGAGCCTACGGAATCTGACTCCGAGTACTGGAAATTATTGTACCAGTCCCGGTAGACAGACGTGGTTCTGTAAGACTCCCCAGCGTCTGCAGAAGGACCACACTCACCTGGACTGCTCTCCCCTACTGTGGGAGTCGGGAGTGTGTCCAAGAACATGGAGGGCTTCCCTGCGAGGGCTGTGGGGGGGCGCTTACTTCCCTTCTTACCCTTCTTTTTCTTCCCTTTCCCAGGCATCCTTCGTCGGTCATTGTTTCTGTGACTTTAGGAGGCTAAGCAGGATGCGGGGATGAGTAACGTTAAACAAACACATATATTTATTTGTAAACAACACAACAAAGACATAGCACACAGGCTATCCTGGTGAAACACCGACAACACAAACGCGTAAACAATAAACATTTATACATGTATACAAATAACACAATGAGGAGTAGGTGAGACACAGGGAGGGCATGGCCTTTGATGAACACACACACACAAACACATACACACATGGAAGCATTCACAGGAGGGGCCGTACCATGACTATATGACTTTAAATACAGTCAGCTGTTCATATTCTCTATTCGTTCTATTGTGCATGTCAATGAAATGTCATGATGTCATACTTTGACAGGTTTGAAAACCTAAATCAGCAAAAAACAACCAAGAGTGTGAATTACATTGGTATCTTGTCTTTATGTAGTATATTAAAAAAACCCAACACATTAGGTTAAAAGTAGTATGCTTCATATGCTTTACAAGTGGATGCAGAGAAGTACAATTGTATTACATACAATAAGAAACATGGAAACGATTAACTTGTGCTTCAACTGCACTCAAATAAAACATTAAACGTGCAATATATACCAATAAATAGGAAATCCATTTTACACCTCTAAAATGTAATGTAGGTTTCAGTTCCAAAATTTTTTGTACTGTTTTGGAAATTACATAAGCCTAATGATTTTTATTTTGTTAGTTTGGAGGTATGTAACATTTAACAGACACAGACATACTATTAGGATATTGTCAGGAATAATATTATAGACGTCTGAGTGATTGCTTTATACTGTATGTATTCAGTAGACTGCTATACATTTTACAGTCAACTGTAAATTTTAATTCGCCACTCCTGGCACCACTGTTATGCTCTGGATTGCCTGACTGCAATACAGTTTTGCTCTGTACCAAATAGGTGTATCTGTTAATGCAAATGCTGTATATAGGAAAGAATATATATATATATATATATATATATACATACACACACACACAAACACTGCCTGGCCAAAAAAAAAAGGTCTCACAGTCTAATATTTCGTTGGATCGCCTTTAGCTTTGATTACGACATGCATTCGCTGTGGCATTGTTTCCACAAGCTTCTGCAATGTCACAAGACTTATTTCTGTCCAGAGTTGTATTAATTTTTTCCCCAAGATTTGTACTGATGATGGGAGATTTTGACCACTACGCACAGTCTCCTCCAGCACATCCAAAAGATTCTCAGTGGGGTTCAGATCTGGACTCTGTGGTGGTCAATCCATGTGTGAAAATTATGTCTCATGCTCCCTGACCCACTCTTTCACAATTTGAGCCCGATGAATCCTGGCATTGTCATCTTGGAATATGCCTGTGCCATCAGGGAAGAAAAAATCAGTTGATGGAATAACCTGGCCGTTCGGTATATTCAGGTAGTCAGCTGACCTCAATCTTTAGGCTCATAACGTTGCTGAACCTAGACCTGACCAACTGCAGCAACCCCAGATCATAGCACTGCCCCCACAGGCTTGTACGGCAGGCACTAGGCGTGATGGGTGCATCACTTCAGCCACCTCTCTTCTTAGCCTGATGCACCCATCACTCTGGAACAGGGTAAATCTGGACTCATCAGACCACATAACCTTCTTCCATTGCTCCAGAGTCCAATCTTTATGCTCCCTAGCAAATTGAAGCCATTTTTGCTGGTTAGCCTCACTGACAAGTGGTTTTCTTAAGGCTACACAGCTGTTTAGTCCCAATCTCTTGAGTTCCCTTCGCATTGTGCATGTGGAAATGCTCTTACTTTCACTATTAAACATATCCCTGAGTTCTACTGTTGTTTTTCTACGATTTGATTTCACCACACGTTTAAGTGATCGCCGATCACGATCACTCAATATTTTTTTCTGACCACATTCCTTCCTAGAAGATGATGGTTCCCCACTGTCCTTCCACTTTTTAATAATGCGTTGGACAGTTCTTAAACCGATTTTAGTAGTTTCAGCAATCTCGTTAGATGTTTTCTCTGCTTGATGCATGCCAATAATTTGTCCCTTCTGAAACAGATTAACATCTTTTCCATGACCACAGGATGTGTCTTTCGACATGGTTGTTTAACAAATGAGAAGCTACTCACTGCATCGGTTAGGGTTAAATAACTTGTTGCCAGCTGAAACATAATCACCCATGCAGTAATTATTCATTGGGAGGCTATTACCTATTTGCTTAGTTAAATCCAGGTGATCTTTTTTTTTTTTTTGACCAATATATATATATATATATACGCACACACATACATTTTTTATACTTTTTTTTAATTAATTTTTTTAGTGTATATAATTTTAGGTTTAGCTAGTCTAGACACCAATAACAAAGCAAGTATGAAAAAACAGTGCAAATTATCCTGATAAAGCTTCAGGAAATTGTCCTTTCTCCCCAGTAAACTTTCAACTCTTTATAGTAAAATCAGCATCAGCAGTGTCATGATTTTTATATGCACTGAGTAACAAGGCATAGTACTATCTTAATTAAATTAATCTGTAATTAATATCTGCTTAGAAACAAATGAGTAATGCAGCTAACAAAATTCTAATGAAGCCAACAATTGTGTTGTGATTAGAATAATTACATTTTTTATGTATTATGCTACTTTTTTATAGAAAAAAATAGATTACAGTAATGTATTACTTCTTACTGTGTTACCCCAACACAGAACAAATAATTCCAAACATCTTCACTTTTACTTAATCTTCCCTCACACCATGATCTTCCATTAGTGTATGGAAATATGAGTTAACTTCTATGGAATTCAGGCAAGTTTTATGCTAGTTCTGACTAAGCTAATGTAGATGTATGACTCACATGGCCATATGCTATTTATGACTGTACTTACAGAGGTACCAGTAAAATTACCATCACAGTTTTCAGTGAAACTGGAATAATTACTTTTAAATAGCTGAGACTAAAAAGCAGAGAGGTTCTCTGGAAAAAGAAGCATATAACATATTGGAGATGATCCCCTTACCCATAAACTCCTCTGCCAGTGACCAAGGTCTTCTACATAAAGAATAAAGGTGGCTGATGTGCACTGTGTAAGGACAACACCTTTATGTCAGGCTGTAGTGAACTGTACAGGTCGTTTTTCTGCGAATCTCTTTCAGACAGAACTGCTATCACTTGTGTGCAATGCTACTACCCTCCTCACCAAAAAACAAATCATGCTGAAAACTGTAGGGTATGCAAAAACATATGTCACTTCATAGAATGTACTGTCCTAAACTGTAGAGTTCTAGATTACATGTTCAACAGCAACATAATATCAGAGAAAATCATTGGATTTAAAGGGGGTCATTTATTCTGTGACACCATAGCAATGTGAAGCAAGGCTGGAAAAAAAGCATACCCTTTCCCTTGCAGCGTAATCATCCTCCCATCAGCTAAGCCATATCCCCAGGGTGCTGTGTATATAAATGCCACTTCAAAACCCCCTCTGTCATTTCATGCTAGTTATCAGTAGTATGTGATAAAGTTCACCTCCTTTTAAGTCTAATCAATAGCTCGATAATGCAGGGAATTTGATCCACTCAGTATGTGGTAGGAACTGGTATATCAAAATGCATTTAAATTTTAAGGGAGAATGACTTACATGTAATGGATCCAAAGTCTGCCTTCCTGCTGAGCTTTGTTTGCTCAGGCTTCAAGTTTTCACAATTCCAATAACAAACAAAAACATCCCCATTTTCATCGGGATTTAGAACTTAAGAACTGCAACATTTGCATTTAATTGGACTTGTATACTCTGATACCTGTTTTGTTCAGTATTACACAACTAGTAGCTTGCTGCAGCATCTTAGGTCTTCAGCAGAGCATGAATTCACCTTGACATGGATGCAGCAAGATGCTGAATGCATAGGGCAGGAACGTACCATGTGGAATTATTACATTGTGCAGTTGTTACAAATTGGATGGCTACACAGTATTGCTGTGCACAGCTCTTTCTACCCCATCAAAAATATGTTCAGTATGGTTGAAATCTGGGCTTGTGCAAACCACTGAACCAATGAAAACTTGCTCTCATCTTCCTGGAAATGTTCAGTGATTAAACATACCTTGAGGCATGTTTCACTATCATACTGCAAGTATCCATATGAATGTAGATAAACTGCATGAATGAAGGTATGAGATTGGATAACAATATTCAGATATGTTATGGCATTCAGGCATTCATTACTGCATATCAAGGACCCAAAACATTCCCCACATCATCACAGGACCATGAACCCCACATTCCCTACACCATGACCATAGCCATCATAACCAACTGACATTAAATGGCATGGCTCCATTGACTCATATTTTCACATTCTGATCCTTCAATAAACTTAAAGCCCAATAAACCTGAATTCATCTGACCAAGAAACTTCTACAAAAGTTTCAATGTTCTTCTGCTCACTGGATATATACTTCTCTTTAGTGACGACAGCATTGGCATCCCACATGTCTTCAGACATTGGAGAACAGCCTTACATTTAAATGTTTAGGGGACATGGCTATTTGACCTTTAATGTTAGAAATTTTTGTAAGGGAATTGAAGCCACTTAAACAGGAATAAAGGCTATTAACTGAACTCAGGCATATATCATTTAAAAATATGGATATATAGATTTAGGTGAAACTTAATCAAATAGTTTAACACTGTAAATGTTTTGTAATTTATTTTACACACTTGATGTTTATGAACTTCAAACTATGTCTTCACACATTAGGCAATTCTGTATAAAATACCAAAATACTTAGCAATCTATTCAAATCAGCTCAGTAGTACTGTTAAAAGTACATTGTTCTGATTTGTTCCTTTATGTTTCAACTTGATTTAGTTCCTGGTAGAATGGTGGAATCAACTGTGTTCAGATTAGATAATGTTTGTGTGCATACATTGAACAAGTGAGTAGATGTAATATTCATGTAATTATAAGTTTATTGTAATTCTAGGCATTGCTCATTTTGGGTTTGTGAAGGCTTATGTGTTTAAGTCTTTGTTAAATTTTTTTTTAATGCAAGGATATATTAATATAATACCCAAATGTATATCGTTCATATGATGGATGCACGTGGATTCACACGTGTAGAAGGTCACGCTTAATTAAAGCGGATTAGCTGCTTTACCAATGTATGCTGGTAATATACGCACTGTTTCTGTATTTGTCCCGCGTAACCGGATGATTACAAAGTGAAGTACCCTGGTCAATGGGGAAGTGAGATAGCCGACTTGACACCCCCTGGTCATATCTCGGACCAGGAGCGCATAGACTATGAGGAAGAACCCCCACCAAACTCGGAGATTGGCACTTCTTCAGACTTCAGATTTAAGGGTTTGGAAGACACAGAAATGCAGTCCAATGGCATCGCCATGTGCACCCCTACCAGTTGAGGTGATGAATGCTACAGAAGCTCTGAGAGAGGAAATCCGAAACAAAAATGCCATAAAAAAACTAGATGAACAGAACCACCACCTCAGTGTGTAGTAAATTCCCTTCAGACAGATCACCCATTACAACTCTCCAGACATGTGAATGAAAGAGGTGTCTCACCTCTTAAGTCTCTGCCAATAAGAGCACTGTGTTCCATCACCAAGAGGCGATGTCCAACTCCAGTGCGTCAGACATCTGCTAGTACACCACATTCTCCTGTCCCTGCACCACGCTCCCTCTTCATGGCACCTCTTCCATCAGAATCAGATGCTGTTGATGATGTTACAGAAGAAGTGAACAGGCGGCAGTTGTGTCCTGCACTGCCCCAATCACATCGAGTGCAGCCATTCTTCATACCGCATCAAATGTTTACCCCAGCTCAGGACTACCCTCATGCACAATTACAGCATAAGATAAAGAATGCAGCAGAGCAATCTTTTTCCTACAATCAATACTACACTAAAAATACTACTGCTAAAATTGAGTATTACTGCATTCATCCTCCGCCAAAGTGGACCTGATATCCATAGTGAGGATACTCAAGCATTTTGGAGGTTTGCCTTGAGAGTTCAAGCTCTGGTGGGGATGTTGGACCAGATGGGACAGGAAGGATCCATTGAGCTTCATTGTGGGTCACACATAGCCAGGCTTCTGACTAAACTGCCATACGATATGCAAGCTAACTTCAAAAGGTACGCTCATCCATGCAGACAGCCTATACCAACCCTGATAGACTTCGCAAACTGGTTGAGGTTTGAGATAGAGGTACCAAGCACTGACATGAAGGCAGGTCAGAAGGAAAGTGCAGATATTGGAGGTAAACAGAAGGAAAGGAAAAGGGACCATAGACAGGCATCAAAAACCTCAGCAGCTCTGTTTGGTGTGAATCAACCACACAGCTCTAGCACAGGGGATTCAGAAGCTAGGACCTCAGAGATCAAGACATTCAAGGTAGCTAAAGTTTACTGTCCATACTGTGACAACAATAAGAATGATCTCAACCTGTGTACCAACTTCGCACAAATTACCTGTGAGCAGAAGACCTATGGATTAAGTTGAGTCTCAGATGTTGGAATTGTGGGCATAACCATCAAGCAGCACAATGTAGGCAAAGGTTAATTGTCAGACCAGCAAGGTAGACATCTAACTGCACATCATGATCTCAATTATAGACCAATAAATGGAAATGAGAAAGTAACTAGCACCAAAGGCATCCAGTGAGACCTTGTATTTGGACAGGCCTGGCAATGGAAATAATGTTCCTCTTAAGATTGTGAAGGTTTGACTATAGCATGGATCACATTCCTTGATTAAATATGCCTTTCTAGATGATGGGTTGGAAGGGACTGTCTTGCTCCATAAAGCGGCAATACAACTAGGCACACCAGAAAACCTGTCACTAAGAGCCATTAAGAATGATTTGCAGGTCATTTCTAAGGAATGAGTTACATTCCACCTGTCTCCAGCAACACAACCTGAGAGGAAATATAGACTGAAAGGTGAATTCACTGCTGAGCACCCAGGACTTGCTAATTATACATATGCTACAGCAATGCTTCAAGAAAAGTACAGCCACCTCAGTGGAATTCCCCTTTAGTCATTCAACAATACTGATAGGCTCTGACTTCCCATATTTAATTGCACCAGTATAGCCAGTGAGGCTCCACCAGGGGGACCTGCTGCTGTAAGAACAAGGCTGGGCTGGACCCAACAATGCCTCTTCAAATCCTTCAAATCCACAATTAATTCGGAATTTTGAACTGTGTGAGCATGTTGAGAGGCTACGGCAGTTGGATATACTTTATTATAGAAATGAGAAGGAGGTGGTTCATTCCAGATGTGACCAGGAGGCCCTTCATACACTCCAGGCTAGGACTGTAAGAGAAGAGGTAAATGGTGTCCTTCAGTATGCAACTCCTCTTTTATGCAAGAAGCCCATGCCCGATCTGAAATCCCCAAAGGAAGTCGTCCTGTCATATTTAAGGACAACAGAGAAGTACATAGGTAAGGACCTGGAGACAGCAAAGGTATAGAGGTACTCAAACTAGAAAAGACAGGATATGTCACTAACGTGCCACACGATGTCGCAGTCTTCTGAGTCATGATACATCCCATGGTACATCACATAGTGACCCATAATGGCAAACCTAGAATAGTTTTAATTGTTCATTTCAGCATCAGGGAAATAACTTGAACAAGTGCCTTATGGCAGGGCTTATTTTAGGGGCAACTCTCCCAAGAGTATTATTGAGATTCCAAGAGCACAGAGTAGCATTCGCCAGTGATACCAAGAGTATGTTCCATCAGGTCCAACTGCTTCCAGAAGACCGGCCACTTCCCACATTCCGCTGGTGGGACATGGATCAGGAAGCTCCCGTCAACATTTACCAATGGAATGTTCTCCCTTTCGGCACAACATGTAGTCCCTGCTGTGCAACATTTGCACTTCAGAAGCATGTCCTGCATATTAGCAAAGAGAGGAGAGGATGTGCATACAGTAGTGCAACAACACTTCTATGTAGACAATTGGCTGCAAAGCTTTCCCACAACAGGGGATGCTAAAGCTCTAATCAGCATTATGTCAGGGGGCCAGCAATGACAGATGATTAGTAATCTACCTGTGGTAGAGCACACCATAAATGTAGAACTCTGGCTCTCTCACAAGCAATCAGGCATGAGAGAACCTGCCTTGGGTTTGCACTGGCATTGTCAGGATGACACTCTGACCTATAAATGTCACCCATTAGAGCCCCAGATAGCCACTTAGCCACTATGTGGAATATTTAGTGCATTTTAGCTAGCCAATATGATCCACTAATCCTACTATATCCACACTGTACCCTTCCCTATGAGAGCATAGATTCTGGTCCAGAAGCTCAGGTAAAAACAAAGAGATTGGGACGATTCTTATGCACCCTCCAGTCTACTTAAAATGTGGCACACTTGGGAGGATGAACTAAAGCATGTATAGAAACTCTCATTATTGATGTGTTATGTTCCCACTACATTGAATATTCCCTCATGCCAAAGAGCTATCCACGTATTTTGTGATGCCTCTCAACAGGCTTATAGAGCAGTGGGCTACCTCTGCATTGAGAATGAATCAGGGCAAATTAAAGTAGCTTTCTTGCTGGCTTGTTCTAGAGTGGTACCCAAGAAGCACCTGTCAATGCCTAGACTATAGCTCTGTACAGCACTGACTAGAGCCCATCTGGTCAAGATACTTCATAAGGAACTTATACACTGAACATCCAGGAGAAGCACCTGTGGACAGATTCATCCATTACGCTGACATGGATTAAATCTGATTCATGTCCGACATGTCTTTGTAGGAATGAGTATAGCTGAAATCCAGAACCTTACAGATATATAGTGGTGGCAATATATACCTACTGAGGATAACCATTCCTGTGATGGGAATCAGAGATGTGGCCCATCCAGCCAGAAACAGTTGCCACTGATCAAGATGAACAGGAACAGAGACCTGCTTTTTAGTGGGGGTCTTACAACTGATAACACTCCTATACCAGACATCACAAAGCATATTAACTTCAATGAGATAGTTTAGGCCACTGCACAGGAACTGCATGCAAGAGCTAATAAAAGTTGTAACACATCAGCAGAAACATATTAGGAAGCTGAGGTTAGTCTTCTTATACATGCTCAACACACCAGTTTTCCAGACAACATTAAAGCTTTATCGGCAGGGAATCCAGTCCCTTCCATGAATAGACTCTTTGGCACCTGAATTTGACCAGATGGTCTTAATAGGGTTGGAGGTTGTCTGCAACATAGTGATGTACTGGAGCAGGAAGCTGTTCACCCTGTTGTATTAAATCCCAACCATCCCATCAGTCATCTCCTAATAAAGTATTACAATAAAAAGCTACGCCATACAGGTCCTGAGTGAGTCTATTCAGAATTGATAAGGAAATACCTTGAGGGGTGTTTCTTTATATCTTCTCGACCCCTCAAAATCCAGTATCTCCTTCTCAATGAATGCTGAATGCCAAAAATGGAGGGGGAAGTCAGTAGTACCAGGAATGCCTGACCTGCCACCATGCCGCCTTCGGCTGTTTAAACCCAGATTTTATTCGACTGGTGTTTTGGGCCATTTATAGACAGATTAGGCCACCGTAATGAAAAGCAATGGGGCATAATTTTCAAATGCCTAACTACAAGAGGTGTTTACATAGATCTCATTAGCAGTGTAGATAGTGTAAAGACTAAAAAGGTCTTGTCCAACCAGAGCATCAATTTCAAAGCTGGGGATAAGGAGCTCTCAGAAGCAATTACTACTCTACAACCTGCATTGTATCTCATTTTACTAAACAACAGATTAAATTCCTCTTTAACCACTCAAAGTCTAAGGGCATTTTCTGTTTTTGCGTATTTTCTTAAATTCACTGTAAAGGTTCTTACATATAGCATGATACCCATATGTTTCATATCAAAACGTTCAGACCAATCTCAGCTCTCTTCCTAATGAGGTACCTAGAGCATTGCAATAAGAAATGTGGCCATAAAGCTGAAAATATGATGTTAGAAATTTTAGATTTTAGAAATTTCTATACTCATGTGAATCAACTGTGTATATATATATATATATATATATATATATATATATATATATATATATATATATATATATATATATATAGTCGGCCGGATAACAGGAGGAACATGCCCACTCCTGCTAGGGATCACACCCCTCACCAGCCCCACACCAGATTACTGACCGAACTCACCTGTTGGTAATTATAATCTTATTTAAACTCCCAGATCCCAAGAGACTGGGCTGCACATTATACGACATAGGACGCCAGTTTCGTCTGAGATCTGTGCTCACCAAAAGGACACCTACTGTTTGAGTTTTGGTTTAAGTGTTATCATCGCTAGATGGCGATGGAAAATAAAGAGCACAAACGTCATATATATAGTCTACTAGTATATAGTATAGTATGTATATAGTATAAACTTTTCCTAATGGATGTCAAACAAAAGTAATGACAAGCGTATTAGAAATCAATTTCCCGAATTTTGCACAGATGCAGCAATTAAATTACTGGCTAGCTAGTAGCAGACATTGTGCCTAAATGTGACTAAATCCACTATTATAGTGATATTGTAAAATAACATTGATTTAGCCATCGATCTCTTTTATTTTTGTATTGTTATTCATCAAAGGACTCTAACCCCTCAGGCTCTAAAGCTCTGTTACGTTTGTCACTACTTTCCAAAACTTGCTGTACACTGGTTGCACAAAATTTTTGTCAGCTGGCTAGCTAGAAGGAAATGTTTCCGACATGAAGGATAAATCCTTAGTGATTTCATGATTATTTATTGGTTAGTTTCATACAGACTGACACACAAATTCACCAGGCACATGGCAAATAGATGGCTAAGACCTGAGTGACACATGAACACGTGAATCATGGTGAGAGGTGAATAATGTGTTTCTTAACCTATATTCCCAACTCTATATCTAACCTCTCACTGGCTCTTTATTCTTACCATTCACAACATTTAAAGAGCATGTTGCATAGATTCAGGAATGTTTGAACCATATTTCTACGCTGTCTTAGTGCAAAGGTATTAATAAACACTTAGCAAAACATCAAAAATGACATAACCGCTACATGTTAACCCACTCGGACCACCACACTTTGGTGGTGTTTGGGAGAGAGAGATTAGATGTCTGAAAGCAGTCCTACATGCAACTCTTTGCTCTCAGACTGTCACCGAGGAGGTCTTGAGGACAATCCTGATAAAAGTAGAGGGGATATTGAATTCAAAGTCACTTACATATGTGTCCACTGCTGTATCTGACAACAGACCTTGTTACATTTAACAGCCTGTTTTTGGAGCGGCTGGATTGAGCACTCCCTCATGTAGTGTTTCCAGCCTCACATGTAAATGTGATTCTCACATGTAAATGATGGAGGCATAGCCAAGTGTAAGCAAATCATTTCTGGTCACACTTCATTAGGAGATATTTACTGACTCTTCAGCCCAGAAACAAGTAGACTCAGAATAGGGACTGTAGTCATGATGAACACCTACCTAGGTCTATGTGGCCTGTAGGTGTAGTGACTCATACTGCCTCAGGAGCTGATGGAAGGACACGATCTGCAGCAATCCAAGTGAGAGACCGATCCTATTCACGGCCTGTCTCATGGCTGGTCTCATGGCATGCCTACCATCTCTACCTGATACCTAATCAAAGAGTCCTTTTTCCAGCAGTCAAATTTACTTTTCAAATTTGGGGGAGGGTAATGTTAAAAGAACCACGATTGTTCGTGGTAGTCATGTGACGAATATACAAGATGTAGGAATTCATTTACTTTACGTTTCAACTTGATTTGGTTCCTTGCAGAATGGTGGTCTCAACTGTGTTCAGATTAGATAATGTTTGTGTGCATCCATTTGAACAAGTGAGTAGATGTACAATTTATGTAATTATAGGTTTATTGTAATTCTAAGCATTGATAATTCTGGGTTTGTGAAGGCTTATGGTTTAAGTCTTTATTCTAGTTCCTCTGCTGATGCAACTGTTTTTTATGCAAAGATGTGTTGACATAATTGGCAACACTACTGTATATCATTCACATTATGATGTGGCGGTATATTTCTTGCATGATTTAAGAGTATGAGATGATGGATACACATGGATTCACACATTCAAGGTCACGCTTAAGTAAAACAGTTTAGGTGCTAGGTGGAGCCATTTAATGATGTATATTGATAATATACCTACTGTTTCTGTATATGTTCTGACTTTTTTCTTTGTATGCCTTACGACCACACATACACACAAGACACAAGTGTACACATAGAAAACTAAGTGTATATTCCAGCGTGCAACTGTATATCATACAACCTCTGTACCACCAAATAAACAGGAAATAATTCACTCCAGAAGGACAATGGTTGCTCAGTAGTTAAGGTACTTGACTTGTAATTGAAAGGTTGCTGGTTCAAGCTGAACCACTACCAAGTTGCCACTCAGGCTCCTGAGAAAGGCCCTTAAGCCTCAATTGCTCAAGTTGTACTCAGTTATAATTGGAAGTTGCTTTGGGATAAACGGAAGATAATCTGGAATTTTTTTCATTCTGATCAGATGACCCATACTTTTTACAACTATACTCTGTACCCTCACTAGCAATTACAGTTATTGAAACACTAAATAGAATGTGTTAACACCCTCTTGTTCAAAGTGAAGTCTGAAGACTTGGTCTTAGCAGGAGTCAGCTGTGGTTGGTCAAGCTTCTCTTTACTGAAGATCCTTTAGTGGTTGTTTATGTACACAAAATTACAAAATATACAGTTTAATTGATATTCATTACTTTTATGAAGACAGAACTTTTCCTGTTGAATAGACTAGTGAGCAAACTCAAAACAAACCTGTTACTACAATTAAATTTAAACACAAATTTGGGTTAGGAAAATTAAATGTTAAAAAGAAATGCATAAGATAAGCATATATATTATAGTTGGTCCAATGTAGGATTTAGCTACTTAAACCGTATTCTGTTACCCTTCTTATTGACCCAAATGTTATGGCTGCATACAGCTTCACAGTAATTACAAGCATGAAGAGCACAAAGCCAACAAGCCATTACTGGGACCTCAGTTCAGCTAAAGCACAAACAACAGGTCTTTTACATCACAGATCCAGACAATAGCTCATATGTGCTCAGAGGGAGTCAAGGGAGACGTGTGTAGATGTCAGATCAGTTTCAATTAACAATGTGCTCGGAGAGACACGTGCTATGCCTCCTCCAAAGTTCAAATCACAACTGACACGGTGGCAGTAGCAAGGGGCATACATAGCCACCTATCAAAGTGTGTCAGTGAGAACACTGGGAATAATTGGCAGGGGACTATGGCCAAATTGACAGCTTCCTTAAGTCTTGGATTAGACTTGCATCTGTCAGCATGCCAGAGAGACAAGAGACAACTGTTTTATCATGCTCCCTCTGAGGGAAAGATGTAAGGGATATTTTGTCAAAAAGGAAGCATTATGTGAGGAGGCTCCAGTAGAAGAATGAGTGGAAAGGGAAAAAAGAATGTAGCTGTGTGTAGCTGATGTGATTTGACTCAATGGAGCTAACATTGATCTTACAAGGTGTCACAAAGTCTACATTTTCTGAATTTGAACTTAGTGAATAATATTTTTAGCCAAGTCAAATGATATTTAGCTTATATTGAACACAGAGGTAGGAAGAGGGCGGGCGGGTTGAACTGAATGTTATATGCCAGTATGATCCAAGTACACAGATATAGGGAAACATTGGTAAATAGTTGTAAAATGATGGGGATAGTATACATACAATGGTGAACTATATTCTGATTATTTGTAAATGTAGGTTGAAATATGATTCATGCCTAAGCACATTTACTAAACTAATTCACCATGGATTTTAAGCAGATAATAGAGATGCTATTCCTATGTAATTGAGGTTATTATGTGTAATCTTGAAAACATTAAAATAAGTACATTTAAAAAATAACATGATCTAATTCTACAAAAGTGCAACGTGCAGAGACACTGAGTCAAAACTAAATTATTTTCAACCCACAGCTATTATTTTTTGCATGTTGAGCTAGGCCCTCATGGGTTCATTTTTTCCAGATAATAATAATAATAATAATAATAATAATAATAGCAATAATAATAATAATAATAATAATAATAATAATAATAATAACAATAAGAGGAAGAAGAAGAACTTACTTATTTCATAACTCATTTCCTTGCCTTTTTATCCTTCCTTTTGTGACACTCTTCTATCCCAGGATTGATACCCTGGCCAAGCATGTTAACCTGTCAGACCTTCAATGCTGTCCTCAGAAACAGCGCCTTGCACTGTAAGCACTAGGCAGGGTTGCCAAGGTTGACATGGTTGCCAGACACTGAGTGATCACAGCTGCACTGAATCACCATGGAGCAGTGGTGGAATAGAACTTCCCAGTCAGCGGATTACGCTCAGCCTGGGCAGTCTTTCAGTCTTTCTCTCTGCTTTAGACCACTTCGTCCACAGAATTTCTTGACAAAAGCTAAGCCTGTCAGTACCCATGACCATCTGTGAAGACGTGCTGCACTTCCAACCTAGATTTCACCTGTACCTTTATCCTTCCTTCCACACTTGCACCTGTTTAAATTTTAAATTAAAGTCTCATCTGGGGTTTATTTTACTGGCAGTATATGTGTTGAGTTATGGGTTCATGCAGTGGTCACAGATACATTGGTCTTGTTACACTTTCATAATTATATCCAACTGATTATAGCCATCTGCCCTAAGGTATATGACAGTGTTTGCCTTTCCATGCAAGCCAGCTCCAAGAATGCTTATATACCTTATTATACTAACTGCACACATGTTTTTGATACCCAAATATGTATTTTAGCAACTTTGTTACTTATAACAAAGTAATGTAGGGAAATAAATAACTAAACAAATTGATAAGTAGATAGAAAGAAAAAATGAATGAATGAACAAATGAGCTAGATTGACAATCATAATACAGTCTGGACCTATTGTGCATTTACTAAGGTTGAACCAGATGTGTGAGCCATTAATTTTGCTGATGGAAGATTTTATAATACAAGATGACCTTCATGTCACCAGAGAGGTCTGGAGCAGGAGTAATGGATTAGAGCAGTGCCACTAAAAGTGCTTGGAATCTCACCATGCCCTTTGGTTTCATAGGCACAGCATGTTATTACTAATACTATGCTTCTCATCCCTTCAATTATTAAAACACAACTATTGGGAATTCATTTTGTTTATTCTGCTTTTGTGAGGATTTATAAGAAGACATCTTCAGCTAAAAGTCTGAAATAGTTTGATCAATTCTCACTGATAAAAATGAAATCAATTAAAATAAGCAACAATATATGACTACAAATTCAGTGTATTTACTCCATTCTCCTGGCACTCTTACACCTATCAAGGATACCTATTGTAACATGGAGTGAATGAGAGATGGACGCATACGCTGTGAAGCGCGAGATTTATTATGGGCAAATCCAAAGTCAAGAGTTATTAAGACAGTCCAGGGTCAAGGAACCAGTACAGGCAGAACCAGAAGACAACAAAAACAAAAAGCTAAACACAGTGCACCGAACACAAGCAGACAGAGAAAATATGGAAAAGGCTACCTAATAACAGCAGCTAGGACCAACAGATACTCAATACAAACAATGAACAGTAATGTGAAATGCAACACACAGGGTTTAAATACACACACACACACACACACACACACACACACACACACACACACACACACACACACACACACACAGGGAGCCCAAGGATTTGCCCAGGGTAAGTAGAAGCATAATTTGCTCAGGGTGAGTAGAAGCAGGAAGCATAATCAGTTGAGTCAGTGTGTGATGTTAATGTTGCTACACATCTGACTTGACACTGCTGACGAGTGGCCATAAATCAAACTATGCTTTCTTCCAAAACCCTTGGGGCCTCTGTGTAGCCACTCCATGTTTCCATCATGATGCATTACAGAGCAAACCATTCAGAATGCAGTTCCTTGGAGAGCCCATTGTGGAGGTTATCCTTCTATTTCACTGCCTCATTTTTCTACAAAACCTGCTGTATCAATAGCACAGACTTTTTACTAGCATGCACCTTGGATCAAAAAATACATTGTTAGGGATCTCACAAATCACCATCATATACATCTAACTAAATGATATGTTAAGAATACAGCAACAGGAATACATAGAAAATAAAGATTTGCGGTAGATGAGGTTTGGGATAACTGTTCTCTTCATGATTAATTCATAATAAAGAATAAATGCATAACTGGGACAATTACATCAAAGTCAGAGAAGAAATGCAGTTGGTTGTGTAACAAATTATGTAAAATGATATCAAGAAGGACATGAGCCCAAAATACTATTTGTGGTTGGGTTATTTTATGCAACAATGAATGAGAGGGAAGGCAAGGGGCACTTAGAGAAAGGGACATTTGGGGGAATGTCTAAACTTAATTATTAATGAACCAGAAGCTGTTCTGGACACACAGGGCTACACATGCCCACAGCTACACATGCCCCTGCCCCACCTTGCCTTGTGTTATCATTAATTTTTTGTGTTTTTACAGTTTATTTTAGAAAACTCTTCATGCATGTGTCTAAACTAACCTTGTCTCCCAAGCCCTTCTTGCATGACTTTGACCATAGCAGCAACTACAACAATACCATGAGGAGAAGAGATAACAGCAGGAATTTCTTGAGCTCCTCATAAACTGGAAGTTCTGGTTCAGAGCAGCTCTGTACCTCCACAATTCCAGCCTCAGGCAGCGGTGGTCATCAATGTCCCACAGCAGGCCAGCACTCTTTAAGGGTCCAAGGTTGTGCTGCCAGACAAACATGAACATAAGGATACTTGCCGTGGTTTGCAGGTATCCAGTATCTCACCTGCATGTATGATAGATGCCCTGCGTGTTTCATTTTCTCCCAGGTCTCATCTTCCAGTCTCGGCTAGCAACACCACTGTCCAGTGGCCTGCTTCTTAGAGAGTTGCTTAAGTGCCAGGCTTCTCACTTTGCACTAAGCTGTCCAGGCTTAGATCCATCATGGGTTTTTTTTATCACTACAGTTTGCATGAGGACAGTTTGCCAACAATTCAACTTCCAGATCTGGCAAAATTTTATGGTGAGATAGAATGTAACATTGCATTGAATACCAGACTAAACTAAAGTCCAGGTTGAACATCTGAACCAGGAACTCATCTAGTGCCTGCACAGGTACTGCACTAATAGGAAGAACAGCTGGCCAAAGTTCCCTCCTAGAAAGAGTATGCTGAAAACTCACTTGTTGATTCAGGTCTTCTTCAGGTCTCACCAATCCACTCCACACTCCTCCTGAATTACCATGCTTCACTGTTTCCCTGGAATAACAAAACTCGCAGTGGTTTTCGCAGTGAATAAGATGTTTCATTTTAGTGAACAGATCACCATCTACATTGAGCCATTCATAGAAACAATCAGCAGGTTCACAGCCACCAGACAGGTGAATACCCAGAATACACTGTTTCTTTTAGATGGGCTCAGCAGCACGTGTGTGTGTGTGTGTGTGTGTGTGTGTGTGTTCCTTGTTTTTGTGTTTCCCTGTTGTAGAACAGTGTTCGTTGGTTCTCCTGGCCAGTGTGTTGATTTACAACTATGTATTTGCTAATGGGTGTCATGCAACCATCTTTTATGAGAGCGCACACAAACAATATTCCCCATCTGTCAAAGGGGAAAAGGTTTATTTGCAGCATGGGGTGTAGATTATGCCCCCCATAATCTACCATGGCCCATAAATATTTTTTTTTCCATAGACTCGCATATTAGATCTAATAAACAGCTATTCCCCTTTCCCATGTAGTAATACATGGGAAATACATGGGATATGCAGTGTTTCAAAAAAAGTATCAACTCTATTAAAATGAAGGCAAGCCCTTTTATGACAGCATTTATTTTTTAACACCTGAATAACCTGATAACGAGGATAATTGTTTAATTGCAACTTTGTTCAGAAACTCATTTTTATGCAAGTCATAACAATCCATAAACTTTTGGATCAATTCATCAGCATCACTTCACTGAGTCATAATTTCTCAGTAAGTTATGTGACTTCATTGTCTTTATTTTTGATTATGATAGCATTTCCAGTTATTTAAGATAGGCACAAATCTGCAGTTAATTTTACCTAGAGATGTGCCTTTTATACATTATTCATTATAGAGTGAACCCTTTTTTCTAAGGATACTAGAGCCCTCTGAAGTCTCGGGGTTGTTTCTGTTTTTGCATATTTTTTAAAATTCACTTTAAAGGTTCTTACCTATAGCATGATATCCATATGTTTAATATCAAAATGTTTAGACCCATTTCACCTCTCTTCCTAATGAGGTACCATTTGACCTATAGCACTGCATAAAAAAAGCTGAAAATATGAGGCCCATGTTTAGAAATGTACCATATTTCATGTGAAATCATACCTTTACTCATATGAATCAACTGTTTTTGTGTTTAAAAAAGGTTTACTTTGGTGCACTTTGGGTCACACAAGCAGGGAAATAGTATACTAAATTATTATAGTGATAGAGTAAAATAACATTCATTTAACCATTCATCTCTATTATTTTCATATTCTTCGATGTCAAAGAAATCAAACCCTCAGGCTCTAAAGTTCTGTTACCTTCATCACTACTTTCCTTCACAACTTCTGCAGCTGTACACTTGTTACGCAACATTTCAGCTATCTGGCTAGCTAGTTGTCTATTGTATGAGGAAGGATATGGTTCCGATGTGAAGGGTAAAGCCTTAGTGATTTCATTTTATTGGTTAGTTTTACACAGATTGACACACAAATTCATCAATTTTGAATAGATGAATAGATGGATAAGACCTGAGTGACTCACGAACACATGGAAATCATTGAGAGGTGGATGTGTATCTTAATCTATAATCTAACATCTACATCTAACCTCTCATAGGCTCTTTATTCTTACTATCGACAAAATGTAAAGAGCCATTTGCACAGATTCAGGACATTTTTGAACCATATTTCTGTCTTATCACAAAGATATTAATAAAAACATGCAACATCGAAAATATGGTGCCGGCACGTGTTGGACGCATGAAGCTAGTAAACTGAAAGAAGACCTGCAGACTTCCTGAGATAAAATGACAGTTGACAGGATGCAGCTCACACTAAATGACCCAACATAAATATGCAAGGAGACAGGGTGGTTTACCCAGCGATTTACATAAGTGCATTGGTTTCTGGCACATTTTTAGAGAAAGACTGTTAATATGTATTTAACTAGAGAAAATAAAACAGAAATACAATAATAAATACAACAGTGAAATTTCACTGTATAGCCAGCAATAAACTATTCCAGAATCATCATCAAAAGCAAGGACGGGACACTGATACCCAAAACTCCTACTTCCGAAAGGCTTAAGCAAAAGGTCTAGGACTTTTAGACCTGCTCTGAAACTCCAATCCCATGGATCAAGGAGCCTAGTCACATCATCGTCATTGGTCTACATCACTCCTGTAGGATGCTCCCTCTCAGAGCCACCCAGATGCTTTGACATGGTCAAATCCAACAAATCATCAGGACAGGCATTTCCCCTTTTACATTACCAGTTGGTATCAATAGTAACGCTACTGTTTAATACTGCCTCCTCAATCCTAGAATTAGTTCTATCTCTGTCAGTTCCACAACAGATTCTCCTTCTCTCCTAAGTCTTCCTGTTATACTTTTAGTCATGCTCTCTCACCATGAATTTTGTTTGGTTAATAAGTTCCCATTGTTGGTCATTGTTTGCTTTGATAAGTATACTGCCCGATTGGTCCTTCTCATTGGTTACTTAAACAGTTTTGTCTTTTCTTTCTGTTCTTTTCTTTCTCTTATTAGTTAGTCACTTTTGGTCCACCATGAATCTCAATTTGGTAATTTTGGTCACATTGTTACATTTGTTTCACTATTTCACTATTGTGACTCTAGTGAAATCAATACCTCTGGTCATTAGTAGAATCTTAGTCAGTGATTTTTATGCTTGTCTTCCTATATCTGTTTATTCAATAGATATAACTTAGTTATTATGTCTGAGAGATATTCTAATTTTTGGTAGATGAAAATCACATTGTTGATCTTATAACTTTCATTAATTGAAACTATATTATTAATCATTAATAAATTGATAAAAATGAATTAGTTTTCCCAGTTAATCATGGTGGTGCCCCAATTAACCTTATCAACTATGGGTTGTCAATTTATTAGTGTTAAAACCACTACAAGTCTATTGTACACATTCATCAGATAAAACAGCAAACAATTGCTGATTTGAGAGAGCATGCCCCCCTGCTGCAGGATTTGATTAGTACTTAATGACACTTTTCAAAAATTTGCAAAGATTACATAGATCATTTACTGCATAACATATGTCTAATGGATTATTTTTTTAACGTCATTGAGGAGTTTTAATAACGCCCCATGTTAACTTAATTATTGCCAAGTCAATGCTCACTAATATAAAATATAATCATATCCTTAACAAGCTTAAGATGGGGGATACTCACAAAGAAAACAGAAGAGTAATCAATGGCTATTCCTTTGTGAAAACAAATGACCATACACTGCGTTTTGGCTGATTAAACACTATCCTAAATGCCACTTCTCTTTTACTGACAGTTGTAAATAGCCTCTCTATGATATTCTCTTTTTTGTAGTAAATATTTAGTGGCATAGGCCTAGTTGCAAGGTGCTTTGTACGGTTGACATACCTTATAATGTTGCTGGTGAAATTTGGCAGATTCCTGTATTTGAAATATTCTGTCAGATTGCTGTATTTGAAATATTCTGGCACAGGATATATGTGGCTATGGGTTTTATGGAGTTTTAAATCTCATAATTGTAGCACATTTACATCTGCTGTTGCAGGAGGTAATATTTGGAAAGACCTGCATGCAGTTGTTAGAACATAAACCTTAATGTTAAACCTTGTAATGATGGACCTTAACAATGCACCGTGTCAACTCAAAGGCAATACAATGCCCCAGGTTTAAGGAAATCAATGGGTATTGTGCAGGAAGAGCTCATACGAACAGATTTGTTATTAAATTGCTCATTTTGTGGCCATTGAATAAGATAATTCCCACCTAATAGACCCACTAGAGAAGCTGAGACTCCCACATCTATAATGAAGTGGCTACTTGGACTAAACATAATGTAATAA
The DNA here is from genome assembly GCF_041902795.1 of Electrophorus electricus. NCBI lineage: Eukaryota > Metazoa > Chordata > Actinopteri > Gymnotiformes > Gymnotidae > Electrophorus > Electrophorus electricus. The sequence continues at coordinate 684,076 of NC_137521.1, read as the reverse complement.
AGCATGGACTTTTTATTAGCTGGGCTGCCCAAGGAGGATGGGTTTCCTCTTGAGTCTTGGATGAAAGGATTAAATCCTGCCAAGATTTCATCATTTCCACCCAGAGAGATTTTTCTTGCCACTCTTACCTCTGGCTTGCTAATTAGGGACATAGACCCACACATTTGACTTCTTTGTGTCAAATTGTGTTGTAAAAAGCCTATATAAATAAGTTTGACTCATTCACAGTTCTCATGCTCATGATTGCCTACTCTTCAAACAAGAGGCTAATTTGATTAAACTTGCTGAATTACATATGGCACAGCTGTAGGAACTGACCTTACAACAAACTTACAATAAATTTAAGATAAAATAGAAAAATATTCTGGTATGTGGCCAGATGCTCCAGATAAAACCCTTGGATTATGTTTAAATGATGCAAAAACACAAGTTTAAAAGACTTAGACTTGAGAGCATATTTGTAGACCATCAACATAAATTATTAGGTCAGTAAAAATATTAAAATTATTAAAAATAACTGTAGAAAAAGTGGAAAGTATTGAACCAGTTTTGGGCTTTTGTGTATTTCATTTAACCATGGCAACATCAGGAAGTCTCTTCCCAGTGAAAGGCAAAGGAGCCATTTTACAGAAGCAATCAAACATTGCGACCAGAGCATTTCCTGAACAGGGTATTAATTCCAATTAACTCACGAGCAATTCTCTTTGTGATACATAATGAGCAAATGGATTATTTTAAAAGGGAGAATGAGGAACCAAACCCAGCAAGTCAATAATAGATCAGAGAAGTTGAGAGAAAGAAAAAAGACCACCCAAATACTCATCCACTTTCACAGTGGTTGTCTTTTAAGTAATATTTACCAGTGTCTAATTAACTAGGTTAATTTTCTGAATACAGAAAGTCAGTACTGAATATTTTATTTTGATTTTGCTTTAAATGCCAAGCATGAATAAGAAAGGATAGTGTGTAAAAAAGCAAGATGTTGACCTTTAATTATTTTAATGCATCAGCTCAGCTCCTAGCTTGTGGATTTAAGTAGCTGTTTTAGTCACATAAACATGAGTTCCCTTATACCTGGCCGCATCTGAAATTACATATTCCTATACTAAATAATATATCAAAATAGTGTGTTGGAAACCTTTGTATTAACAGCCAGTAAACAAAAATACCTAGATTATATATTTTATGGCAGGTAAAAATTTGAAATGTGTGAATACTGGACACTAGTCTGTCTTGTGATTACAATGTCATGGGAGTTTTGGAAGCCTCACCAAACAATACAAAATGATGGATGATGAAGCCTCTTTCAATGTAAATATAATGCTTAATAACGTGATTAATGTGATTAATGTGTCAGTTATTCTTCATTTATTCTGTAAAACATTTATTTTTAGTGTGAAGTACCAAAAAGATGAAAAAAGGAAAATGTGCAAAAATATGAATTGCAGGTATTTGATTCACATGAGCTAACATTGTTTGACTAGCTAGCTAACTGTGCTATCCTAATTGCTATAACATTACATCAAATACTCTCAGTATCTTATAGTTTCTCATTTCTTATCGAACTTTAAACCCTTGCATGCTTTAATTTATCTCAGCTCATCAGTTTGAATATTTTCATCATGAGATTCTAAGTTCATGAGGCATTCAACTGTAATGGTAAAGTGTGTCTGAAACATTCTACACTCATTTCTAAGTAGTACTAAGTACATCATCAGAATAGTATTTACTACCATTCCAAATAAGTACATAACACATAGTACCTGAGTCTAGATTTAGCCTATGTATTGCAATGTGGAACAAGGCCAGGATATTACTTGTGTAATATGAGGGGCCAGATTGCCCCTGCCACCTTCTGCTTTCAAGGGGCACAGGCAATATTGCAAGTCGAAAAGCACGCACAAAGACTTGGAAATGACAGAAAAGGTTGAAGTCAGTAATGGCACGGTTGCCCTCCCCATAGTATTATCAAACCTTAATTTCTCAGCCAGACAAACAAAACAGGACTTGCACTATCACTGCCCATTACCATGCCGTTAGCTTTTAAATTAGATTCTGAGCATATGTTGTAAGAGTCCATCAAAGGCTATGCATAGCACTGCTAGTCAGACACACTGTAAACTGTACATGCAAAGAGAAGAAAAAAAGAAAAGAAATGAGAAATGAGAAAAAAGAGCATCAATGTGAGAACAAAGCAATGCCCTTTCAAACAGTACAAGATCTCATGAGGTTTTTCAAATATACCTTTTGATTGGCCTACTCCTCTATGGTTTCTCTGGGGATTTTCTTTTTCACTTCAGCCACTCTCATTGTTCACTCACTAATCAGAAAGCATTTTGGCAACATGAGAAAGCAACATAAAAAAAACCCTTCCATTTTAGGCATTAGCAAAAGATTAAAAATATACATTATTAGTAGGGATTTTGATGATAAAATAAATCAAAACCAGTAACACTAGGGACTTGCAAACAGATGGTACTATCAATTAAACTGCTTCTGTGTATGCATTCAAATTGTTGCACTATAGATGTAACACACTGTAAATGTTTTGCATTTATCACATCCAAATGCTACATACAAAACATACATATTATATATTGATTAAAATGTTCTGAAATATATTTTAGAAAGAGTTTTAGAGTAGCTTTTCACTTTGTGACTCTCCAGGGTTAGCGTGGCTGCATAGTGGATATGCATCGCCAGTGGGTTCAGTTATGAAATGACCAGAGAAAACATTTGTAATTTACGTAGTGCTAGCCTCAATCCATGTAGGAAACAAAGAGAAACATTTTTGGAGCCAGTGTGTTTTAAAAGGTATACTTCTTGGCTTGCAAAAGGGTTTAAGTTACATCTGTGCAAGCCAAAGGTATGGACTGTTGTGCACCTTTTCTAATGTACCATTACCTCTCCCACAGCACTAAGCATGTTCATTGGTGTGAACTGCATACATATAAAATTACATTCTGTTCACAGTTACTAAACAAGTATTCTGCTGTGGTGCACAGCTCATTTTTCTTATACATCCTATTCAGAAATGCAAGCTATTATCAGAGAAATACCAATAACTATCTAAGAAATAAAATATAAATAAAACATGGAAACTTGAGGTAACTTCTAAAACAGACTGAACAATTGGTAAAAAAAAAAAATCAGAATTATGTGCTAAATGGGACATTTGTAAAAGAAACGGGTTTTGTAAAGGTTTACTTAATAAAACTTTTTTTTTTTTTTTTTTACTGTAGGAATTAGTTGACCATTAGATGGCTCAGGACAACCAGGCAAGTTAGATGTCTGAATAAATAACTGCACAACTAAGCAGTTTATTTGTAATATATATATATATATATATAATACAATTACATTAATTGTCATAATTAATATTTTCCCACTAATTCTTGGTGCACAAGAGGCAATGATAATTAAAGTTTAATCAAAGACAGACTCTTCAGCAATCCAGTTGAACATGAACATGCCCTCTGGATCATGTAAATGCAATTCTGCTGCAAAATCTTCACTGTATGAACATTCCCATTATACCTGGCAGGCATAATTATATATCATCTGTAACTACTGGATACATAAAGGATAGTTGTTACATAATCCCCTTTGCAATTTTCTTAAAGTCCCTGTGGTCTGCTAAGATAAAGTATGTAAACATATTTATTAAAAGGCTAGTTGTCATATGAGGTTATGTATATATGATATAATGTACATGTTATCAGACTGAGAATCACCCTACTGAATGCATACTTGTTTTCCAGCACTGGCTTATGAAACAAATGTATGTGCCAATGTCAGAATCTTTGGTGAATGAAACAAAACTTTTGACAAATAAAGTCAGCTGGTACTTTGGGCAAATCTACACTCTGCTGGGACCTTATTTTTGTAATATTTTGTAAAAGTTATGATGTTAACCTTGTTATTATGTTTAAGGTTAAAATTTATTTACTAATGAAAATCTATTTGATTTGCCTCTAATATATGAAAACACACCTCTAAGAATGGATCATGACTAAAGAGATTATATTTTATGTTATTAAATTACTTGATTAATGAGCATGTAGTAATAACAACACCAAAACACTTCATGACTGACCATGAAATGCATTAAATGTCTCTGAAAATCTCAGAAATCACTTACATAAAATGCTAAAAATATCATATCCTTACCCAAAAAGCTTTACACAATGTTTCTAAAATGTAAAATGCTAAAGACTTCTATTTAGAAATAAAAGCATATACACATATGTTGCAAAGTGAACTGCCATCTAAAAAGTTCAAGTATCATCAGTATCTCCTTGATACAGAAACTGACAGTCTTGATCTCAGTAAATCATGGCTCCTGTCAGAGTACCACATCTGACAGCTACAAAATTTGGCCTTGAACTGAGCAAGATAATGAAGCTGATAACATACTTTAGCCGACACACTTTCTCAGATGATATCAATTCTGCTGCAGATCCCAGCCAGAGTAATTTTCACTCCATAATACCATTCCACCTCATATAAATAGACAGAGAGGGAATGGTCAGAAAGAGAGGCCACATTTGTTAATCCCTATGTTTTTAATCCCTATGTTACCCTATGTTTTTACTTTATTTTAATTGGATGGCAAATAGTACACTTAATATTCCAAACATGTATAATGGTGACAAGAACTGCATGATCATCATTTTTAGCAACCAGTACTAGCCACCCTGGGTGTAAAAGTGGTTAGAGAATTTGACTGTGACTTGGCCTCGATTCAAGAAGTGATAGATGCTGCTGTGATTGTTTCTGTCATTGCATCCTCGAGCAGAGTGGTTGGTTTGCTCCAGAGGGACAATCCGTGCAGTACAAATGACTATACGGAAAAACATCATCTAAATGGCATATCTCAGCTGGACTGTTTTTGTGTGTGCAAAATGTACACAGTGAAAATATTCACTACGGTTTCCACTGAACTTTTGCTATCAGAATAATAGCAACATGACCTATGACTAATGCAAAGAACAAGCACCAAAAAAGAGGAAAAGAACAAACAGTTAAACCTTCTGTGCACTTCCAATTTTTAGCTAGTTTTTAAATGGTGTTTAAACTGTGTTTGTTTAGGCTGGCTGGTGAGGGATATGGTGAAGTTAAAGGATCCATTCTTGAATTATAGATTTGTAGTGTAAGCTTCAACGCAAAATCCCCAACTGGAATTGTAGGGGGTCAAGTTGATGCCTAGTTATGTGTGTGTTTTGCTAGTGCTATTGCAACATTGTAAAGGGTTAGCAAGCTCCTGACAGAACTTTAGTTTTAGATATTTAATTTAATAGAAACTATTGCAGATTCCACTCTCTCATGCACTGAGAAACCCTTTGGAATGGGTCCTGCAAGTGGCACAGGATTAGTTAGACAAGTATATGACCATAACCACTCATTAAGCATAAAGATCAATAAAGTTCATGTTCTAACACTTGCTGATTTATAGATAGAATTCAGTGCTCGTCACTGATAGTGCCTGTCCTCTGAAGTGTCTCCACACTTCTTAATTCACCTTTCAGGTAGGATGCATATGATTTACTTGGTACTTCCATTTTAGTTTGGAATAAATATCTTAAGGTGCTAGCCTCAGAGACTCATAACAAAATGGCAGTCAATAGAGAAGAATAAGAAATCCATCAAACCCAGACATTTCCTAAGCCTCCCACAGGCACTGGTTGTACAACATGTTAAAGTCTGTGCGATCTGAGATGAAGAATGGGGAGTCCTCTGTGAGGTTTGCACTTTGCCAGCTGGTCTCTTAGGTCTATCTTTACCATTCCATCAACACACAATGCAACCTTGTCCAGAGTGCACATTGATCATAAGGCCTTAGGTGCGGACAACTCAATTCACAATGTTATCTTTCACTCCTGGGTTTCTAATCATTTGTAATGTAGGGGAACTGTAATATTTTGATGTAGGTAGTGGTGCTATAATGCTTTCATTTTTAAAAATCAAATTCAAGAGATCTAAAGAACTGTACCCACCACTCAATCTATCCACTTATCATCATTTACTTAAAAGTTTTTGTTAGCAATGTATTGTTAGCAATGTATTGAGGTGTTATTTATTATCATTTATTGGAAGTGTGCATTAGATTGATGATTATACCCCATAATTTCTTCCTCATTTATGGACTCTGTGAGACATAGTATATGAACCTCTATGTAATGAATGTTTGAAGAAAGTACAGTCACCTTAGTTTGTGAGTAAAGAATATGTGAGTCTGGTTTAATAGCTCATTACATAGTTATGAAAATTGGGTAAGAAGCCTTACATTTTAATTAGTGGTGGCAGGCAACTCCAACACAAACTCAAATGATATACCATAATTGAGGAGCACTTCAATATATTCAACATAACCAACATTTCTTAATGCTTTAATATTGAGTTCAAATTTAGAGTGTGTGGAAGAAGCTCAGATATTCTCTTTCCACATGAACATCAGAATAATTGCTGTTTGCTTTTTGCCAGGTATAATCAAAGAGGCTATGAGAAACTTATTTTGTTTTTGTTCACACCCTATGACTACTTATTTCTGGCGACAGATTCAATATTTAATAAAAACAGATATTAGTTTAAAGCAATTAGACATTTGTTCCTAAAATTATACAAAATAAACAAAAATAACCATGTCTGGAAGATAAACACTCTAATGAAATTCCCAATAATTTCTAAAATCTTTGATGTGAAAGTAAAGCTCCAACATCTCCTAAAGTATCACAGTTAGTAATCAGCACTGTGATGATGTACCCGGCTACTGATACTGAATCAATAAAATGTGTCTCCTCTTAGGGGTCCCCTAAGTAACTGCTTTACATAATTTTCTCCACTGCTAACTCTGCAATAACATTTCATAATTTTTAGACTAATATTTGCAAATCAGATTGTTGCGTAACCACAAGAGGTTCCCAATTGCACTGCATCTTTTCTGAAAAGCTAGTGTTCTTATACATATGATATCAAATAATCACAATAAGGTATGCTTTATAAATGCTAAAAATGTTCACAATTGTAGTACACCACAAACTATATTTGATTTTGCAGCATTCACCATGAACACTTAAAAATACAGGCACTTTTTGTTGCTTATTTGATAAAGTTAATGAAAGATGTTTCAGTGCCATTCCACTAAGGACTTTAAACATTTTAGTCAGGGAAATGGTGCATAACGAAAATTGACAAAACCAGTGAAAATAGGCACATAATTAAGATACATTTTCCAGCTACGGCTACATTCTTATTCTTCATAGTTAATATTTCCTCACATATAAGACTTGAGAAACTATTAAATAGTTCTGATCTTACTAGGTCAAGAAAAGTCTTTTTCCTCCCTCCTCCCTTCCCTCCTGCTATTCTATTGACCCAGTTTAGTGTAAAAATACCAAGTGAAAATGAAGATATTAATTTTATGAATATATGCTGACTACATTCAATGTGCAATGAAAAATGTAACAAAAACATTATGTATATAGTTTGCTCTATAGTTTAACGAATAACAAGCCAGTAGAATTTGTTAAAGTCAAAGTGAGCTGATAAGACTCATGAAAGTCTGGTCTGCACTGAAAAAAATGTCATAATCAGCCCATCAGACATGTCTCACTTTGTAATACTGAATGTTATCTTTCTTTCTCTCTCTCTCTCTCTCTCTCTCTCTCTCTCTCTCTCTCTCTCTCACACACACACACACACACACACACACACACACACACACACACAGAAGTACACATTAGTATTCCACTGACATGCTCCCCATAGCAGTAGCTGGTGCCAGCCACTTAATTTGTCATTTATTGCTCCACGAGAACTGAAGTAATTGAACCTTTTGTCCACAGAGCCTCTCTACCAGCCTGGTGGCCGTTTTTCTCGGACAGTGCAGCAGCGGCTGCATTAGGGGGACCTTGGGAAGAAAATGGAGGGCACAGATCTCATTTAAAGGGCTGGTGAAATGGTTAGCAGGTCTTATCAGGTATCCCCACTACTGAGCCCCTCTGGACTGATCTCTGAATGTTTGACCTCTCATGAAGTTGCTCATGAAATGAAGATTTGAGGTAGTAGAAGAGATGACCCCATAAGGAGCTAAATGACATTGGGTTCCAACATTGCTGCTAAGGTTATATCCTACAGACAGAAAGGGATCAGTCAGAAATTATAAAAGGAGATATACAATAGTTCATAAAGGACTTCAGAAACATGGTATGTCTAACTTAAAAACATAACGTTTTGACTGAATCTGTTAGACTTACATAAATATATTGAATGAATAGATTCTGGTCATGTTAATGCAGATATTAATTGTGAAGAATGTCCAGAAGTACAGAACTGAAAAAAAACAAGCATACAAGCATATAATCCAATCTAACAAATTTTCACCATCTTAGTCATGTTTTGATAAAAATTATGCTTCTGTCCATAAGAACACAGCAATATTATTCCTGATACTGTACATATTATTTAATAAGTTCCATATAGTTACGTCTATTGGCGTGATACTTATTAAAAGGGTTATAGTTTTTCTAGCCTAGTCCTTCTTCCATCTATGGTTGATTAAACTGATGAAACCAGCATGAAGCTTCAAGACTTGTTCAATATAGTCCAGCCTGATGTAACAATGTTGAAACCATGCTTACAGAAAACTGGCTTTAAAGCAGCTGAGTTTGAAGAAATCGGACACATCACTTGTTAGAAGATAGTGCATGTGAATTTGGAAAACATAAAACTTGTGAAATTTGAAACATGAAACTTCACTCCAGTTCAGTAGCACATTGAACCATTATTGGTTCTAATCATGACTGTCACATGCTGTAGCAAGGTTAATCAAGGATAGTGTCATGATCTTAAAGCTGACCATGTAGACATCAATGTTTTGAGCAATTACCCAAAGCAGATGGATAAACACTCCAAAATGCATTCAAGTTCATTCTAAAAGTGTTTCTGAAATTGTTATCAGAGGATTGTACTAGCCATTAATACCATTTTTCCTGATTTAGGATTAACATTAGAATTCCATTGCCTCATGCAGTTTATGCAACAACCTAAGTCTTCTATTTTAATGATGTATTTGAAACAGTGGATCAACAAATCAGATAACCTTTTTTCTAGTCACCAAGAGTCCAGTGCTGATGTGTCTAATCCCACTAAAAATGCCTTTGGTACTTCACTTTGGAAAGGAGAAAGACCTCATACATTCATCTGATGTTATGCCAGATAAGCATAAGATGTTCTCATGTAGCTCAACTGTTAGAACAGGAAAGAAAGGCACTAGCAATATCAAAGTCAAGGCTTTTATTCCCTTACTGTAATATTGTTAATATATATATATATATATATATATATATATATATATATATATATATATATATATATATATATATATATATATATATATATATATACACATACATACACACACACACACACACACTACAATACCAATTAACATAAAATTTCCCTGTTTACTATTAATGAAGGCAACAGATATCAAATGCATGGATGCCAAGGAAGCAAAATATAAGTTGCCCCAATGATTAAAATATATAAATCTCCCCCAAAATAACAGCAATAAGAAAACAGCTAAATTCAAAGCTGCTCAGTGATTATACCATGCTCATTAAACAACAGTTTGAATAATGATTACCAGCAGTCAAAGCAATATAAAAATTGCTAACACACTTAAATGCAATCTACTGATTTTGATATTTATTTATGCATTTATTTATTTATAATTTTGAGGAGTTTGAGGAATAGCCAACAACCCCTGTTGCAGGAAGGGGCACACCTGTCAGTGCCACGAACCTGAGCTAGTAGGAAACAGTAGAAGGGCCTGCACAGTGGGAGTCATCAGCCTCTGGAAAGAACAACGCTCAGTGTCACAGCCATGAAGATCCACTGTCACTGCGAACTTTGGGTCAAGTGCAGAGTAGATAGGAAACCGCTCACTGCCCTCATTGACACAAGCTCGTCAGTGTCACTGCTACAACCAGGTGTATCCCTCACACCAAGAAAGGCACACCTGACAATTAGGAGGTGATGACTGTCCTACCCAAATCTGTCACTGACAGCCGAGTCAACTTGAGAGGTAGAAAGTGGCTCCTGTTTATAGTGGGGAGTCTGAGCTGAGCACACATGTTCTGGCTTGTAGCTATACAGCATGTGTGCATACTCAGTTTGGATTTCAACAGAGAAAGTGGAAAGCACAGCAGCAGTGGCGAGTAAAGAGGAGTAAAGAGTAATACCGGCAATACTGCACTGATTCAGTGCTGTCTCCACTGGCTTCCATTTGCTATAAAAGAGGCTGCAGAGAAAAAAAGTAAATAAAGGAAATGGTAGATTCAAGAACCATCAAGCCGTCATGCAGCCCCTGGGCAGTGCAGTCGGTGCGTTGAAGAATTCTTAGTGGATTATTGGTGGTGGAAAACTGTTAGAAAGCAAGATTTCTACCTACTTTCACACATCAATGATGCCTGGTCGGCTTTGTGTGGTTCAGATTGTTGGGAATTGCCAAAGAGAAGATGGTGCTCACGGTGCTATGATGGGTCATGTTAACAACTTTCGGGCTCTGTATGGTACTTGGAATATTGAAGCATTTGATGCTCTCTGGTGAGTACTTGCTCTCAGTTATCAAGTGCTTGCTCTCTGTCATCTCTCCACCTGGTCTCCTCCGCCCACAACTTAAATGGCACACTCTCAGGTGTGGATCAAGTATTCCAGGCTATTAGGTCGATAATCTGCAATGCTATTTCCACTCCTACCTCTAAAGAATCCCTTTCATCCTGTGTAATGAGTACACCTCACTGACTTGGGTCATGCATTTTAAGGAGCATGAGGGTGAACACGCAAGATGTACTTTGCATACATGTGGATCACAATGCTTCAGACACCATGCTGGATGCCTACATGGTAACACCAGTGTCCTGTTTTACTGCCTATGTGCCACCAAAGAATACTGGTACTGTGTGCTTCTAGAGAAGAGAATAGAGCTGGCTGGGACGTGCTTGCTGTGACACCAGATTTGACACTGTGAGTTGTGAGGAATTCCGCTACACCCATGAGGAGTATGCGGAGCTCTCCTACTGTGTTTGGGAGGAGCTGTGTGTGGGAGGAGCCAGTTCCTGGGCAAAATATGTGGCAGCTACTGGTAGCTCTCAGCTTGAAAAAGACAGTGGTGGCCGTGGTGCATGGGCTGGCTGGTGTGGGGCAATTCAGCATAGGCAAGAAGTCTCTGGCTGCATCCTCAGAGCAACAGTCTTGTGGAGCATTTCAACCAGATCTCTCACCTTTCCAACTTCACTGCACAACACTAGCATGACAGGGACCGTTGTGGTCCCAGTAGTCCTGGTTGTGCTATTGTTGACTCCAGCCCTTCTGATGTTCAGCCATGAAATCAGGTCACCTATGGAGTTTGTGTTCAGCTGTCCACCAGGGTCAGAGGAGGATAGCACACCTGGAGTGTGATATGCCAAAGAACTCTGCCACCAGTGCATCATAGATCAACAGGGCGATATCAGTGTTTTCAAAAACCAAGTGTAAGACACTGCCAGGGACAGTGACTCTCTCCTGTCATGTGAGCATGGCTATACAATGTGCACTGCTGGAAGGGATGCTGTTTTCCTTTTCTTGTTTGCTGTCTATATGCATTTTATACTTCTTTGTGCAATAAAAGAGCAGAAATTGCATTTGCTGGTTCTTTTTCTGCCTAATATATACTTTCTGTCTAATATATACTCATGTTAATATACAGTTTTAAAGTTTTTTTCTTTTTCCTTAAAGCTCACATCCTCTACCAGAGACCTGGGAGCTTGATAGACCTGTGTAGTATTTTAGCTATTTCCAGGACTGCTCTTTTCCAGACTGAGATCTCAGATGTTGTTCCAAGGATCTGCTTGAGCCATTTTCCCAGTTTCAGGGTCACAGCCCCTATTGCTCTGATATAACCTTTCAGGCAGTACATTTTATTCATTGAAATTTCTCATTTCTAATGAAGCAACATCAACTAGACTATCTGGGGCCCTATTTCTCACCTATCCATAACACCTCCAAATAGAATTTGAACTGTACAGTTAGATGAACTTATAGAACATCAGAAAATGCTGTCCTAATAAGATTCTATTCTCTGTGTTTTTCAGTGATATGTGTAAATAACCCTTTTAAATTAAATCAACTATTAATCATTATTTACTATTAAATCATTAATTAAATCAATTATTAATCATTAAGTGCCAGTGTTCACTGCAAAGTTCCAGAGGTAACAGATGTAATGAGAATTCTGTGAACTAACTTGCAGTGAAGTACATAGGGTTTCCAGCAAAATAGGACATTTCAGACAGTGGTTCCTCATAAGCTGTGCAAGCAAAATGCTTCTGAAATTCTAGGTGAAACCAGTTTGTGTTAGAAAAAGTAGATGTTAAATTATAAGATTAATTCTATAGGGTTCTAAAGTTCTTGGAGTGTAGATCAGTTTTTTCTTTAAGTTTAATAACTTAATTGCTGCCATATATATCATGAATGCAATATCCATCAGCCATTAAAATGCCTTGCCACTGAAAATGACAGATCCTTAATTTTGATGGTATTACCATCACTGATGGAGATAAGACAAACACTGTCAGAGTAGTGCACTGACAATGATCTCCATCTTCATGTCAGTCAAAATGAAGGAGATGATTAGGAAGCTGCAGAATGAGGGAAGACAGCAGCTTTGGTGTTCAAGTCAGCAATGACCTCACCTGGTCCTGCCACACTGACAGAATTGTGAAGTCTGCCCATGAGCAACTCTACTTCCTCTGGTGGCTGAAGATGTTTGGCCTGCCCTTCAACATATCAATATCACCATTTTCTACCGATGCACCATACAGAGCATTCATCTGGTTGCATCACAGCCTGGTACAGCAGCTGCTCCATCGGCAACCATTAATCTCTCCAGAGAGTGGTGAGAACAGCAGCCTTACAGAACATCTATTGCACACAATGCCTAAGGAAAGCTCATAAAATCACATCAGACTCCACTCACCCAGAACCCAACCTGTTCTCCAGGCTGTCGTCTGGTAGGCGGTGTCAGAGTATCCAGTCACGGACAAACAGGCTAAAGAACAATTTCTATCCACAGGCTATCAGATTTAATCCTGTCTCAACATCAGTTATTTTCATTCCTTCGTGGCAGACATACATATATATTCTAATATCCAGGCAAAAGTGTTCTGGTCAGCTGCATACACTATAAACTGTTGCTGTAATACACCTACTGTAATTAAACAAATGCACATCTGAACATTTTATAATTTGATATTTTTAGACTTATACATACTGCACATATTTCCTTTACATCTATTGTTTAATTTTTTACTTTAAAATGTAGTCACCAATTCTGTCATAAATTTTCCCTGAGCCTTACTACAAGCATTTCAATATATTATGATGTCTCTATTTTCAATATATGATGTTTCTTTGTCATTTATCATATGTGTGCATATTATAAATATAAAGACGAAACAAAGATTTAAAAATGACCAGTGAGCCTTTTTTTCCCCCTAAATTAAAGGTGATGACATCTCTTGCCAGAAATACAACTGCCAATGATACATAAGGATGAATGAGTGATCACAATTAAGTATGATATTAGCCAACTTTCTAATATGAATTATTGTTGTCTTAACAGTAGAGTGTTTATAGGTCAGTGTATCTGTTCTCTAATCAGGTAAAACTAGATGTCAAATCATCTGTCACTTCCTAAAGAATCCACAGATTAGAAAATATTCATTCATTTCTATACCTTCATTCTCACTGCAAAGTTAAGTCTTATTAGATGTGAGTAAGGGATGGAGTTTTTGCAGGCCTTGGAATGTGAGAGGTTTTGCTTTTATATATATATATATATATATATATATATATATATATATATATATATATATATATATATATATATATATATATATATATATGTACACACACGCACTTGTATAAAACTTGTTTCAACATAGGGCCTACATTATGTTCATTCATCGCCCTCTGTTAAAAGGCTGAATCATAAAATTTGTCTTTGAATTGCAAATTCATGATCCTTTAATATAAAATATTACCCTATAATATAAAATATGATACTAAAGAAGAACTCCAAGTTTTAAAGGGTTTATGGAAAACTCTGTGGCAAAATGAATGGCAAAGTTAAATATCACTTCTATCATACCCTGTGATAAAAAACGTTTGTCAGTAAGTTACTTGAGGCAGGGTATAGTGATCATATATACCTCTTTATTTGGTCAGTATTTATCAAGGATCACCAGATAAATAGTCTATTAAAAGCAGTGAAAACACTTTCAGTTTGGTCACATCAAGCTGTGTAGTTTGTAATATTGTCTATTATATCTTTTTTTTAATCTATTTTATATATTTTGTTTCTAATGAGCAACAGGGGCAGTGCTAGCCTAGTAGAGAGAACTTTCCGCTATCATTTGGAAGGTTGAGGGTTCAAATCCTGGCTCTGCCATGCAGCCACTGTTGGGCCTCTAAGCAATGCCCTTAAACCTCTCAGCACATCACTTCCATCATTCTTCTACCCCCCAATCCCTGAATTTTGCACATTTTTGCACACAGCAAAAAATGTAATTTATTCTCAAGAAAATGATGGTGGTACTGTAAGTAAAAAATAACTTTTGATGTGCCTCTCTACCCTTACAGGCCATGTGCTAAAGTTCCAGGTTCCTTTGAGCTGGAAATTAGGTGCAGGATCCTCAGTTATCGAGAGGCCTTGAATTGTTATTTAGATATTTATCTGTATTATTCTGATGTACACCTGTACCTTTAGAGAAGCTATCAAAGAAATGTTCTGAAAATAAAACACCATATTATTTGCTATACTGTAACATTTGCTTAATTTTTACCTACACTTATATGCACATGTGCATGTACACACACACACACACACACACAAATGCACAAACAGAAACACAGGACATTACATCTGTTTCCAAATTTAATTAGAGTGTGGTATTAAGGAGCAGGAAGAGCTTCTACCAGGGCTGTACATGCCAGTTTATTTGCATGTCTTCTATTCTGTGATATTATATATATATATATATATATATATATATATATATATATATATATATATATTACACACACACACACAGCGAGAGAGAGAGAGTGAGTGAGTGAGTGTGTGTGAGAGGGTGTATTAATGGATGAGTGCTTGGGCAAATTAGTCTCTTTGTGTTAGTCTGATAATGGGAAGGAGATAAAATCTTCCATTAAAAAAGTCAATCACAGCCTACACTGAAGGAAATGATGGATAAGAATATGGACATTTCCAATAAAAATGTACCATGAGTTTAGTGTGTATAATAGTGATCAACACAGATAAGTCATATGATGTAATACATGATTTAAGGGTTCAATCATTTTTATAGGACTGTCAAAACCCAAATGTATTGTAAACTCCTATTCACTTAAAAAGAGAACCAAAGTTTTTTTGGTTTTTTTTGGTCTGTCTGTTTCAGCATTTTAACCCTTGGCGGGCAACACACATGCTGGCGCATTCTTGTCGATGTTTCACAATGTTTCTTTTGCTGAGAAAAAAAGAAACAATAGAAAGTTCCTTTAGGAACTTTGAAGGATTGAAAAAAAAAATTATAAAATGGTGTGAATTTGTTTTGGCAGAGATACTTAATGTGTCCTAAACTGATCTATCTTGGGATACTGGGCAGTTTTGCATTTCAAAGAAGCTGCTTTGTCCATTTGCACATCTAAGCTCAAATATGCTTGCATCTTTTTTCTCTGATGGGCTCTAGATTAATTGTTATTGCTGATGTTTGACAGAAGTTTTTTAGAGGATATGTGAGGTAAATTGTCAGTCCACTTTCCCAGCTTTTGCTTCCAGCTTTGCCCAGAAAGACAGGGAAGACTACATTTGTTCATTCTGTGCATTGTGTGGTAACTGTGATATGGTTCTGTTGTGAGTAAGAATGATTTTTTTTTTCACTCATACACCTTGACTTACCTTGAAAGGCACTCCAAATAATGTGTATCATGCAAACATTAAATATTTAAAAAACATTTATTATAACACCAGATAGTGACTTTAGAATTCATTATAAGAGTCTTAAATAGGTTATTTATATAGAGCTGACATTGAATTAAATTTAGGCCATGCAAAATAAACAGATTTTACCAACAGGTACAATATTGTTTAAACTCATTGGATGATGATGATGATGATGATGATGATGATGATGATGATGATATCTAGTCATATAGACAAAAACAACATGCTATGAACTGTGGAAGAAGTGATGGAGCCAAACAGAAAGTAAAGTACTGGACATACAAAGAAAATCTCTTGTAATGGCCACATAAAAATGATTACTGTTGTCATATTGTTGACATATTGATTAATATGTTCTCATAAAACAGTTATATTCTTAACTGGCACAATGACATGACACAATGCTATAATGTGGGGTAAGTGCAGATTTATTTCAGTTGTAAGGCCTGACGTTATGGCCTGATGTCCTACTGAAATATATGAAATACTGGAATGCATGAACTCAAGGAACCATACTAATTTCTACTAAAATCTATTTTTAAGTGTTGTGTATTAGAAAATGTAACTCAGTTCTACTTCACCAAATCAGTATAAGATGATATAGATTTTTGGAAATTAGCCTTATACATGTTACTTTAAAAATGATACAAAGTATAGCTGTAGTATTGGGTCTTATTCTACAAGATTATATGACGAATACCAAAATGCAATCAACAAAATCAACAAACTCTGGTACAGATTTGACCAGAATTTAACAAACTTAGCTTTACCAAATAAAAAAGAAAAGTAAATGATCATGATCAAGACTCTCATTTCAGAAAAAAACTGCATCAAAGTCGCTGGTTTATATACAAGCCCAGTACATATTATATATTTTAAATATATATATATATATATTTCATTGCCTCCTTCTTTCCTAATCTGCTCCAATCTGGTTCAAAGGGGAGAGAGGAGGACTAGCAGTAACAAGGTTTAACTACAAATATTGGTACTTTTAAATTGGAAATTGTCTGTGTATTGGTATTGCTGACATGCTGCACACACTACTCCATTTTTTAAAGAAAAAAAGAAAACATTCATAATATGGAAATTGGTTAGCTTTCAGAGGTTTTCATTGGTTTAACTGGTTCTGAGGCCATTCGGGACTTATCCCCAATAAGAGCAAACACCCAATACGTATGTTTTAAACATTTTTTCAACCGCATTTTAGAAATACTTCATATAACCTTTGGAATGAAACTACAAGCTTAACCTCAGTGTATCCATTTATAATATATTAAAATCTCATCAAAATTACTCTAATATCTGTTTTACACTCTTTCACTCTCTCTCTCACACACACATGCACACACACATGACTGGGCCAGTATGTAGACCTCTCTGTACCTCATGAATAACCATTTAAGTAATATTAACTTTAATGACACTTAGAAAATCCTATCAAATAAAAATATATAGTATTTTATATGGTTAAAATATACTTTAAAATACATTATGTTATGAGCCTGATGAATTAATTGCTATATTTTTCTTTCTGTCATTTAATTTTCAAACAATGATGTGAGGAGGTGCAGTAATGTTAATGTCAGCACATTGGCCAATCAATTCCTGGCCTATATGGAAGCAAAATACTACAATGGGCAAAGCTATATAGGCTACTCTTCACTAGCAAGATGTTAAGAAGTGGTTATTCTTCATTTAAAATTGATACATTGATCAAATCGATAAAGAAATAGCCTGCACAATTTCAACAGTGTTGTACCACGCAGAGCATGCATTACCTTTTCATACATTCAGCACTGGACAATGAAAAACCAGCACAGCAGAGACACTGACTGGCTGATCACTTTGTTGCACAGAATACCCTATGTTTGGAAAAGAATTTGACTTGGTGCTTTATTGAGAGCAAGTATGGATTTGAGCATTATATCAATAAATATTAATCCAGTGCAACAATTTCTAACATCGGAGTAGAAATTTATTGAAATGTCAGGTTTCGCACAAAGATATACATAATTTGTATCTATCACAATATCACAATGTTTTCCTATGTTCTAACATTTTCTGTGTTTTTAACATAACATTTTTAAAAAAATCCACAAAGTACAGCTGAGCAAGAAAAGTACTTCTCCTGTATCTGTTTTTGGGGAAGGAAGATGCTAGAGTCTGAAGTTTGAACCATACAGAATCACCACCTGAATTCCACTGCTTCACACTTTATTACTCTAATAAGTTGAGTTCTGCTAAGAAAAATTATGATGTGGAATTGTGAATTGCTAGCACTGAAGTTCGCTTTTGTGGAATGTAGACACTGGCTGAAAATTCCATTCATCTATTCCTGGTACTGAGTGATCACTGCACTGTAGAATAAATCATATCTGCCAAGCGTTTGAATCCTAGATGAACCAGGTGATTCCTTTTTGTTAAATCGTTTCTATTTTACAGGTACTTACCATTCAGGTTCCAAAAACTGCAAAGGCTGTCGCTGTCTCACAATTCTGGGAAACTGAAACTGAACCATCTTCATCCAGAATTAATACCATCTGAATGCCCTCTCATAAAGAATTTGTTCCCTCAGCAATCCCTCGGAGATCCAAAATTTAATATTTTTTTTTATCACTGACCTCCCAATCTCCCAAGGATTCACAACCATTTTGGTAATTCTTGACAGGTTCTCTAAATGACAGGTTAATCCCTATGTAGAAAATGCTCACTGCGATGGAAACAGCTAAAGGTCTTTTCATAATTTTTCCCAGTTACATGTTAAACTGAGTATCCCGATCAGAATGTCCTCTGCTTTATGTCTCATGGAAAGATTTTTGTGCTAAACACTGTCATCTCACATCAGGATATTACCCCCAGGGCAGTGGAAAGGCTCAACAAAGAAATAGGAAGATTTTTCATATTGTAACAAATCACAAAATGACTGGTCTTGTTATTTGCCTTGGGCCGAACTCACCCACTGGTTCTTCTACAGGGATCACACCTGTGTTTTAGTCTGTCAGCCCCCTATGTTTTCTAGGATTGGATGTGGGGATGAAAAGGCGTGATCAGACCAGGGAGGAGGCACATGTTCAGCTACAGGGGCTGTTCATAGGGAGGCCATTCAGAAAAACTGTCAGCATCATAAGGTAGCCCCTTTTACTCCCAGGTCAGTTGGTATGGTTAAGATTTGAAAATGAAAATGCCATGCAGGAAACTCTAGATTTGAAGGACCTTTCAAGGTATTAAAAAAATCACTCCAGTTTCCTATACATTACAGCTCTCTGCTTCTTTTCATTTATCTCCTACTTTTCATACCCATTTATTCAAGCCTGTGTCTTTCCTCTGATGTTGGTACTACTTGTATGCTACCTCCTCCCACTGTGAATATGGATGGCTCTCCTGCACGCACTGTCAACACAATCTTGGAGTTCTGACACCATGGTAGCTGTATATTTTACCTGGTCAACTGGGAGGGATACAGCCCCCAGAGCAATGATCATGGGCCCAAGATAATGTACTTATAAAAATAGCTACATACTGTATATTTAAGACAAGTTTAACATAAACATTAAGGAGGTTAAAAGTACTGGATCAAATGGTTAAAGAGGTACAACAAATCCAAATTCTACTCTTATCAAACCACAAACATAGGCAGCTGTAAGTACACTGGTAAGAGCCAAAGCTCTATAGCCACAGTCCAAAGTATGAGATAAAAAAGGAAAAATTCAGAAAATAAGCAAGCCCTCACTGTGAATAATGGTGTTAAATATGTAAATATTTAAGATGATTTCTTCAAAAGACCGCAAACTTTTTTTTTTAGGATGCATAGCATCATTGTCTCTGCCAAGTTCTACAACATTTTAGAACAAAATGCAGGGCAGTGATCCTCCCAGGCATTATCTCAGATCTTCCAGTGACAACAGAATAAATACAATACAATACATTGTATTTTATATAATACAGTGCTAATCCAGTCCATGGAGGAGGACTGCATGGAAAGGTACTCCCAGATGTTCTCTTACATCCTTAGACATTATATAAAAAGATGCTCAGTATCAGTACAAAGGCAAAGTCCACAAATCACTAAATCACAAAAAAGTATTTCTCAGACAAAATATTTTTTCAGAAAAAAGAAAATCAATAAATGATTCAATCAATCTTGATGACAGCATGGTCATTCATACATTTTAGACATATTGTTTGATTACATTGGAACAGATCCATATTTAAGCTAAAGTCCTGTGGCAAATCATTTTTGAGTATAAAAAAGTATTTTTTTAGTATAAAAACATCTTCCTTGTACCATCAACATACCATACAATTTAAATGTTTTAGTCAACTAGTATTCTTTTTGTCTTAACTTTAATCCATGACACCATAATTAGATTTTAAGTGATCAATAAAGCGAACACAGCCACTACTAGGCTGATCAAATTTTGATGTAAATAAAGCTTTTGCTTCCTGGGCATAATAATGGTTATGCAGATTAGAGATTAAGGGAGAGTGTGTCATGTTGTGTGTCGTGAGAGTGTCATTTGGAGAGGTGTCATGTCATGTCTCTGTTTACATTTATGTGATATATGATATATGTGAAGATAAATTCAGTCGTAATTCTAAATAATACTTAAAATAAATAGTTGAAAAAAGGCTATTAAACAAACTTTCATTACCCATTATTGGAATTTCTCACTAACCATTCCTATGACACAAGAGCAGACCAAGGTCTTAGCCTAGTTTGCTGTTTGTCTAACTCCGTGACATATTTATGTTTGCCAGCCATGATGTTCAGTGTGTGCAGCTCTGCGAAGGCCAGCACTAAAATGCAGGCCTTGTCTAACATTGCTGCTGCTCTTTGAGGTTTATCTGCTGATTCACATGGCCTGACCTTCACACTGAGTGGGCCTAAGCCAGTGTCTGTGTCACTCACAGACAGGGCCCGTGATAAATTATGGGAAAGAGCAGACAAGAGGCAAGAGTGGTATGCATGGGAGATTTGGGGTGTGTATGTGTAAGAGAGAGAGGTAAAGACAGAGACATGAAGATAGAGAGAGAGAGAGAGCATTACGAGAGAGAGTGTTATAACTCAACAGCACTCTTCTGGAGAAGTTTCTAAATTACTCTCACGCACAGATAGGTTGTCAATTCCCAAGCAGAAGCCAGTCCTCAGTTAGAGAGCCCTGGTTTCATTAGGGTCCAATATCAGGACTGGCCTTTAAATCTCATGTCCCTACATTTGTACTCTCATAATTTAATTCTGGATGCCCCTTCACAGAGACTAGCAGCTCCTCGCTGTTAAAAAAAAAAGAGTTCAACCTTATTGAAATAAGTGTCATTAAATATGAACATTGTAACATCCTGTCAGCATAGCAAGCTGAAAAATAAGATGGAAAAACAATTTCAAAACATTACAGAGGAAATAAGATTTCATAGAGATGATACAATGATGACTGCATTTTCTCCTTACATATTTGTGTAGTGAAGATAGACTACAAATTATTCCCCTTATGAAACTCTGACCTTTTCAAAGGGGGCTCTTTCCCACCCCTAGGCCACACACCAGACCCAAGACCCACTGGTGCTTTGAGGTTGAGTAACAAAACCATAAGATGGCCCTTTTCTGATTGCTCTCTTCTGTTTTTGCCTGCCACTTTGGATTTGTCTGCCTGGATATTTACTGCCTTGCTGGATTTTTACCTGGACTGTTTTTTGATCTGTTTGTGAGTTCCCTGGCTCTGTAAATGTTACTGGTTCTGACCTCAGCCTGTATTTTGACTACCGTTTTTTATTATCCTTTTCTGATTAAAACAGCACCTCATTTTATCTGCAAGCATCTGAATTTCTCTGAAACTTCACACCCTGCAGATACAACACAGATGGTAGCAACTATGATGTGAAATAATAATCAATAATTTGTGGTTATTTTAATATAATTCCAAATTGTGACATTTGCTCCTGTTATTTTATAAGTATCTGTTGTCACATTATTCTTTTCATTACTTGTTCCTTATTAATTTGCATTATTCATCCAGATTACTTCATTTGTATGTTTCTTTCCTCATGCATGTGGTAAACAAATTGTTATTCATTGCATTAAAAAAATTCCTATATAAACAAATTAGACAATATCTTAAAGTTAGTAGTTTGTAACTTCAAAAAATTAGAAAAGTAATTAAATGAATTATCCAATTGCTCTGCACCTTCAAGGGGTTGTTTTCAAATTTCTAAGACGAGGAGGCAGAAATGGGTTTTAATGTATGATTTTCCTTATTTTTTCATTTGTTTAATTATTTATAGTTGATTTTGGGGTTCCTATGTACTAGAAAAATCCCTCTTGCCCATTGCAGGAAAAAGGCTATTGAATATGCATGAACTAGGCATGCCCTGTCCCCAACATATACTTGGAAAAATTCAACCCCCTCTTCAGTGTTAAATCAGTGAACTGCTTACATGACCTTCCGTAAGGTTAGACAAAGGCTCTGATTTTTCATCTTCTGAACCAAGTCAATAACCTCTTGCTAAACTGCTATAGAAATTCGAATCCAGGCTACGTTAGTCTGTTTACCATATTTCAAATTTAATGTCTTCTTTGGTTTCTTTCATTTATTAGTTAATAGTTAACTAGTTTCTTATCATAAGTGTGTGTTCATCTGAATTTGCTTACCCTGGCTTATGTTCAGTAAACTTGCCTAGATGGGTTGATTAAAACTGGAGTACTGCCAGTAACGAATGCAAAACTACAGCTTTGGAGGGACCTGCCTGAGACAGTTGGTGGCTCTGTTTGAGACAGCTCTGAAGGTCCAATTCTCCAGTCTAAGAACCCTGGTTTCCTCACTGTCATTGGATTCCATCTCTCTCGGAGTAACTTGAATGACTTCAACGAAGAGCAAACTCTCTCTCAAGGCCATCAGACAATTTCAAAGAAAGGACGTTACTTTCATTGGCATTTGGGCAGTTGTAAGAAAGACTAACCCTAACTTCATGCAGTCTAACCTCATGTCCTGAAGTTAAATGGACTTTCCCTCACTTTCTCCGCACTGTCCAGATGATCTAATGGAACACACGCATGCATTTACAGATGTTTCAACAGGGTAAAACACCTGTGAGTCATAAAAACCGACATTCCCGTCACATGTTACCAGTTTGGTATCAATTGTAACTTTAGTGTTTATTAATCAAATTAGATGAGTTAACTCTTTCTCTTAAGATGTGACACAGCATCATCACTCCTAATTATATTTCACTGTTCACAACAGCTATCTTTCTCTCCTGATCCTCTTATTATACTGTAGGCATACTTTCATTACAAATTTGTTGATTAATAAGTTTCCTTTGTTGGTCTTGTTGATTACCTGGTAGATTACCTGGCTGGTTACTCCCAGAAGCTGCTTAAATAACCAATTTACTTTTTGTTTCTCTTTTCTTTATTAGATTAGTTAAGCTACCTATATCCACCATTAATTGTTTGTGTTAAATGTAGCCTATTTACATTGTTATGATTGTTATTATAGTGATTCTAGTGAACTAGACACTTCTGGTCATTTAATAGAATCTTAGTCAATGATCGTTGTGCATGTTTTTCTTATCTCTGCTTATTCAATAAACATACATTAGTTAGTACGTCTGTGAGCCAAGATTGATATTATGTTTGGTAGACGAAGAAAACAAATCACATTTCGAATTGGTAACTTTCATGAGTTGAGACTGAATTATTAATCATTAATAAATTAAATAAAATTAAATAAAATAAATCCCTGTTAATCAGGGTGGTGCCCTGATAAAATTTACCAACTGCTACTGACAATTCATTAAAAGTATTAAAATTGCTTCACTTGTAAATAATTCTTTAAAATAAATATACAAAATGAAAGTGAAACTATGTAAGAATAAAAACATCTTTTTGTAGTTCAGTTTGAAGCTTTGATTTAGTAGATTGGCTCATCCAAATTAGGGAGATCCACTTGCATGAGGCTGTAAAAGGTCATTATTTTTTTCTAAATGATCATTTAATTTTAGTTTCTTAACTCAGCACTTTTTTTTTCAACTAAAAAGACTTTCATTTTGTCTAGTGAATTGTTATCGTCACGGAATGCTCTCCTCCCATGAGTCAGGTGGTTTGGCCCGCTGTGTGTATTGGGAGGGTCTTGTTTGTTTGTTGTGCTTGTAACCATGCCTGCAGACACCTGCACTTGGTTAGTGTTTTGTTTTTGTGTATTCAAACCCCTGTCAGTGTGTGCAGTGCTATCGGTCATTGCCTTTGTTCATGTTCGTGTTGTTTAAATGCTTGCACTTTTTCACAGAGTTAATGTTAAACATGTTCATGTCCGTTTTCACTATGTCAATGCCCGTGCTCATGTTCATTGATTACATTATATGTGAGTGTGTTGTCCTCCGTCTTTTTGAATAAATGTCTGTCTACGTCGATGGAGTCTGTGCGTCCTGCTCCTCACCCTGTGGCACTCGGGCCTTTACAGTTATAAGAAATCTAGATATGTTAGTTGCATAAAATATTTACCTGATTCATAGCATTTAGTAATCCAAGTGTGAAAAGTGATATTCTAGCAATAAACATCATTTTGAACAGTTCCATATTTCTGCATACTGCAAGCTTCCTGGATAGGAAACAGCTATAGTAAAAGATGTACATTAATCAGAAATAAATACTTCTCTCACATCACTAATGAATAATACTTGTTTAAGATGGCATAGCTCTAAAATTTGCATTCACCCTTACAAAGTTTATGGTAGACAGAGGATAGCATTTCCTATTAGCTTGGCAGATTTTTGTTCATAGCTGTGTACGTGCCATGCTCAGGTCTCCATTTCCCGGCACACTCCGCTATGCACTGCTTGAAGCTGTGGGCAGACATGGCTAATAGAGATAAGTTCTTCAGTAATTCTGGGGGGCTTAAGTGACAGTTGCCAGAGACTGGACTGCAAGGAAATATAGAGGAGCAACAGCAGCTCAAGGTCCTTCCAGATTCGGAGAGAAGGTCAACTGCAAAGTAAGGTAACCATTTACTTTAGTGGCTACCTGAGGGATTTCTGACTGAAGCATATCCAGGACTTAGCCACTATGGCACCTGTCTAAATGTGATTAAATGAATCAAGTCTATGGGCAGCTGCCATCCCCAGATCAAAAGTCCCCCTCCCCGTCAATCAGAGCAGAGACCTCTGACAGTTTTTGAGTGGCATCTGGTACCTCTGTATTCTGTTTTAAGCATCATGGTGGTAGATTGCCTGCTTATGACAGAGACCTATTCTCCTCTGACCTAAGATACTGCAATTGGCATTGCTGGGCAACCTTGACATCAATCACTTCAACCAATTAACAAGCAATTAACCTTAGTGGAGGACCGCCATGCCAATTAGTAACAACAGATTTCATTCAAACTTGTTCAAGAAGTAGCTAAACCAGGCAGTGGGATATATTGAGTGAAATACATTCCTTCTATTCAAAATCAGATCAGAAACATTTAACTAAAATCAATGTTTTTGTGATTACTACTGATACTTCCTTTACTTAGAGAGCCAAAACAATATAAGGTCACCTCCAATAAAAAAACATATTAAGAATATTTCTGTCTCTCTCTTTTAATGATTTGAGAGAAAGAATTAAATTACCTGTTAAAAGTCATCTAATATATGTTGTCACTTTCATGTTTACAGTTGGAAGAGTATGTATCATTATGCAAATTATTGTATTTATCCCATCAAAACAAACAAACAAACAAAAATACATTTTGTTGCTACATGCCAAATGGAGTGGGAACAGAAAGTGACAACTGACAACATGACATTTCTTTAATTGAAAAAGAAAAAAACTAAAAACAAAAGAAAATACACTGTGTGAACTTACCTCTGGCATAACAAGTGAGCTATACACAACTTGTACTGAGTTTTGAGTTTAATTAATTGTGAATATTAATTTGTAAGTGTAATTTGTTAGTGAACTTGTAACTGCATATTTAATAGATTTAGCAAAGCACTACTAAAACTTTCTACCTGGCAACTTTCACAGAAATCCAGTGAATTTGGAGTGGATCTGAAACAGTTCCATAATTCAGCTGAGCATCTCTTTGTACTTTTGAAGAAGTGCAACAGAAGTGTCCTGGGGCTGCATGGGAACATGTCTGCCTCGTATCTGCACTCTCTTCTCCCACCTCTACTCTTTTGTCACCTGGAGTACACTTACTCATTTTCTTACAGGCTTAAACAATTTGAATGGACATTCCTGATCATCACACAAAGCTCTCACCTACAAGAAATCTTAAAGAGTATCAGCTGGAAATAAGAGGGAGAAACCATTTTAAAAATTCCAAAACACATACCACTGGGGGTACAAAGAATGGGAATCCTAACCACGAGTGACACCACAGGACACCACAGGACTGTCAACTCCAGCTGACCAGCTAATGACTTTTCATCAACACCCCACCAATATCACAACCACCAAGAACTCTTGTGGGATGACTGTAGTTCAGCCTTCCCTCAGAAAAGCAGCCAGAACATATCACAGTGTAGAACCTACCATAGATGCAGCCACCTAGCCTCAACAGGTTTTGACAAGAAAAAACATTTTGTTTGGTAAGTAAATGTGTGTTGGTGTGTGTGCTTACATGAGCAGGAGAGGGCCAAGTAAAAAACAGTGCATTGCTCACATATGGCTTGCTCCAGTGATGGCCTTGGATCATAACAGTCTAGGGGTCGCTGGTGTTGGAGAGGGGGATGATGTGGCTTTTTAATGTGACAGGCAGGTATTTATAGCAGCCTAACCTGCAGCTCTGCAGGAAAATTAGATGTCTCCACGGTTTATCAGGAGGCTCATTAGACAAGGGATCACTTGCCATGGCAGGGGCAAACAGCAGAGATGACACTAGCTTTGTTTCAAGAGGGAGTCGTCAGACTTCACAATAATGTTTTACAACCCTAGTAAAAAAAATCTGTGATTAACATTCTCAGTTTCTAACTTCAGAACATCTTCCTGTTTCAGAAGAGTATAATTAATTTATTAGTCTGTGGGAGTTAAACAAAATGTGATTCAGCAAGTCAGTCTCAAAGGAACATAGTGTAACTCTGGCTTTTTTCAGGTTTTCAACACATTTGTATTTGAAGACAGAACTGTTCTTTTTCTAGAAATTTAAGAACTTAAAAATATTCATTATAAGCTTTAAAGATAGTTTAAATATAAAAAAAAGAACTATAAAAATGTTATTTAATTTTAAATATTTTACTGTGCACTGCATGACACCCTCAAAATAACAGATAGTCCTAATAACACTTTGCTGTTCATGCCACTCAACAAACTGAAAAGCACACTCTAAAAATGAGGCACTAAAACACTGGCTACTTCTTGTAATTCTCAATATCACCATCTCTCTTCTAAGCAGCAAGGGAATGTAAGAATGTGATAGATGTGGAACCTTGTGAAATTAGAGTTGCTTTTTCCATTTAAAACACTGAAATTGATGAAATTGCAGCTTAGTTGACTAAAAAGCAATGATTATATATTGACCAGTCCATGATTCCAGTACTGTGCTTAATACCAAAGTACTGAAATAACAGCACATGTCTAGTTATTGGTTAGCAACAGGATGGTCTTTCACTCTGAGTAAATGACACACTGTGCTATCATGATTAATTATTTTTTATTTTTGCTGTTGCATGATTTGCATTTTTTATGTTAGTGCAGCTTCAGAGCCCATGCATGTAATATTTGATAAAGCAATTGAATAACATTCAAAATGAATAATTGGGCCAAGAATAAGCAGACTAAAGAAAAGCAAATATTCTAGTGAGGCTGAAAACTGCTTCCATATAATCGCCTGCTCTGCTGACAAGAACAGTGGGATACTACAGCTA
This sequence comes from Electrophorus electricus, assembly GCF_041902795.1. Lineage (NCBI taxonomy): Eukaryota > Metazoa > Chordata > Actinopteri > Gymnotiformes > Gymnotidae > Electrophorus > Electrophorus electricus. Next base: position 656,187 of record NC_137521.1, on the reverse strand, counting down.
TGGTTAAACAATATGGGAGCCATGGCACACTGTAAGCAAGCTGTTATGTTATTGTGGTTGGATTTTGTATGTGCTTTCATATTCACTGGGTGTATTTTATATTAATTCTGGAATTGCTACTCTATAGCTGCTCTAAATAGAGTGCCGTTTACAGTCAACAGTAAGATGTAATCCACTAATGCTGGCATAACTGTCATACTCTGATATCAGATTGTACCCTTTGTACATTTATGACACTTTTCCAAGACATTGTACCAGCTTGATTCTACTCTAGTCTATTTGACACTACTTTTCCACTACAGTCATATAGGGTATGCATGTGACTTAGTGTTAGTGTGAATGCTGCAGGTACACAAAAACATCAAAAATATGAAAGAATGTTGTGCTTATAACTGTACAAATACAAATCTTTTAGCTAACCATTGAAAGGTAAAGAAAAGACAAGACTGCTAGCAAGATAAACCCAGTTTAGACAGTTAGTAAACTTTATATATTTGAACGTTAGCTACACTTGCAATGGAGAAACATTAACCATAACATTGGAGGATGCAATGTTTTTTTGTTTTTCCTGCATGAATACCTGAATTAATTAAACCTGCACATATAACATTACATAACATTACTGGGTAGCAGTGTTAGCTACAAACAAAGCAGGCCTTACATATTTCACAATAAAAGTAATAAAATACAGATATTTTTCCAAACTGTCCACATACAACTGGAAAACCCATTGGTGTCCCAATCACTCTCATTTCACCAACAAATCCTGCCTTATAGTATGATCAAGTGTCAAGGCCTTTGTAGACTGTTCTTAGTGCATTTACCCAGCATTGAAATCAAAATCAGGTACAAATAAATGTCAGGAAACCCAAAACCTGGCAACCCAAAACCCACACGTCGATATCCAATTAGTAATTTGGGTGATCACTGACCAACTGCCATTAATTTTGTAACCATGTTGCAAAAATGCTTTGCCACTCAGTCTCACCAATCAGTAGTCTGCAGTGTTCGTATTGCCTAGGCTCACTTGGAACCTCAATGGGAGCCAAGATGGTTGTCACATAGGAGAGCTCCTTCAAGACAAACTCAATATATCTATATATAAATATATATGGATAAACACACAGTAAATTTGACTTTAGAGTTGTAATTTTAAGTTAGAGGATCTATAAGCAGGAAGAAAAAAAAGCAAGATGTGACTATGTTGGAAAGTTGAGACAGTGCCGGAAGGCAGCCCTCCAATAATAATAACTCCATGCCTACAGGATCTGCACAAGGTGAGAAAGAGTATGTGAGTTCCTCGCACTGGTTTTATGCAGACCCAAATATAGATGCTGAGGTTCTAGCTGTTCTGCTCCCCGCCATACCCTTGAAACTGCTGGCAAAAAAAAAAAGCTTAAATAAATACCTAAATGCAAGAGTAATGATGGGATTGAGAACCTTTTGGCCACTGTTCAAGACATTTCTTAGTGATCAAGATGAGATGTTTTGCAAAATATCAGAACTAGTTTTCATTATATGTAACCTTTATGATCACAGCTCTCGTTCATCCATCAAATAGCTATTTGTTCAAATAACTTCCGTGGTTAAAGGGTGGCTCAGTAAAAATCCTGTTTCCATCACACTTTTGGATGGGACTTTAATGAATATATGGATGATACTTTAGAAATATATGCTCCTAGGTTCATTCAAGGCCGTCAAAGAAGAAATCTTAACATGACATTGTGTTGGCTCTCTCAATGACATGCTGCTAATCTGAATTAATTTCATTGATTTTACCTGGTTAAGTGGAAATTTGTCCACAGAATTTAGAATATATATTTTCCTAATTTCCATCTTGGCCTTGCATTTTCTTAATGAGGTCTCACACTCATATGCTCTCATATGCCCTTATCAGATCACAAATGTTTTACACAAATGTGTAGCGTTAAAGAGATTTCTAGCTTGAGAGGTTACTTAAAGATTGTGACATTTTTTATAATGGCTTTATGTAACTGCTCTGACTGCTTGGTACATGGTATTCCAGTCAGAGACACAGTTAAGTACCTCAATTCAAAAATCTGGCAGCCAGATTGTGGCTTCAGAGGGACATATGGTAGACTTTTAGCTAAGGCAGAAGGACTGTCTTGTTTTATATATCCTTCCCTATCTGTTTTTGTTAAATATTCTGTTGTTCATAAGTTCATAAATGTTCTTGAGTTTTGCCTAGAAGAATAAATCACAAACAACAACAACAAAACATTTTATAACTTGCAAAGCAGAAGGTGGTTTGAAGGTTTTACATTTTATTGATGTGATAACACACTTTTGGGTTTAAAAATGTCTTACACATTCTACTAAAGTTTTTTGTCCTAAACATATTCTTAGTCATATATAACAAAATTGGGGGTTGAAATTTCTTTTAAATGTAAGGCTGTGCTTTGTCCACAATTTTTCACCACACAACACACTCTTATGGAATACGTCTGATATAACTATAAGGAATAAGTCAATGTTTCTTCCTAACTGGTTTTGAAGAAATATTAACAACATTCTTTCTGTGTTGGATGACTTTGACAACCTTCTTTCATACGAGTAGTTTATGATGGTGCATGACCTTCCTGTACCCTTCAAAGAATTTCACGCAGTTATGTACACTACTCCTAAGGGCCTTACTCACCTGATTAAAAGTCATTTGCACTTGGTAGTGAAACATATCTGTAATCTGCTCTAAAGCTCTAGGGGTAAGTTTTATTGGATATCATTCGTTATCAACATTGACTGGAGAAGGACTTGGCTTTTGCCTCAAAGGTATTGCATCTCTAACAAGGCCAAAGAAATTCACTTTAAATTATTACACAACATATATCCAGTGAACTCTGTAATTTCCAACTTTGAGCACATTGATTGCTCATGCTTTTTTTTTTTTTAGATCTGGTGATGAAACTTCATGCACCAATTTTTCCAATGCGACACAACTAATGGACCAACTTTTTTTCTGAAACACTTAGTGAAAATTGAATGACTTCTCAAATACATGGAGCTTATAAACACAAAGAAAGGCAACAGACTTCTCAATTACTAATTACTTATAAAAGTTTCATTGCTTTCCTCTTGAGTGCATGCATGGTTGTGTGTATGTGTAGTGCTGAAATGGCTGTGTGATGAGCACATAAATTACATAAATCCTGTGCATAAATCACATAAATCCTGTTTTCCCTAACCCCTCTGATCTGGTATTTTCATTCCTACGTGCTGTACTGTTTCAATTGTGTCAGACTTTTTTTGGATTTGTGTGCTACATAATCCACTGTTCTGACATCAGATGTATATCTGAGATTTCTATATGCATGAATTAAAAAAAAAAAAAGACTTGGAACTTCGACAGAATGATACCAAAAAAAGTACCAAGTAGTCTACACAACGTTTCCAAATGGAAAACCAAAAAAAAAGCAAGTTGGGTTGAGCCAGTACCATGAGGTGGAACAGTATTGTGTAGTTTGGTTTTGGCCACTTCCAGCTCGGGTATGCGGCACCTGCAAGAGTTTCTATTCTTTTCACTTATGGTTAGGCTCATTTTCAAAATTTTGATATACAATTTCCCTTTACCACACTATCTAGTAATTTGCAGTTGCAAAGTTGCAGCAGTAAGAGTAAATCAAATGGGAAATACTGAAAGTACTTTTGTGAGTAATTGTCTCTTAAATATGCATGCATTTTTATTTCATTTGCTTATGACATTAAACTGGATAAATGTGATCAAACACAAAATATATGTGTATGTGTTTTACACTTAAGATGAACAGATAGTATAGCCTAATAAAGACTGAGCTGATTCAGGCCTCTACCCGGACTATAAAGTCATTGCCATGACTACTGGACAACTGTAACATGGCAGACATGCAATGTGATCTGAGTGGTAAGCAGGCTGTTTTAGACAGAGATGTCTGACAGGACTGTAATCAAGACTGACAGTTACAGGAGATGGTCTGGGCCCTACCACACCTTTAGCCCCAATGAGGTATTCACAGTTCTGTCTGAGTCATCTATCAGAACAAATGATAATGTCACATATTTCTACTCCTGCACTAAGACTGATGGAGTGTAGTTGGTGTGGTTGTTGCATGTTAAGGGCTTTATTTACATATATAGCGGGGCATTATGTATTCTTATGTATTCTTTTCTCTCTCCTTTTGCTAGTTAATTTTAGGACCAAAGAATGCCTTGTTCACATCTATTTTTTTTCCTTTTTTTTGCATCTTTTGTCTCTTTTCTTAGCGAATTACTTTATTAAAGGATGATGATTTATTAAAGGTTTTTTTAAGTAGTTCACTTTAGTAGTAGTGCTTTTTTTCACTTGTCATGATGCTGAGCTGATCATGATAGATAGTTCTGAACTGTCATTCAGAGATGTCAATTCCAACAAGCTTTTTTGAAGGTAACTAGGTATTCAATCACAATATGTAAGTCAGTAAGTAAATAAACACATAAATAAAACAATTACAAAGGCAGATCTTGCCAAATCAAACATATGATGCTGTAAGAGCAATCTTTTTATTTAAAAATGCTTTTTTCCCCCATGTTATATACATGTAATATACAATTTACTTGTGCTGTTTCTTGTGCTGAATACATTTGTTTTATTCTATTGCTGATGGTAGAGCCTAGGAAATGCAACGTCAAAATGTTAATTGTACTGTAGTTGTTTACTGCCAAGAAAAGTTTAATAATGCTCTTTTATCATCCATTAACTATTGGTTAAATGTCATTAGAAGTACTGTCTTACAGTGGCCCACAGAGCCACTAACTGAACTCTAGGTGCTCCAGTTCACTATGCAATTGTTGTTTGATGCAATTCTGTGTACAACTGTATTGTAAAGATTAAACAGAAGGTAAACAGATTCCAGTTTGCTTCAACTAAGTAGCTGTGGGTTGTAACCCAAATTGGCTCGTTTTTTATGGATTGCTAAATGATTGGGAATGAGAAAAATGTGGGGTCCGTGCTCTAAAACTACTTCTATTATATAAAAGTGATACCACTCTCAAGCCTTCACTCTCAATGTAGGACAAAATGCTTTTATTTTATTTCTAGGTTTCAGTGTGTGTCTTTTAATTAAATCAATCTGTGAATCTTATACAATCCAAAAGAAATAAACTCCCTTAAAAGTGGTCTGATTATCTTGGAATACAAATGACACACATTTTTAGTGAGTATTTTAATTAATAGCCAATATGCTCTTGTCTGCATATCTTTTTTTTTTTTTTTATATGAACTAAAAATGCTGCTTGCATAAGCATTTAACTACTTCAGAATAGTACCCGTAGAGCTTTGATGCAATAACCGGTTTATGTCTGCTGAAGTAACTTTTTTTACATTCACTTGGGAGTGATTTTCTCCCATTTTTGGCAGATTTGTTCCAAGTTGTTTGGATAACGCTTGTGTACTACAATTTTCAAAAAGTCCCTTGGATTCTTGATTGGATTGAGATCTAGACGTCAACTTAGCCAATGCAGAACATTCACCTTTTTGTTGTTTACCTATTTCTGCATTGCTTTCAATTTGTATTTAAGATTTTTGTCATGCTGAAAGCTTTCTCCTAAGATTTCATTTTTAGCAGATTGTATTTCAGTATCTCCCTGTATTTTGCACTGTGCATTTGTCTTTCAGTGTAACAGGATGCCCAATGTGTGACTGAGATTGCTAAAGTGATTGCTGAGGAATAATATTAGGTAGGTAGTATTAGGATTGAACCATGTATAGCATTTTTGATTTTATCCAAAAAACTAAATTTTTGTCTCAACTGACCACAAAACCTAATCACAAACTTTAGCTGGTTCACTCTGCCACTTTCTGGTAAACTCCAAATGTGCTCTTATGTGGTTTCTCAGTAATGGCTTCTTTCTAGCTACCCACACATACGTGCCAGTTCTATACAGAGGTCTTGATATCAGTAACTGGTGCATCTCCACTCCAGTCTCAGCCACTGAACTCTGTAGCTCCCTCAAAGTAACTGTTGGCCTCGTTGTGGCTTTCCTCACTTCCTTTCTCGCTCTGATGCTGGGTTTTGAGGGACAGACTTGTGTAGGCAGTGTCTGCGTAGTATGATGCAGCTTCCATTTTCTTACTATTGATTCAACAGTGCTCAGTGGTATCTCTAAACACTACACTTTGAAATAATTTTGTAGCTGTTGCCTATATTTTGCACATCTCTTAATTCTATAAAAAGATTCACAGGCTTCACATGTACCGGAAGAAGAACAGCCCTCATCCCTCACCCTCAATCACTCATCCATGAATAAAAACAAATACAGTAACATTTAAGACACTTTTATCCAAAGCATCTGTTAAATGTTACTGTATTGGTTTTTATTCATGGATATTTCTTAAATTAACACTACTAATAAAGGGAAATACAAGAACTTACACTCACCTACAGTTCTGAGTGAACACAACATGTGTCATTGAGGGGTAGGGGTCTTGCTTAGGGGCCCAACAGTGGTAACCCGGCAGAGGTGGGGCTTGAACTGGTTACCATCCAATTACGCTGCAAGTAGTTTAACCACTGAGCTACCACTACTAAGCTTGTCTGTTTATTTTAAAGCCAAAATTATTTGTTTATGCATGGTTCTATCATCATGGATATTCACTGAAGACATAATTTTCTTTTTGGGTCCCAATATGGTACTATTTCTAATATTACAATCCTCAGTTTTAAAAGACTCTTGCTTTCATTCAAGCAACAGACACTGATTCCACAGATATTACTGTCACAAATTGATTAGATCACCATTTCCCATTCTCTGTGATCTTTTAATACAGGTTTAAGTCAACAAAGACAAAGACTAGGATGAGCAAGGGTGTATATGAAAGTGAGAGACAGCAAGAACCGGCTAACATGCAGCAGTGCCCAAAGGATCAATAGCAGCTCCTGATCTGCCATTGATGAAAAGCTTCTGCTCTCTGGTCTTGGATAATCTCATGCTCTGATTTATCTGTGCAGGTAATGCTTTACAGAACATGCAACATTGATTTTGCCTTCCCTGCACTTCAATCCACTTTCACCCTCCCCCTGTCTGATTTACTCTATGCCTCAGGTTCCCTGCATTACTACTTTTTCATTTTGTTTTTTCATCCCTTACTTTCCAGTGTGATGTCTTTAGGTTTCTCCCTCTAATCAGTTTACTTATCTTTTTTCCACTATTTGACTTACTAATGCTGCATACCTGTGATTATAACTATACACTTATTAAACTGATTACCCTTACACCTATACACTTATTAAACTGAACAATCATTCTTACACTAGAGAGAAAGGGAGCTGTTGAGAAGATACCTTAATATAATATAAAGGCAAATGCTCTTAATATAAATGGGTAATGGGAGAAAAAGCCTCAGTATGACTGGAACTTTACATGGTTTTTATTATTATTATTTTTTTTTTTTTTTAAATTTATAATCATATATAAGATTTTGACAACTCCAAAACAGTTTTGGTTTGCTTACAGTAGCTAACTGCATTAATACTTCGTCCACCTCATTCTCATAACTGTATAATGGACTTAAAATTTTGTTTTAAAAGAGTCACTGAAAGTAAGTGGATACTATACTGCTGGACACAATGCAATTAGCCGAGTAATTAAAATAGTTTAAGTAGTCTTATAGAAGAAAAAACTATGTGACTGTTTTGAGGATACTAAGGATAGTGGGGTTTTTTTTAGTTCTCTAGGAATGTGGACGAACTGAGACAATAACTGAGTACATTAGGTTTTGTGAAAGTAATGTTCCATTTGATAAAATGGCTAACATTTATTCTAACAGCAATGTATGAGTTTCTAAGAAATCTAAGCAATATCTCATAGAAAGGAAAGTTGAATTTATTAGTGGTGATGTGTGTATAGCATGGGAAAAAGGAAAGAACTTAGAAGCACCATTAAAAAGGCAAACAGCAATATGGGAATAAGATGGAATATGAACTTCTTACTGGCAATGTTAAGATTGCCTGAAATTGCCTCACAAATTTCAAGTAGAGAGAGTAGGACTAAAAAGCTTTCCCCTTCAGATACTGCCTCTTTTGCCAATGATTTAAATCAGTTTTATTTATCAGATTTGATTGTGGACAAAATTATTTGGTTCGTGATAATGTGTACATTGATGTTATCAGACAATTTAGCCAGTTTAGCAAGGATTAAAATAAATAATGCCCCAGGCCCAGGTGGGCTGAGAGGACAGGTTATTAAGAGCCATGTCCCACAAATTTACCTTTGACTTTATTAAATTGCATCAGATGCTGCTTGACAATTATGGAAATTGTCCACAATTATACCTATACCAAAATGTTCGGAGCCCCACTTCTAAATGATTTTAGACCAATTATTCTGACCAGCATTCAGCAAATGCATGGAAATGGTCCTAGCTCATTTGATGTGGTCCACTGGTAAAAACCTGGATCCTTCTCAGTTTGCCTATATGAGCAGAGCACTCACGACACCTGCTTTAGTTAATACACTTGCTGAACATTTCGAGAAGGCCAGAAGCTATTCTAGGGTTTTACGCTTACATTTTAGTTTAGCTTTCAATTCCAAGCAGACGCACATTCTACTGCAGAGACTCTCTGATCTTGAAGTGAATGGAGGGCTTATTTTATGGATTAAGGATTTTCTTTCTTATCGGCTTCAGTGTGTGTCTGTAAACGGCATCACATCAGAGCAACTTCTTTTAAGTACAGGGGCACCTTATAGATGTGTCCTATCACCAATACTGAGCACCATCTAATGAGATGCAGATTTAAGACCCCTCCTTTTATTTTTGCATGCAGATAACATGGCCCTGTTTGGTTTATTTTAAGAAGAGGATACTTTTAAGAAGGCTGCATACTTTATACTTTGATAATATAATAACACCAACTAATTAAATTATAAATAACACTAAAACTAAAGGGTTGGTAATCAATAGCAATAATGTTCCAATTTGCAAAACAGAGTAATGGTTGATTAAGAGGCCAGTTGAAATTGTGCAGAAATATTTGGCAATGCTACTTGACAGCAGACTGAGGTTCACAGCCAACTCTGAGTGTATCTTTAAAAAGGCCATGCAACACATGAACCTGCTGAGGAAACTGAACAGCTTCTCTGTGAGCAGATCTATTTTAGAGGAGTATGGCTGAGAGTGTTTTGACATATAATACATAACACTGGTTGGAGTGTTTTGACATAACACACTTAGCATGGCATCCCTGGGGCTAAGGCTAAGATCAGATTGTCTGTGTTTGTAAATATGGCTGAAAAACTTTGACATAAAGCACCAGAACATTGTTTGAGATATATAATTGTCTAGTAGTAGGAAGAAAGCAAATCATGGGGGATCCTACTCATCTGTTTGTCAAATTAAATCTGCTCCCCTCTGGAAGGCATTATAGGGTACCTCAGGCCACAAACGTATTTAAGTATTAATTTACTCCTTATGGAATTTCTCTAATGAATTCTTAAATTACTTATTGATCTGATGAAAGCTAGCTATGGTTTTTTATATATATATATATATATATATATACACACACACACACACACACAGGATAAGATGTATAATATCCTATGCCATTAGAGCTTCACATAGGGCCCTGCTTACTCTTTTCATCCTAGCAGCCACATCGCGAGCTCTTCTCAGGGGTCATCAGGTAGACACCTCCCTTTATCCCTGTGTTTCCTTGAATTAAGGCTGCGACACCTCCAGAAGGCTCAACAGTCTGACATCTCATCCTCACCCCCCTCCAAGCTCACTTTTAAACCAAGTCACACCTCTTTAAGCAATATGCCACTAGCAAACACAATCTGTAAAATCCATGATGGCCTTCCCACCTACTAAGCCCAAACACATCCCCACTGGCCAAACTGCACAAGCAATGTCGTGGCAGACTTTGCTACAAATAGGTTCCATAGCTGAAGTTACAATATGTTCAAAATAGTAGACTTTAGCGTGCATTATTCATAAATAATACATGCTACACATCTTGGATGTTACACATTCTATTACTGTTCATTATGGTAATTTTTAAACCTTATCTAATTAATACATTTCTTCCTGAAATTCAAGTCAAAATTTAAGTGACACATCCAAAGGCTCTATTGACCTGTCACTCTCCATATCTTCATGTGTGGAGTGAATAAGAAATGACAGGCTCATTCTTGACTACACTCCATGGATGAGGGAATCCTGTAACCAAGGTAACCGATATTGCTCACGCTATCTCCAAGGCAGCACTTGGTGATCTGTATGGCATTGTCTGTGCTGGCACTGTTGCTCTTTCAGCTGTCAAGAGAAATCAGTTTACAGAAGAGTCAGCCAGAGAGGGCCCCTTGAGCTCGCCTGCTATAAAACTTTAAATCCCCCACCACAACTGAGGAACAAAATCTGAAGAAAAGATGCTAAAGGGGGATTCCTTCACATGTTTTTACTGTTTACTTTGTCTTGTGCTTTGAATGCCACGACTTGAGTTTTAGCCCAGACAATGCTGTCTAGTCCTGTCAAAACGAGTCAGGCTCAGCAAGACAACAGGTAGTAATGGTGCTGATGTTCCTTGAGGTATATGAAAACAGAGCAAATGAGCAGCTGAACAAAACATTCTATTCATTGCTCAGCGCAGCCAAGGCTTAATCTGTCAGGCCTCAGAGGTGCGCGGTAAGCCCATGGTACATTTTGGGGAGCTAGCCACATAAGACGCAATCTTATAAAACCAAACACGAGCATGAAAGGCTGAGATCCAATGGATGAAATTTGCTCTACTCATCACATAGTGAATCACCATAAATAGACTTCTTTTTTACTGCAAGTTTGATTTCTAATTGCATTTACAATAAAACTAAATGAATTTGAGGTGTTGATATTGTTGGCTGATGTTTGTTTTCCATGTGCTCAAGTATCATTTTACTCCAACTCATAAAATGCAGTTAAAATGATGGTTAAAAGCAAGTGTAATAAAAAGCCCTTCTTATCACCATCACTTTGTGCTTCTTGCCATATTAATGGTGTTGCCTGTTACTTGCCAAAAACAAAATTTCATAATAGTATGTGCTTGCCACCTCACCTCTATAGAGACCTCATGAAGTGGAGCAGACAAAATGTTTTGCCAAAGTGGTTGGTGGCACTTAAAAACAAGTGAAGTGTTTACAGCATGCAGCGTGCTTGTTCATTGCTGAGAATAGGCTTGGGCAAAGTAAGCTGGGTAATTAGTTTTCTAAAGCCCTCCAGGCTAGGAGAGAACCTCAGGCTCCATGCGAGCTTCTTGTTTTGTATTTTGACTAGATTTAATTAAATGCAACAAGAGGGTGGACAAAAGCAGAGGACAATCCTTTTTTTTTTTAAATGAAAAAAAATTTTTAAGTAAATACATTATGTTGAAATAAAATATAACATATAGTATAACACAGCAGTATATAACTGGTGTCATTGCATAAATTTGAAATATTTTACAATTGCATGTCAGTCTCGCTAAATAAATAGGAAATAGGTTTCTTTCCTCATGCCCATCTAGTCAAAGATAACTACAGGAGAAGTGCTGGTTGAATTACAAAAATCAACTGCAAAATACTTGATAAGCAAGAAGTGAGGTGCCCATTATTTAAATTTAGAAGGTGCTCATCAATCAAATTAACCACAAAATCATTAAGCATCATAAACAATAATAACTTGCTCATACTACTCTCCAAGCTTATGTCAACATCCACAGCTCATACTTTTGTCAGATTAACCATTTCAACTACCTGGCCATTATCATCTTATATCTTCTTCACAAAAACACATCTGTAAACCCTCTTTGGCACATAAGGCTATTTCAGTTCTAACAAATGTCAGCATTACTGCTGAGGCATTGGACTAAATATGTTTTAAAAATGAAAGAAGAAGAAAGAGAGCCAAGAGACATTAAACTTTTGATTGTTTAATTAATAAAAAGAAATGTATAGTGGAGAACAGCTTTCAATAGTTAAACAGAAAAAGAATATAAAGAGAGATTAAATAATTATGAAAGAGTGATGAAGAAGCCGCACAGATAGCAGAGACTGAGGAAGGGTGAGAGGGGGTGGTGAGGTGGGGACTACTGCAGCAAGACTAGCCTGCTTTGGGCTGCATCATTAAATCTGCTCAGTCACAAAGTCACTCACTGACATTGGAAGGCAGTTTTTAAACAACTCAGTGCCAACTTTTTACAGTGAAAGGATCTGGAGAATTTACATAAGGAACAAAATCATTCTACTTGGCATTCATGCATGTAGCATCATTACAACCTTAATTGTCTCTCAATCAGAAAAAGGAGGAAAAGAAAAAGCATGTTTGTCATGTTAAGGATAGATCTAAGAGATTTTGGATGATTTCAGATGATTAAAAAAATCCTATTAGGATTTAACAGCCCCTCAAGGAGGCATGAGCACAGTGGATCAGAGAGATGCCAAAGAAAAATGGCAGAGGAAGGGACTTATTAGTTATTCTAGCCAGAGGAAACACCATTAGGGTCTCGCGATTAACACTCCCTTGCAGAATTCCCACATGAGAGCTCAGAAGCACACTGCCTTACACCAAGCTCTCCACAATCTTTTCTTTTTAACAGTGCACTTGCAACATGATGAGCCTCAGACTCATCATGCAGAATGCAGAGTGTATGCAGATCTTCAGAGCCACCTATGGAATCAATAATAAAATGACGTTAAGACCTATTCATAGCATAGCATTGATTCACCAATTCATTGTGTCATGAAAAGTGCCATGATTATATCAGTTAAAAAACATGATAGATGAGAAATAAAAATATTGAATAATTAATTGAAACATTACTAAATAAGACTAATGGCCAACAAACCCATAATCTCGTCAAGTCATCTACTGCTGCATAGCTAAATGCATATAACATATGCACTTATATTCTCTCACCCGTTCTTGGCTAAGGAAACAATTTGTATGTTCTTCTAAGAATAAAAAATGCATTAATTTCCTAGTGCAAAAAGACAAGATCTGAAGTTTCCCCTTTTTTTTCTGCATTAGGATTATTAAGAGTTGACTTCTAGAGGAGCAATCTAGGCCCCAAGTAACAGTTGTCCATTAGTTAGATGGGAAGGCCCTAGTGTCACTGTTAGTGTCAGTGTCGGAATCAGTGGTCTTTATCAGAACACAAGTAGAGCCCATGTGTTGATTTGGGGAAAAAAAACTAAAGTTTATTCACTAGACAAATATAAATAAAATATATTGCTATAGTTAAAGGTTTGCTTATAGACAAGGATACAGCCTGCACTTCTGTGTTTCTTCTCTCTCCGATACCAGGAATGAATTACTGACTGGGCCAATGGGGCCAGTGCCCTGGAGCCTCTGACTGCCAAGCCTCAAACCACAAGGCTCAGGGCAGTGCAAAGACTGTGTAAGCACCACCACAGGTGCAAAAATTAGATTAGAAGATTATGTACAAATCAATAAATCAATGAATGTGTGAAAGAAACCTCTAAAAATTAGGAAATATATTTATTTTTTCTTGCTGGTTCTGCTTCAGTATTGAATATTAGCACATTGTTTGGACAGGGCAGATATGTACCACGTTGTGCATTTAATTTTTAATTCAGTTGTTGAATGATGAAGCTATTGCATCATTTCAATTTTTCTATCATTGTATCATGAAATACTGTTGCTGACATTCCAAAATGATATTTTGTATGGAATGTGATCATGGTGTTAGTGTTTACCATGTGTGAGGCTAGGTTTGGCTTTGTGCATGTATCCTTACACATTTTATACAAATGTGTGTGTTTGGGGAGGTTATTAGGAAGTGGCCTTCAAAGATGCTTGTGCCTAGGGGCCTTTCAAGCCAATGATCCATCCCCGACCATCACATTGCCAAAACACACCAGCAACAAGAAGAAAGCATAAGAGAAACAGAAAAAAAGGAGTGAAAAGCTGACTTTTTGTTGCAATAAAATGCTAGGCTTAAGTGATACTTAGAATTTCTATTCTTCACTGAACACACTGTTTAATAGAACTGAACAGCAGTTCAAGTCAACTGTTTGTGTCTGCTTGTTACAGCAAAAATGGACAAATACTTAAAAGTTTTCATGCATACTGCAGTCCAAATTATTATAGTCATTGGGTTGAAAGCACCAATTGTGGGTATGTTTGTATGTCATCAACCAACTGACCGTACAACAAAAATCTCTTAAGGTATTGTCAAGACAGAACAAAAGAGGTACATTTCCAATCTGAGTACTTACAAAGCTATCCACTTTTATGAGAAGCTGCTTTTATCTTGATGCCATCTGGGCTCTAAGTGCTTGGGTTGCTTGAACTTAAATACTTATCTTTGCTTTCTGACGAGAACACTTAATTTTTTCACACTGGAACAGAGCTAAGGGTAGGCCTTTGGCTGCTCCAGAGATTTATTTTCAATATGTTTCTATAATATTAAGTCATGACCTGAGTGAAGTAGAGTCATGATTTTTCTCTAGTATCTTTATTAAATGCATATGGACTCAGTATGTGTCCGGAGACCATTGTCCATGATTTGTTTTTGCTCTATAGTGTCATACAGAGATCAGCAGTATTCTGCCATCACTGGAGTGATAAATATTGAATGTATTTTAAGGTTATCATGGTTACAGATCTCTGCATAGCACACCATGAACATGTTTAAATGATACCAGATGTACAGTATCCTCCATAAGTGAAAGTATGCCTACCCTTTGACTTGTACAAAATTGTACATTAATTACAAACTGTAATTAATCCTAAACTGAGACTATTCTTAATAATAAACAAATAATTAAATAAATAGAAACCCAGTCCACAGGCTTCACATGTGAAATGACTCAAATCCGATTTTTTGCTTTAATGTGACACACATCAGACTTTTCTTTTCAAGGCTGTATGAGCACACAAATCCAATCTTATGTCAGATTTAAATCACTATTGTATGTGGTCCTAAATTGGATTCGATTCACGGCCATGTGACTTCAAAGAGAATAGTCAGATTGGAACTCATGTGGCTTTTTGCCTATACCCATGCACTTAGCACTGTCATCAGCCAGCACCAGCAATGTGGCAAAACAACAATGAAGAAGAGCAACATCAGAGACAACAGGAGGTGTGAAAACAGCAAACGCTAGCCGTATGTCTTTATTCGCCTTTTCGACATGATAATATACAGCTGATGAACTATTTGCAAAATGATGCACATATGAGCTACTAACACTTCCATTTTGCTGGTTTTAATAACCTTAGTCATCTCATAAATATGTTTTTACAAACAGGTCACAACTGTGAATGTGAATCGCCAAGATAGGCAAACCCGATCTGAGCAAGAAACTGGAATGGAACAATGAGGCTTGTAATGTGAACACAATCTTAAACATACTATAAGAGAACTCCACTTTTCAGTTTCCACAAAGGGGTCCTACTTGACAAAAACATTTCCCTAAAGACAGCGATCTAAGAAACACAAATAATTCTGTGTCATTCATAATTAAACAATAAGACATCTACATTACATTACCAACATGTATATCCACTACCTTCACATCATGGCTGTTACATTCTCACCCTTTTCTTTCCTCCAATTACAGTTCTGTTCCCAGTAAGAATAGTCCCAGCTATCCTGTAAGAACAGTCCTAGCTTCAAAATGTTGTTGTTTATGTTCTGAATAATTAAAATAAACAATAAAAATCCATTAGCATTTTTCCACTAACATGACACTCTGATTAAAAAAAATTATTCCAGCAAAAAGAAGGCTAGTTTCTTGACCAGCTGAAAAGACACCACATTAACAAAATTAACAAAATTTGATGTAAAAGAGATCATCTGCACTAATTCAGCCTGATGCACCACAAAGAACTAGTTTTATTTTATTTTGCTCTCATAGAGCTGTGTGAAGTCTGTCAGGTGAGACTGATCTGGATGGCTGCCGTGCTGTAGATGAGATACCGTGGTTAGGGCCAGAGACACTGGGAAACAGTCCAAAGCTCAAGGACAAAGCCTTTGTCTTTTGAAGCAAAAGAAGACGACAAACTGACAAATAACAGTGGGACACCCCTGTTCCACAAAAGAGGACATTTGTAGTTTGAGAGACGTTATTCATTTTAATGTTGTGACGCCTTTCTGCCATAGCCTCTTTTAGGAAACTTGCATTACATCAGAGAGATGTGTGGTATTAATGCAGGGATTTCACTGTGGAGTGAAATATTCCACATAGCACAAATATGCTCATTGGTTGATTAAAAATAAAATGGTACAAAGCAATATGTGAAGCTCTTTGGAAAGCTGTGCAAGTTTATCTTTTAAACAATAAGACAAAACCAGATTTGGATTTATGACTGAACAAAGAACAATAGTTTTGAACCCTGAGATATTTCTAGGAAGCAAATGACTAATACTGTGTTTCTGCCCTCTGCTAGGAAATACCTGCACACCTTTAAGCAACTGCCATGCACATCTGAGATCTCACATTATGAGTCTGAATATATCTGATGTTACTTCTTTGTTGTCTTTTCCATTCATAGTGTTTTTGTTTGTTTGTCCTAAAAAAAAAAAACCTTTAAAATGAACCATTTAGCTAGAACTGTTGCATTTTGAAACGTGTACCTAAGAAAAATATTTAAAACAAATGAGCTATCCCCCTATTACCATATGCAAGAATGGTGTATAGAGGAGCTCCTCCTCACATTGATGATAGTGAGGTTTAACTTCAAGCTCTCCTTTCTGTGTTCTTTCTTTCTATTGTAAACTCAGAATTTAGTCCCAAAAGGTCATCAGTTACTATTATAAAAGGTACAAATGGACTATGAATACTTTTACAACTTCAGATAATTCATTTGTCTTCAGAGCTCTGTTCTTGATGCTTCCAATGTCCTGAGATCAAATCTAGGCCTCTCACACTGTAAATACAGCAGGCTGACTGTGCACATCATCAAGGGGGCTCTTTAATGGCCTCCAGCCCAGGCCTCCTGTGGTCCTGCCTCCTCAACAAAATGCTGCCAGTATCTGCTCGGCTGGTGACCAAAACAGCACACGCAATTAAAGGACAAGGCAGACATTTGGCAACTAATCTCATTTTTCGCTTGTTTATCATACATTAAATAGAACTTGTGATGTGAACAACGTATTTTCATAAGTGTATGTGTTCATGTAAGACAACCAAATGCATTTTTTTCCAATAGCATGAGGATTTTAGATGGATTTAGATGGATGGATTTTATACTCATGACTAGTAATTTCTTTTTAATACAAAACCTTAAAGGTTTTTAATTATATTTACTTCTTTTGCACAATGAAGGAAGGCAGTGCATTTTCCATTAATGTGGAAGTAGATTATTTTATTAAAATCTTAAAATATAAGAAAATGAATAAATAGATAAATAACTAAATGTGATGAAAAATTTATAGCATACTTCCTGTGCAAGAGGAGTGAATGAGTGAGCAAGAGAGCGAGCAAGAGAGGGAGAATGGTTAGGTTAACAAACAAAGGTTCGGTTAACAAACAGAGCATTACCTTTTAAAGATCTATAATTAGTAGGCAACAACAATCTAATTTCTTTCATTGGAAACCAACTACATTTTAAGACAAGTTAGGTAAAACTGTTTGTTACTGTATAAGTGTAATTAAACTGTTCTGAAATATGATGCATTTGTTTCTTTGTGCATTTGCTAATTATTTATATCATTTAACATTATATGCTGTGCACCAAAACACCACTGGCCTTCCACTAAAGTGCCAAAGACTTACATACCCAGAAACCACAGAAAATTTGGACCAAATGTTGATGAAATATACTTGATGTTACTTGTTGTTCCATAATCAGCACTAAATGAAGAACAGATGCCCACAAAAGATACCTGCAGAAATTCCAAAATCAGAGATCACTACAATATTATCAACTTAGAGTTATTAGTCATAATTCCCAAGAAAAGCTTTTGTGTTTCTGTCCTTATAACTATTATATGCAAAGGGAAGATGATAAGACAAAAATAGTTGTTTGGGTGAAAAAAGCCAATCAGCAGATAACAGGTTAAACACCACAAATTGCACACACACTTAGTGTGCACTATATTAGCTGCATAAAAAATGCATGTTTTTCTAAACATTTGCACAAAAATCATGGCACCTCTAAATAAACCCCAATTTCTGACCTTAAGCATTCAGCCTATATCAACATTTGTTAAAACTACATAGTCCCAATTTCAGTATTAGGTGACAATTATTGTTGTGTTGCTCTTTACAGCTATACTCTAGGTTTGTATGACAACAGCATAGCCACAATCAATTGGAATGCTTATGACTTTATGAAGAAAATATATGAGAGCACAGAGCTTCAGCTCCCATAAAAAAAGACTTAAATGCTATCTACTTTCATAGCAGATGAACAGAAATATTAAGGATTAGTAGTTTGTTATTAGCTAGGCTCCACATTACAAAAATATAACTATAGTCAGCAATAATCAATATTTACACTGAATTCAAAATAAAGCAATACTTTAAGAGCAGCTCTCTCTCTCTCTTCTCATTTAAACAAATCAATTTTCCTCAAAGCAGAATATGCTGAAATGATTGTAAAAATGAAATTAGGATAGGAATGGACCATTGCACAGAGACTTGATCCAGCCTATAATGTGCAATCTTTACCCAATTGTTGATGTGCTCTGTATTTTGTTTCAATGTGATAGAAGGCCGCAAACCAGTATTGACCTTTAATTCAATCATGTGTGCCTTGTAGCATGCTTTTATAATACCTGAGGATAAAACAAAAAAGACCTATGACTCAAGTCATCATGCACTGACCCATATTTCCTAGGGAAAGGGAAAACAGGCTAGCAGGGGGAAAAGGGGGAAAACAAAGAAAAAAATCCTCATATTAACAGGACATTTACCTCTTGTTCCCAGCAGTGGAAATGGATTTTAGGAGGGTGACAGATCATACCTCACATTCTCGGGAGCCAGAGATGGTATAGGTGCATGGTCCTGTCCCATTGACCAGTACGTCCATGGTCTCAGAGTTTGTGGGTTTGTAGTCCACATAATACTCCTGTAATGGGGAACTGAGGGTTCGTTCCGTCTCCCGTGCCTTTTTCCGGCGCTTTCTGACCATGGTGTGCTGCTGCAACTGCTTCATACTAGTTGGGTAACGCTTCCAGGAGACATAGATCACAAGCAAGATCATTGCCACTGATAAGAAGAGTGCAACACTACCTGCTATTATCTTGTGGAAGGAAACATGTTCATAGTCCTGCTCAGGAACAGGTGGGAAAGCAATGGTTGGGGTGGGAACAAAAGGGGTGTGGTGGACGCTTTCTTTGTCCACCCTGAATAATGTGGGAAGTGGCATGTGTCCAGGTTTGGAAGGGAAGATGACTGTAGTGGAGACTACAAGATATGGAGTTGTGGTAGCCTTGCAAATACCAAACGTGTCCATAGCATCCATAACTTTCTCGCCTTGAGCCTCCTTAGGTCCAGCACAAATCATGGTTGCCTCCTTGTTTCCTTTGAAATTCCTCAACCAGGCAACAAGAGGACAGAGGCTTGGACTGCAGTCCCAAACATTACCTGCTAGACTGATGGTACTGAGAGAAATCCAAGCGGTCACTGCCTCCAGAGACACGTTGCTAAGCTTATTGGAGTCCAGGTTAAGAGTCTGCAAATTGGGTAGACAATGGAAGATGTTGGCATCCAACACCTGTAGGTCATTTCCTGAGAGGTCAAGCTTTTGTAAAGATGTCCAGGTCCATGTAATTCCCTGTGTTACAGATTTTATCCGATTCCACTGCAAATAGAGAGCTCGAAGGTTGTTTAGACGAGGGAAATGAGAGAAATTGATCTTAGAGAATTGGTTGTGCTCCAAGTGCAACTCAGTCAGCTTGAGCAGTCCAGCAAAAGCATTACGAGTGAGGCTTCTCAGTCGATTATAGCCCAAGTCAAGAAATTCTAGATTTCGACAATCCTGAAACACACGCATGGGAACTGCCTTGAGGGAATTGGATCTCATATGGAGACTTAGCAACTTGCGTAAGCCTTGAAACTGGTTAGGCTGTAGTACCTGCAGCTTATTGTAAGAAAGGTCCAAGTTGCGCAGGTTTGGTATTGAATGAAATGTGCTGTTATCCAGCTGCGTGATCTTATTTGAGCTGAGGATTAACTCTTTTAGTCTCCTCACACCCTGGAAGGCTTGACTATCTACTGTATTTATATAGTTGTGGTCAAGATACAGCCAGACAAGTTGACTAAGGCTGGCAAACTGATCAGCCCTAAGGCTAACCAAGCTGTTATAGCGCAGAGAGAGTCCCTGGCATCCCATGGACACATTCTTTGGCACATCACGAAATGCATTTGACTCACAGTAGACTATTTTGCCATCGCAGCGGCAGCTTCGGGGGCACGGGCGCTCTCGGACTCTGCTGGGGGATGCAATGAGCCAGGCCTGCACCAGCAGAGGGATCATGAGCCAGCGACTTCGCACCAGAGAACCTTCAGAGACAGAGGGGCAAAAAGGTAAGAACTAGGTATGGGTCAATAACGAACCTGATGAGGTAAATAAGTGGACTGGTTAATATCATTCACA
Source organism: Electrophorus electricus (assembly GCF_041902795.1). Lineage (NCBI taxonomy): Eukaryota > Metazoa > Chordata > Actinopteri > Gymnotiformes > Gymnotidae > Electrophorus > Electrophorus electricus. Next base: position 635,636 of record NC_137521.1, on the reverse strand, counting down.
CTTAGTAGCTAACATGACAATATTTTTCTTTTACAAAGCCTGAAATGTACAAGTAGTACACAATTAGGATACCATATAAATATGTCAGCACCAACATTCATTCTGAAGTTAGCTTTTGAATGTGCAGCAAGTGATGCAAGTTCCTCATGTACTCTATTAGTATCCTTAATATGCAGATTGTTTAGGTAACTCGTAAGGCAGCAATTCTTAATGAAAAAAGATTCAGTTTCTAGGTGTCTCTTATGTATACTGAATGCTGGATCTCCAACAAAGAAAAGCACTAAACAAACTAGACAATATGAATTTAATGAAAATTATTTTTGTTTTTCTTTTCAAACTCAATTCCTCAAAGACAATTCTATAACTATGAATATACATTGTACCAGCTACAGAACCTGAGTACTAATCAAGTTTTCCCAAAAGACCATGTAAAAGTGGTTAGAGGAGAAAGGGTCCATTTTAGTATATTTAGGAGCATATTTATCATTCTGACAACCTTTTAAACAGTAACAAATTCTGTAGTTTTGCTTGATTATATAAAGACAATGTGTATAAAAAAAGTAATCTAGATTTAGTGCAGCATGACATAAGCAACTACTGATTTATAGTGCTTGAGGAAAATAATTCTTAAATAAAATAAAAAAAAAACCCTTCAACCTGCAGTAAAGTAGACTGGTTTCAGATACCATTAAAAACTACTCCTTCCAAATGAAGGAAACTGGTCTCTAATCCAAAATATTTTGTGTAGGTCAACTGGATGAAATAGACTAATCTAATGCTCCCCGAGATAGATCTTGGGTTGGCAGATCAATCTGATACCTACAGAAGAATTCAGTTTGTTTTTACAAGCCATCTCTAAACTTTTTTTAATTCACTCATTTAGCATTATTATTGTACATACCCATATTGCTTAGTTTTTCTGTAAAATAATCTGTTTACTGCCTCACATTTGCTATTTTAAACTACTTTTGTAGTAAAGCGCTCTCTCTCTTTCTATTATATAAGAGAGAGAGAGAGAGAGAGAGAGAGAGAGCGAGAGAGCGAGCGAGCGCTACATACACACCCATATACACACCCAGCATATACAGTATATACATGTTGTTCCTATATTATCACTGGGATAAATGAGACACTTTCCAGATTCAAACATGAAGACCAATTATTTGAACAGAGATGGAGAAACAAACTATTACAAACTATTGAGCTAATTAAGAGAAATACAAATGCAAAATATACTCTTAGTGGGGCACCTGATAGGTTAACAAGTCTTATTTCAATGATATTTTAAACACACACAAACACATGCACATAAACACACCAATGCACACACATTGTCATGTGCTTGTAATGTTATTTTACAAAATTGCTAAACTCTACTTTCTTGTCTTAGTAGAAAATAAGCTGGCATGCATGCCACTTGGGAGGTCTGTGAGCTGTCATATTTTCAAAAATAATAAACAGGGAGCATTATAAATTGCCTCCTGTGCAATGCTCCCAACCATACATAATATTTTTTTTTTGTGAAAGCCATAACAGGTTAAGCAAATAAGGCACTGGACTACATTAGACTCATTCCCAACATGGCAGTGCTAATCATTCAAAAAGAAATTACTTTGACATTCGCACATTTTAGTAAACATGTCATAATGAATATATATATATATATATTCATTCATGAGGACTTGGCTTTGGCATTATTGAGGTTTTTTTATGTAACAACAAACAGAACCGGGTTTTTTTTTCCACTTCTTGTACTGACTCAACACGTGAAGATAAAATAACTAGAAAAAAGCATACAGAAAAGAAACCAAGCTTTTGAGTAAGTGAAAAGACTGCAAGAAGCCTTCTATGTATCTATATAACATTAGTTTAGTAATAATGTATTGTTTGAAAGGTTATATTTAAATACGGGGTATTTGATTACTGCTCCGCGTTGCTGCTTGCGATCGGATTGGCCATATGTGCATGTCAATGGGAAAAGATCGTGCTGTTACATTTGCCCGATGCAAGAGACAGCTAATCGCATAGGTAACAGGTGAGAATTACTAGTCGTCTGCTGAAAAAAAAAAAATCGATCGTTGTCCGGAGACAAACAGCAGAACTGAGCACGCAGTGCCGCCTTAAAATGAAGAAGGAAAACTGCACATTTAAAATGCTTTAGATGTAAAGAACTATTTGGAATAACAGGATCTGATTACGACAGGGAACCATCAAACCCGCTGTTAACCTGTTGATCCTATGGTAAACCCATAAACGATTTTTCCCTCTCTATCCTACATCTAGTGGGATGTGCGCATCAGCATAATTACAAATGCCAAAGTTGTCACGCAAGCTTCACTTACCATCAAATAGAATCTGGGGAGTATTTGGGGGAAATTAACTAATCATGAAGAACCAACTTCATATTACAGTTGTATTTTTTAATAAGCGAGTCCTGTGTTAACCACTGCGCCTCACACTAGGTCTACCACTTTTACATGGCCAAATGTGCATGGCTATACTATATGCCAAGGCATTTCTTGATATCTGACGACATCACTGCACGACCAAATGGCAGGCCAATTCAGTTGTAGAACAGCAGATACTTATAGACCCCGACATATCCAGCCAGAGTGGTGACTCCGATTAGATGTTTATTTAGAAAAAAAAAAATGTTTAAAAAAATCGTTAACATACCCATATCTGCGTGTTATCCGATTTTTGCAGGTTTGGAGTGCTTAGTTGTATGAGCACCGAACACGCATGGTACGCTCACCCAGCTTCGTCGACCTCATCCAATATCTTAAACCAGCTCGCAGAGATCCAGCCGGTATAGCAAATCTTACTAACGAACGCAGGCAGACCTGCCAGGGACTGCAGAGCCCCGAAGCTTTGGTGAGACAGAGAAAACTCAGTATCCGTTTGATAATTCAGTTCCGCAATTTTGAAAAGCAACATGTCTCGCTGTTTAGATGAAAACAAGGAGGAAATATCTTACTTTCCCTGTCACTTATCATTGTTCCTAACATGAAAGAGACTCACTGTTTCCCAAATACGCTAAATTGTAGTGACAAAAATGCCTAAAAGAAAAATATTTCCGTCATGTTTTAACATTATGTTGGACAAACGAGCGTTGACAAAAACATAGCCAAGCAATATTTGTTAAGAAAAAAAATCCTGTGGAAGTATTTTATCCCGTAAAAGCCACAGTAGAGGTCTGGCTATGATGAAAATATTCCAACTGAAATACACGCAGAGCCTGTCTAACACATGCGTCGTTAAACCTGATCTTTTTCTTCCTCGAAAATCTTTCAAAAATAAGAGAAGGGTTTCAGAAGAGTCCGTGTGCCACTGCACTGCTGGTGCACTAACAAGAACGCTTAGTCTTATTTTGCAACTTCGCTCTGCACGATGAATCGGATTGCCCTCTTCTGGTGGGAAAGAACTCCCACCGGAAGGCTGTGATTCAGGTGATTCACGCTGAGGTCCGTACCAATCAATCTCGCCTAGTCTTTTTTTATTTTTCTCTGACTATTTCAAAGGCCAGCTTAATTATGGTTTGTTACAGTGTCATGGCGTAGGAGTATGAAGCACATATTTCAGATCCAAACTTAGTCCACCTTGTGTCATACCCCACGTAAAGAGAACCTTTGCCACATTATTGCATCACTAATTTAGACATAATGCTCAAAACCTTACTTATTAAGAAACAATTGATTTTGATTTTTACATTTTCATACATTGATGAGTTTTATTTGCAACATTTACACATCTAATAAGAACTTTATTATGGAATCTATAGCATGAGGTTGCACAAATATTTAGGATCACAATGACAACAATAGTCAAACTGCAAGTGAGAGACATAGAAAAAGTAAAATACAGACACTATTGTAGTCTGTTTCTGAGATATGACAAAATCTGACACAAAAAAATTAAGAAACACCTTGCAGGCTATGCACTACTAACAATAAATAAAAAATCTACACAAAACATTCTGCAGTATTTGAACCAATAATTCCAAGTAGGGTATGCATTGGCTTGCTACAGGCAATAGTTAACTATGAAGAAAACTTTTAATTCTAGTAGAATTGACTATGGCAGGGATACTAATGGTTAGAACTTGAATACTCTAATTTTTCATAGATGTTGTCCTTAGTCTCCAGGGCGACTGATGTCCTACACATATTGTTCCATCTCTGAACATACAATCAATTAAGGAATGTAGAATGTTGATTACCTAATTTAAGCAGTGATGAAAGAAAGACTTTAAAGTTTTTATTTGGTGTTATAGTTTAAAAACACTTTGAAATAATAAAAAAAAATCTTCTTTACAGAACCAGTTCAACATCATAGCAATAAGAGATTACTGACAAGGGAAGGTTGATGAGTGCCAAACTGAGTCTAGATGGAGTTATTTTTTAAAGCATGGAGCTGAACAGTTAAGCTAAACAGTGCTTGAATCCATCCAGTAGAGTGGTGACATACTGCTGAATATCCAATAAGATTTGAAACATGGCATACAGTAAGGTATTAAAAACAAATAGCTACAGCACCTTGGTTAGGTGATAGCTTTTCTATATGTACCATATTAACTGTTTGAAATGGTTCAAGACAACAAATGCCAAGAGCGTGAACTTTTAATGGCACTCTGCATTAGGGTCATATACATCATTTGAAGTATTCACCAGCACCTTCCATGTATAGACTAATTAGAAATAATCAGCTCTTGAGGCTTTTGTCCCCGAATTTGACAGACATTTTGTGCACTTTTTAGAAACTAACCTGAACATGAGTCTTGCTAGGGATTTTTCATTTTGTGGTAAACACTCTTGTATATTCTTCTCTTTACTGTAGGCTTTTATACAGATCATACAGGAGAACATTCTTTATGTGTTCAAGTTCTTCATGATTTGGTCATCCATCACTCCTGGCAGAACTCCCTTATTGAAGTTCCAGAATGAAGTTGCATTTATATTCAGTCTTTCCAGTTCTACCACATCTTCCCACTGTTATTTTTTCCTGTGGTTCCTGCATCAGCTACACTGTAAAACTGATTCTAACTCAAAACAAATTATACTTAAAACATATAGTTTAAAAAAGCACAACAAAAATGATTTCCTACTTTTTCTAGATTTTATGTTTATTGTAGACCTTAAATTATAAATTAACTCAACAATCTTGTCAAAATCTACTTATTTTTTCAAGACTTCAGAGCAGCGTGAGTTTATACACCTTATTATCATTTAGTTAAGATGGCAACTGAGGCACATTGCAACACATCTGCCATCGCTGAGGGCTCCAAGCGATTTTAACAGCCAAGCTCCAATTTGGAAGAACTTAATATATCATAATAACAGTATTTTTTTTAGTAGTAACAATGTAGAAATGCTTTGTTGTGTTATCCATAGCTAGTGATTTGATTTCAAAATGGTTATCTGTCTGTCTGTCTATCTATCTAGCAATAGATATATCAATGATACAATGTGGATAAATGTTGTACATTGTGTTGATCATAAACACATCACATATGGAAGGGATAGGTGCAATTTGGCAAGTCTTGCTTGGTAAATAGCAATTAGCTAACCTAATATCTAAAATACTAGCGAACTTATATGATAGCTAGATAGACTGGCTAGTTTGACAAGACATGCTTGCTAAAAATGCTATCGGGTTAACTTGATGTGTACACATGGATTACGGCATTTCAAATATGGAAATTCAGTTCATTTGAAACACAAAATGCATGTTTGATATGATGGATTTGTAAAATATATTATGTCTTATTTCATTTAGAAAATGGCTGCAAACAAACTTCAAATTAAACAAGTTGGGTTGAAACCTGTTCGCAAGTAATATTTAGCTAAATGGTGCATTGATGGCTTTCAGCAACCATGCTCAGTGCTTACATTGTAAGGATCCAGATAATGATTCTTTCAATCTGTGTATAGTTTACTAGATCACTAGCTAGCTATGTTAGAAATTAAAATTAAATTAAAATTTGAAGTACAAGGTTTGGTTCCAATTGACCCTCCCACTCATCAAATGGATTTGTTAAATTCCTTCACCAGCACACATAATGAAGTACTGATTAGCCAGACAACAAATATTACTGGCGTGCCACACAGTGAGGCTTGGAAAGGGTTAAATGTTCACACTGACAGTTTAAATCCCTATTTCTTATATTAATCCTATCATATTAATGTCTAATATTTGTTTAATATCTAAGTTTAACAGGCAATGTTCTCAACCTGATTTTCACCTGGATCACCACAACATCGGACATTGCAGTCACCCCCCTCCACCTCTCAGACCATCACTTTCTATCCTTCTTTCTCTCACTCCCTTTTCTTTCCATCCATACCTCCCCAACGTGTTCCTCTTCCTTCCATTGCAATCTGTACTCCATAACACCCTCTTCCCTTACTTCTACTATTTTGTCCACTCTTCCTCACCCTGACTCTCTGTCTTCTCTCTCTCTCTCTCTAGATACAATTACAAATACTTTCATTTCTATGCTCTCCTCATCAATGCTCTCCTCATCAATGAATCTTCTGTGCCCTCTCTCCTTTAGACCTGCAAGATCTTCCCTACCTGCCCCCTGGCTAACAGAAACACTCTGCTGCCACAGAAGAGAACTGAGGCTGTGAAGGAAAACTCACCTAGAATCAGACCTCAGCTTATACCAGTCTCTTCTTTCCAAGTTCTCACTAGAATTAACATTTACAGTCATTGTACTACAGAGTAAAATTTTAATCATCAGCATCTGATCCATGCAACTGTTCACTATTTTTTTTCTCTCCTTAACCCTCCCCCTCCCCCTCCTTCATCATATCTTACTCCTGAGGATTGCATCACCTTCTTGGAGGAGAACGTTGCAGCAATCCACCAGTCCTTTTCCTCTGTTCCCATTCTTCCAACGAGTGCTCATTCAACATTTAACTCTCTGGCTTCTTTTTCTCCTCTCTCCTGAGATGAAATTCATCAACTGACCTTCAGCAATCTGACTACATGTCTGCTGGATCCCATTCTTTCCACTCTGTTCCAGATTATCTCAAAAGATCTGCTTTCTTTCATTTCTGTCATCATCAACGACTCCTTATCCTCTGGACATGTGCCAACTGCATTCAAAACCACCAGGGTGGTACCAATCCTCAAGAAGGCCACACTTGATGGCTCAAACATTACTAATTACAGACCAGTATCACTTCTCTCTTTCCTCTCAAAAACCCTTGAATGAGCAGTTTACAATCAATTATCTCTTTTCCTCACTCAGATCAGGCGCATGATCCCAATCAGTCTTGCTACAAACCGGCACATTCAACAGAAACTTCCATAATAGCATTGACAGAGAAACCTCATGCTGCTAATGCTGCCAAACTGTAAACCACAACATTCTCCTCTCTGTTGTCTGCAGCCTTGGTGTGACTGGATCTGCATGGAAATTGTTTCAGTCCTTTCTGGAGGGACGGTCCTATCAGGTAACATGGAGAGGATCCACATCCAAACCATGTAGACTCGTTCTCTTGGTGATGTAATATCTTCTCATGGCTTCTCCTACCACTGCTACACTGAAGACGGCCAATTATTTATTTCTTTTCCACCCTCCAAAACACAGGTCTCTAGACATATCTCAGCATGCTTGACTGACATTGCATCATAGATGACAGCCCACCACTTGAAGCTTAACCCCAGTAAAACCAAGCTTCTTTGCATCCAAGGCACTCCCAACCCTTAGCATGACCTCACAGCTTCCATCGAGAACTCCCTGGTATCACCATATGAAGCTGCTCGTAGCCTGGGCATAACTTTGGACAACCAGTTGTTGTTGTCAACTTAAGTCTCAAATCTGACCCAGTCTTGCAGATTTGTCCTTTGTAACATACAAAGGATTCAGCCCTTTCTCTTGCAGGAAGCTACCCAGGTACTTGTGCAGTCTCTTGTAATCTCAAAGCTAGACTAGTGCAATGCACTACTTGCTGGTCTTCCTCTAAGAGCCATCAGACTTCTACAATTTGTCCAGAATGTCGCAGCATGACTGGACTTCAATCATCTGAAGTTCACAAATGTCACTGCACTGCTGTGCTCCCTTCATTGGCTTCCAGTAGCTGCCTGCATTAGATTTAAAACCTTGATGCTTGCCTACAAAGCCAAAAATGCACCAGCCCCTTCATACATGATGTCAGTGGTCAAAGTCCAATCTGTACCTCAAGTACCTCGAGCCTCGATTACATCTCTGCTCGAAATACCATGCTTCAGGTCTCATGGAAGACAAGCATCGAGACTAATATCTGTTCTGGCTCCTTGGTGGAATGAACTTCTGCTTGCTGTCCAGACAGCAGAGTCCCTTGCAGTTTTCAAATGCAGACTGAATACCCATCTATTTGTGAAGTCTTTAAATAAAAACTGACCCTGCTCCTATGTTGACTAACTGAAGCTGGTACTTATTGTAGGGTATTGTTTATTACAATGATGTTGACTGCTCCCTTGTTGACTAAAAAACTCTAGTAAATATTGTTTATTGCACTTATTTTTGTCTAAGATAGAGCTTATGTATTTTGTATTTCTAGGCATCAGAATTGATCACTGTATTTCAACAGTATTATAATTCATTGGTTTATTGGACTCTAACGTGCTGTACTGCCTTGGATGTATTCTATGACTAAATGACAGTACTTTTGTAAATCAGTCTGGATAAGAGCATGTAAATATATATACACACAAGAGGCATCAGAAAACACAATAGATATAATAATATCTGGATAATAGCATGGAATGAGATATGGAAAGAGCACAGTGTAAAATCAGGGATAGATTAATCTTAAATACATTCAGTAAATGTGCTGAGATTAATCTTTCCCCATCATGTAGTTACAGTAACAGTTTTGATAGTTATAGTCTTATGTGTCAGGTAAACAGTCTCTTTCTCACTTGACTTCTCAAATCTCAGCTTCACTCTTTTAGGTTCTCAAGGGATGACAGAGTAAGATGCACAGCAGCATTCTACAGAATAAGGGTGCTCTTTTAAAGCATTACAGATTACAGCATGGCACTTTTCAGCAAAGTCATTCAGTACCCTGAACACATGCCTATGACTGCCTATGTTCTTTAAAAACATGGCATGTACTGCTTGGATAGGGTTGATATATGACTTGTATCTACAGTATCCAAAATCACTGAAATACAATGAAATACTGAAACCAGTGGGCTTTTGAAAAAAGTTTCATTGTATTTCATTGTATTCCAGAAAAACTTCAAAAGCCCACTGGAAACCTGTGGTCTGAAACCTTCTGCAAAGGTGTTGTCTCTAAAAAATTGCTATCTTAAGCCTTGGATTCTGGTTTCTGGGGTCTTTATAGTTCTGTTATCTTTATAGACTTTAATTAGTCAAGTACCATGGTTTGGCTTTATTGGCTTCATTACAATGGGAAATCAGCTGTGAATAAAGTATTTTGAATATTTTGAACTCTTAATGACATCATTGCATTGACTTAGTACCCAAATAAATTATTCTTTACACTTTACGTGACACAAATGTTGAGAAATATTTTGCTTGTTGTTACTTTAAATTGACAGCTGTATATTTTAAGCCTTTGTGCACTATACAGTATCTTAAAAATCCACTGACCTTTTGGTCTGACCACTTTATCATCATCATCATCATCATCATCATCATTTTTTATGAGAAGCCTCTGTTGCGGACTTGCTGAGCCTGCTCCTGACCAGCACCCTAATAGCATTCCTGCTTGTTGCTTCTGACAAGTTTTCACTTATTCTTTGCTTCTCCTCAAAGCTGCTTTTTTTGTGTGTGTGTGTTTCCTTAATAAAAACCCTAAGTACTGTCACTCACACCTTGCTTCTGACTAAGATAACACAAATTGTATGGCTGTCTGATTGCTGCTTGTCAATTACTCTGATTATGTATAAATACAGATGTGGAATTTGAATTTTCTAGGGTTGTAGATCATGAACTTGAATTTATAGCACTTCATTATCATAAACTTAATTTAGTTGTATTTGGTAAAACATTTTTGTCAATTACACAAACATTTCAAGATGATGGCAAACAAAATGTTTATGAACTTAGTGATATTAGGTCTCCTGTGGTAATTTATTGAGGTAAGGGGCTTAAAGTGATGGTGGTGGCACAGAGGGATCAAGAGACGAATGGCCACCCCCCTGGCGTCCCTGTTTCCTTAGTTTCCCTGTCGTGTCTGTTTTCCTTTACTTGCCTGTTCTGTTCCTTGGTTTTGTTTTCTCCACCCCTTGTCTGTTCCTTAATTCCAGTCCTTGTTTTGGTTCTCCCTGTTCCTATTTTCACTTGTGTCTGGTTACTATCTAATTGTCTTGGTTATTTAAGCCCTGTGTTTGGTTTCCCATGTTGTTGATTATTTTGGTAAGTTTGGTCATGTGGCGTCGTTGCTGTTATTTTATTTGTTTGCTTAATTTGTGTTACTTTGCCTTAGTGTTTTCCTCGTGTCTCTATTTTATTTGCCTCCCGGATTTAGTTTCCCTCGTTTATTAAAGAACCTCCTGCCTCTGCATTCTGCCTCTCACTTCATCCCTGCTAAAACATTACAGAAATGACGCTGAAAGAAAGTGCCCTTTATTGTCCATATCTTAAACAACTACAAAGCAGCAACAAAATTAAAATAAAGGTGTTTGAAGTAGCATTGCACTTCGTCGTGATACTTGGTTGAGTAGTCCAATAATGGGCAGTGCTGACTTCAGGAACCTGCAGATTTAAATAGTGAGAGAATGAAACAAGGAACAGGTGAGCATGATTAATAGGTTAGTGATTGGGAGTGGGTCAAGTGCGTGCTTTGATTCTGAGCAGGAGTGGGCGTGTGACTGGCCAACCGTGTTACTTAAATATACTTAATTTACTTAAAAGCCCTGAGTTATAAAAATCTATGCAAGTAGTTGCCTTGATTTTTAACTGTAATTGTAACACTTTTTTTTTTTTTTTTTTTTTTTTTTTTTTTTTTTTTTACAGTGTAGGCAAATCCTGATAAAATCCAGATGCTGCATGCAAAACTGAACCAGGCCTTACCTACATGAAAGCACTGATTATTCATGGAGGACACCAAGTAGCTTTTGTGCCACAGGCATAACCACCATCCCTCAAAGGATGGCCTCCAAAAAATGGCCTCTTCTCTCTACTGTAACCCAGGTAGTGAAAATAATTTCCTGAACAAGCACTAATCCTTGACTTAATTTTTAAAAATAGAAGAAAAAAAACCTATATAAAATATTGTATTTTTTACCTTTTCTTATACTGACTCCTGATTCTTCAACTTGATTCCAAAGAAGTTATAGTAGAACAGGGGAAATATTTCCTGTAACATCTTCTAGACAAGAGCATCTGCTTGATGCTGTAGCCTTTTGTGTTTTGTCAAGCTGTTGCTTAGCTCAACAATGACAACTGTTTGTTAAGACATCTTGTTAATGGTGCATGGCATTTGCTAAGTTTAATTTATTAGGAACAAATAAATCATGATAAAAAGCTTAGGCAAAAACAACAACAGACAAAAACACACCAGGTAAATTCATACTACAACCAAACTATTGGGAAGTAATAGTTTGAATAAATAGTGTAAATAACCGCTAGAAAAACAGATAACACTAGTCAAATTGAATTAAAGCTTGCACAACAAAGACGTCCCCAGCTAGAGATTTAAGATGTGAAATTTGCAAATATAAAAAAGCCCTAAATGGGCAGTAATTGTGGTGAGCTAAAGGAAGCCATTAGAATGAAGCAGGAATGGCAATCAGAAAATGTGGAGTGAAGGCTCTCATGCAGGAGCTCTCATTACACATCCAATGCCCCTCATGAATGTATGTAATAATTTAAAGCTGAGAACTGATTATTTTGTGATTAGATAATCAATTTCTTTTAACATCATCATCAAAATCTTTATTATTATTGTGTACACAGGAATCCTTGTACTAAAAGGGTTGAAAATTCTGTTTCATTACTGTCAACAGGTGAATCCTGTCATTTGAATTTTGTAAACCTGGATTTTTATAAATAACCAATCCTTCAATTAAGTATAAATACTCTCCTTTGTAAACATCTTGGTTTACTTCTTGAGCGACTATTACTTTTCTTCCATTTTTTAATCTGTTGTTGCTTACCTTTTATTGGCTTACTAGCACTACATGTACATCAAATAGGGCATGTTTAAGGAAATTATTATATTTATGAGGGCAATTCATGGTGTGCTTTTTGTAAATGACATGTAAATTAAGCCCTAGTGCACTTGTTTTCATGAATTGAAGCTGATTCATCAATTGCGCTCAAATCACTGCTTGTTTCGATCATACAACTGTTTCATGAATCACCACTGGAGTAGTTTATAGCTCATTCAGAATGGTCCAATCTGCACTCATTTGTACTTTACTTTGATTATTCGTGCCCATTGTTTTGGCTATACCTATGAATAATTTATTCACATTTTTTTATATTGGCCTGCTTTACTTGGATTGATACTTTATGTCAATTGTCAGTAACTCTAAACCATATCTCCCATGCATTAACTAATGATTTAAGGAAAGGGAAGGCAATTTATCCTCAAAGGGACAGTGTGGCTGCTTTCTTTTTATAACCAAACAGGCACACCAATCATCAGAGTTGTTTAACAATATATAGTTCTCTGAATACAGCTTGCCTTTTCTTGTCACCATATGAAATGGTAATGAAAAGGTCCATACCTTTGGTGTAAGGATATAGCTATTCAAGAAAATAACTATATAAATAAATAAATAATAATTGTTAAACAATGATCTTTTTTTCTTTTCCTTTAGCATGCTTACTAAGGATTTGATATTCAGGCTTGACAATGACATCCTCCTCTGAGTAATATTTGCAGGGTAATATTTGGGTTTCTTCCTGACGTAGCATTCAGCCTGCACTTTTTTGACTCCTGTCACAGGTGTACAGAAGCAGTTGCCAAGGTCTTCTCTCCATTGAAAATCTATAGAAAGATAGGAACCTGGAAATTGAATTTGCAGAAGAGAGCTTGGGGTATATCTGCCCATAGAAGAAACCTTTAAATCAATCTGTCAGTCTCCACATCAGCTCCAGAGATACCAACTGAGTTCTTGGTTCAGGCCCTCCAGCAGTCTTTTACACTCAGAGTGATATCTGGATTTTGAAATTTGTAAAGGTACCCAGATGTTTCATAATTAGGAACTGTGGTTTTCGGTCCAGTATGATGTCTTCTGGCATTTTATATTGACAAATGAAAAAGTAGATCCCTTCCAAAATGATGGAAAAGTGCATCCCTTATCTAGAATACTGTGCAAAGATCTGAAAATGGGATGAGAGAGTAAGTATTTCAATTGATCAACTATGATCATAATAATTGGCCTATACTTGATGAAGGTGTTGCTGAGTACCTAATCACCTCCACAAGTCCTTGGTACCTACAGATAATATTAATAGCCACTGGAGTGAATGGATATTCTATAACAACAGAGGCACACTGAAAGCCAAACAGTGGGCTTGACATTCTGGCGGACTGGGCTACAATAGCCTTTTTTTCTGAATGGTTCTGAGTGTGGACAGTTCTGAGTATGGTCGTGGAATGCTTTGGGTTATTCTACAGCCAACAGAGTGGTCAAAGAATTAATGTGTGCTCATGAGATAACTACTGTGGTGAGCTGATTCAAAGTCAGAGTCACAGTAATAGCTCCACCCAAAGCCTGAAGCAGTACATGGTGATCAGAGTTCTCTCATTCCAGCCATTCCTGGCAGCCAAGAAGAGGAAAGTGAGTGTGTAATCTGTGTATTTTACTGTATTTTCCAAGTTATTTCAAGAAATCAAGAAATGTGCTTTTGTTAAAGCACAAACTAGAAGTTGTAATTTTTTGACTGAACAATTGTTCCTTTAAATATCTGTTATTTAAATAAATCATTTCAGTTATTAATTACATTTTAACAAATTCATGGTGAAAGCAATTTAATGAGCATACTTGAGAATAATTTATTAATTTATTCTGGGTGCTGGAACAAAAATATGGCCATTTTAGAAATTACAGTTTTAGTATATAGTACTTACATGATTAGTGCTGTAAGGCAATACAGTCTTCACTTATGAGCTAACTTGGCTACAGTGATGGATCTGCTGTTTTGCAGACACAAGTTTTTCATGAAGTTGAAAATGTGCATAGTTTTGTCAATAAATATGGGCAATATTTTTTATATTTTTTGGCTTTGCTGATGTACTATAAAAATATAGAACAAAGATAAAAAGTCTAAGTTTCTTTTCTTAATTACAGAAACTTACAGGAAATCTGCTGCAATTTCCAGTAGATTTATGATTAAAGGTCTGAACTGACCAATTCAACTGATGAACTCTGATCAGCTTTGGGATATCGATGAGCTATGCCCATTTTGAACACTGCAGGAATTAAAACCATTTAATGTCACATTAAAAATGTTTACTTGCAACACTAATTAATGCAACATAATAATGCTAGTACAGTACCCACCTATATAATTAAAATATGTTAAAATCACGAGGCAATATATGATGTTTAATGATTTTATTTTTTTATTTTATTGGAACGTCAGAGGACATGTAAACACTAATGCCTTTATTTGCATGGGCTAATATTTACACTGAATACATAAATTAACCCAGCCCAGAGGTGTACTTCACCTCAAGAGGTTTCTAATGCTTGCTGGAGAAAACTCTTGTGAAGCCTGCATGACAGATGCATCCCAGACAAATTTACGATCTCTGTTCAGGCTTGTTATCTGTGTAATGTAATGCCTCTTGACTAAATGCAAAAATGGTGTTTTGCAAGGCTGATAGCAACCAGTCCTCCCACCTTTCCCACCAGCTGTCAGAAGCATCCATGCATTCTTAGACACCCTCAAATCTGAATACTTGGAATAAGCAAAGTGTTTAAGAGGGTTGTATATGTGAGCTCTCAGCAGTCGGGATGCAAAGGTTTATGAGGAGGCTGCAGATGAAATACTTTACTTTTCAGATTGTATTCTTCTACATTGGCTCCAGAATTGTTCATTCCCCCTTCACTCACTCTGTGCCTTACAAAGTGAGTGACATTTTCCATATACAAACAAGAGATGCAGCGCTGAGATCCAGAGAGCGACAATATGGCTGTCGAGGATATACCTGCACTTTACACTAGTAGCTGTCACTGGCTTACTGTAATGAACCATGTCAGAGGGAACTAGGACTTCTCCCAGTCTTACTCCACAGTCCACTAGCTCTGCCATAGCTCCACTCTCAGCTCCACTTCAACTCTCCTCTCAAAAACCCTCTACACCCAAGCCCAGACTTGGCCAAGAACATTGCCACCAATGACCAATCAAAAATGATTACATATTGGTATTACCATAGTACAATAGATACAGAGCTCAGACTTTGTATAAAATTGATCTACAGTCCTAAATAATAATTGACTATTTGTGCTGGGGTAATACCAAAGTGACCACTGTGATATGACTTCCCTTATCTTTATTACCAGAGTTTGGCCTATATATATTATATCTAATTTTAATCTCTTAAAATTAAAAAGGTAATTTGATTCAAGATATATGTACCATCAGATTATTAGATCATTAACATTCACATTAGAACTCAGAAAGCAAACAAAGAAATTAAAAATATCCTGTCTTGGAGACTTTGCTGATTTTTTCTGTGGTCCCAAATAATGTGAGATGAAATCACCAAACATACTTTTCTGGTGTGGAATTATTACCTATTTCACTAATCTCTGAACAACAGCAAAGGGTAATTAGAATCTTCCAATCATTTTTAGCTTTAACCATTACAATATTTATTTCATAATTCCATGTTTATGAATTTAATGCTTACATACTAGGAGACACACTAAATATACAGTATGTAACTAAATATAATGTAATATAATCTAGTCTAATTCAGTACAACTGAATGTTTAACAAACATATAGGGCTATAATTTTATGACTATGCTGGGGAATTCTTTAACATTGTATTTTACTAATTTTATAGGACGCATACACATTTTTCACCATCTGATAATATGGTGGACATAAATAAAAGCGCTTGCGAGAAGGTGGGTGGAGTTGTGCAACAGGGTATATGATGTATATAAGGGTTTTTGAACTAATTTTGGCTTAAAACTGCGCTAATGCCTTCTTTCAGCACAGGCTAATGCCTTCCTTCACAAGAATATCTGTTTCCTCATTATGATGACATACGTCATTATAATCTCATGAGTGCAAGGCAGATGCCGGTTTCAGAACTGGTGCCTGCAGTTGCTCTTCACCTGGCTGCATGTGCCAAGAAATGTCTTGATGATTAATCCATTGATTGATGAACCTCCACTGAAAAACGTACCCACAAAATATAGTTAATACAGCCTGCAGGTTATAAAAATAATTTTATGCTCACATGAGAAATTTAATTTTATCTACAAAGAATTATTATATTATTGTATGAATCACACTACCAGCTGATGTGGCATGAAGCAGGTAAAACTGGCTTGACAGCTCTCTGTTCAGCTTCTACCCTGACTGCAGTCAGCTACTCTCACTGTCCACCAAGGTGAGGTGCAGCTCACACTCAGCTTTTAAAGGGAATGAGAGCAGTTAATATGATTGAATATTGCGACGGCAAGCGTATCATTACGTTGACATGTGTTGATCATGTATTCAGTCCAATGCAACCACATTTGGTACCACTCTGTGGATTAGGGCATCGGCAACTGTCATGAAAAAACACTTTATTGCAAACCTTTAACAAGGCTTACACAAAAAATAATCATAATAACTAAAATTAAATAGGAAAATGAGGGTGTCATGGTGTTGCCAGACACCCTCCCCAAGGGGCGTGCCCACTGCCACACATACTTGCACACCTTCCCTAGTCCCTATCTCCGGATTATTATTTACATGAACCTGTCCCTCATTTCCCTTTTGTTCTTTTTTGTTCAGGAACACAGGAACACACGTGCAGTGCTGTGCTTTGTTTCCTCATTTCGTCATTCCTCATTGCTTCTGCACTAAATGTTCTGAATGTTACCATTCCTCTACTGTGTCCCAATGCCTCGAGTTGTTCTGCAAGCACGTTTTGCCTTTTATTTGTTTTTTTTTCCGCTTTTCAGACAGATCACTGCTGTGTTTGTTCCTTATGGCCTAGCCAAAGCACTTTTTGTGTTTCAGGAATACATAAATTAGGTCCTAAGGACATTCCTGGATAGATCCTTCCTTGCCTACATTGATGACATTCTGATCTATTCAATGATCTATCATCTGATATGAATCAGGTACTACTCATTCTCCTGTGCATTAACCTATACTGCAAGCTGGGGAAGTTTCAATTTTGCAAATTGAACTTCCTGGGCTACTTCATCAGGACTGCACACATTCAGATGCAGCCCAGTATGGTGGAGGCGGTGACTACAGACATATCGAGCGCTGCAGCAGTTCTTGAGTTTAACAAATTCTACAGTTGCTCCAGTCATTTTAGTACCCTGGCTAAGCTCCTGACAGATCTGTTCCATGGAAAGGTGCTCCCTCCCATGTAGACTCCAGCTGCTACGGAGGCATTCACTGCATTGAAGGAAGCCTTCATGAGTGCTGTAGCAGTCTTCATTGTGGAGGGAGATACTTCAGATGTGGGGGTGGGGGCTGTGCTGTCTCAGCAGACAAGTAAGAAAGAGAAATTAAAGCTGTCAGCCTTGTTTTCCAGAACACTGACCCCTGCTGAGTGACACTACAGGGTCATGTTGCATCAGGCGCTGAATGGGCTTGCAGCAAACTGCCATTGACACCACCTGCTGGAATGCTGCTCCCCCTCCATACACCACATCACCCCTGGTCTCACCTGGCTGTTGATTGTCACGGACCTCCCTGCCTCTGAGGACAACAGGGTCATCCTTGTCTTTGTCAGCCACTTTTCAAAGATGGTCCACTTCATTCCTCTCCTGGCACTTCTCACCACACTCGAGACAGCCAACCAGCTCTTCTGCCATGCCTTTCAACAGGTTAGGCTGCCAGAAGACATCTTTTCAGACTGGGGGGTTCAATTTACATCCTGGATAGGGCAACAGGTTCTGCAGGAACATAACATAACAGTGAGCCTTACCTCACAACTGCCACCCACAGGCCAATGGGCAGGTGGAGAAAACTAACAAGGAGCTGGGAAAGTTCCTGCTTCTCCACTGCCAGCTCCCAAAAATCTGTAGCTCCTATCTCTCCTGGGCCGAGTACACTCAGAGTCCTGGGATTCCAGCCTTTGCAGTACCCATTGGAACCCCCTGACTTCGGTTCAGCCTGCTGAGTGAGCAGGTATGGGAGGAGACCCACCGGTGCTAGCAGACTTCCAGTGCCACATACAAGTGAAAAGCAGATAGGCGAAGAGGAGAGATCCCCACTTATCCATCCAGAGACCAGGTACAGGTGGCAGCTAAAGATGATCAGGTGGGGCCGACAGACAAGCTGGCCCCTAAGTATGGAAATATGTACATCATCCTCTGCCACATCAACAAGAGGATTTACAGTGTCAGCTTGCCAGGGAGCAGCCATGCATCCTCGGCCTTCCATGTGTCTGCCTTCAAGTCCATGGCCGTGAGACCCCTCATAGAGTACACTGCCAGTGCCAGATCACCGCCACTGGCTCTATAGTAGGGGTTCTGCATAGAAGGCGAGTGCCCTGCTGGACTTATGACAGCTGAGTAACCAGCTGCAGTACCTTGTGGACTGGGAGAGGGATATGGTGCAGAAGGGAGAAGCTGGGTGTCTGCTTCTCAGATCCTCAAGTGACCTCATTCCACTGGGCTCACCCGACACCTCATTGAAGTGGTGGAGGATGGTGTATGGACTTGCATACTTGGTGGCCAGCTTGCCTGTCAGCCTCACCAGTTCCTTGTTGGCCGGGAAGACCCCGCTGTTCGGAGTCAGCATGATCTTTGGGAGTTGTACTGTCATAGTGCCCAGGCACTCAGCCTGAGGAACATGTCCACTACCCCACATGCATGCACACCACTATTTTAAGCCCACAGGAATGCTCATCCAGTGCTGCACATTGCTTCCTTGCTGCTGCACTAAATGTCCGAAAGGTTACCGTTGCTCTACTGCCTCCCAGCGCCTCGAGCAAATGCATTTTGCCTTTTTATCATTTCTCATCCAGCTCGCAGCTGTGCTTTGTTTTTGCTTTGTCCATATAGAGAATAAAGAAACTCCAAATGTTCACTTGCATCTCACCCCCTCCCTGCACCTGTCACAGAGGGGATGCCCCACAATGAATTCATAACTAAAAGATGACTATACAGAACTAAACACAAATAAATCAATGATTTGAAACAACACATTAAACATTTAAAACATTAAACTTTAAATAAATCTGTAGAGAGGTGCACAATATTATCGGGTTCCTCACTGTGCCCTTCTCTGCTCTAGGCCAAGATCGACGTATATGGCAGATGCCATATTATAAATCTGTATTACTTTGTGCTTTTTAGGTTATTATAGTCCATATCACACCCTTGATTACTGTGAGTGCCATTTTCACAAGGACTATCAATCTCACTGGCAGAACAAATGTGTACACTTTCTCAATGCTCTTTAAACATTGCTTTGCCTGTGACAACATCTTCTGGTATCTTAACCTTTACTCTTTTTTCCCTTAAGAAATTCAATAGTGCATGACCTAAGAGATCCTAATTGTTTATTTGAGTGTTAATTTGGAGTGAACGGGCCATGACATGCTAATCTATTTTTAATTATTTAAAAATAATTGGGTGTTTTCAGGAGAGACTCGATTATGTGAGCTTATTTTTTATTTTTTGGTATTGTTTGGTCCTACCTTGTTTCAGGTTGCTTTCATAGATTATAATGTATTTTTAATTAAATACTCAAGGTTTTGACTCTAAGGTTCTATAGCTATTATGTGGCCATATACATCAGTGAACTAGATACTTGGATTAAGGTTTCAGACTCTTTGACTTCTTGTGTATTCCAGCAGTGATATATTATAAGGGATCCTGAGACCATGTACTAGTTGTAATATATGGAAATTTCAGTGTGGAAGCCATTGTTCACTGCCACAGCATTCAGACAGGGCACACCTGTTCACATCAGGCTAAATGATCAGCTTTGCGTGGCAGACCCATGCTAATTACACCACAGTGATACATCAATGTGGATTGATTCAGCTTTGCTCCACAGAGCACAAAAAGCTTCTTTAATCATTTCCTCATCTTACCCTATAGGGGATTCAAATTCTTCTACAATGCCTTGGCAATGAGGTACACCAGTCCCCAAGTAATTGCATAGAGCTTCTGATTAGGACTGTCCTATCAGTCTCCAAGGTCACCTGCAGTTTCCTGTCTTCCAGGTTTTTATATTGATCTGTGATTACTATTAAGTATAAGCACATTTTTAAATTTCATTACTTCATTCATTACTGAATATAGCACATTACAAATGATCATACCCACATTTGCGGAACTCATTTGGGGTGATTAGATTTTAAATAAACCAAAAGAACAGAAGTGCTAGGCAGTGGGTCTAAAAACTTCACATACCTGATTTTTGTTTTATTCTGATATGTGGCATAGTAAGGAGTATATTAACATCCCTGATTATGGATTTCTGACTATGGTTCTGATAAGTCCTTTGCAGGGAACACCGTTAAAAAGAATTCTTCTCCACTGAGGAAGAAATTGCTTTCACTGAAATGAGCACTGACTACTTTACCAAACAAACATGTGCATAATTTATCTCAAAATTACTGAGAAATTGTACCAGCATACAATTTAGTATAAAATTGCGTAATGTTGCTCTTATAACACAGTTACACAGATAAAAATAAAATGCAATAAAATATAGAGGGAGAGGGAGAAGAAGATAAAAGTGAAAAGATGATAAACTAGGAGAAGGCTTATAGAAGTCATCCTCAAACTTTCTTTAACCCCCCTTACTGTCACTGTTTTATTTATTACTTACTGTGCAATAGTTCTGTCATAGCCCAGATTCTTATGCAAAATTTTAATTTAAGTATGATAAATTATGGCCACAGGGGAGAAAACTAATTCTTCCACATTTCAACACACTGAAACAGGCATCTGTTCCTCACACCTTATAGATTGGTGGCCTTTACCATACTACTGCAGCAAATGCAATTATCAGCCTGAAACGCCTCAAGCTTTCATGCCCAATAATGGGCTTCTGCAGGAAGATTAGGTTTGTTTCATGATGCAGAACATAAAGTTATTTTGCTTTGGTTGAATGCCTCCTAAACAGTAATTATTGCAGAAGGATAAATTATTAAGGCTATGGTGATTGCTTGAGGAAAAAACTGTGAACAAAGTTCACAAAGTTACCTTTTTTGAAGAGCACACCTTTCAAAGGAGATGGAAGATGATGTATTTGTATATCTACAAAATCCTTATTTTTGGTGTAGAAGCTTCAATCATTACATGTATTGTGTCAGTTACTGATTTGATTTTCAAAAGATGGATTCATGGAAATGCCTTACAAAAGATTTCACGTTTTATTGTCCTACATTGTGAATACACTTTCAAAGAGAGTTTTGCATAATTTACTGAATTTTTTGTTTTTCCATTATTGAACATTTGACTCAAACTCCATATTTAGCCTATATACTGAAACCAGATCAAGGCAGAATGTTGCAAATGCTATTACAAATGCACTCATATACCTTTGTTTTTCACTAAACTAATTTAAAGTTACAGTAACCAGCATTCTGAATATATGTTAGGAGCTACAGAACACTTTCAAACTCTCAAATGTTTAATACACTGATGCAAGCAACTTACTCTCCCAAGGAACATTTGAGAGAATTCATAAAACAACAAATGCTTCTGCAACTGTTTTTCTCACGTCAGCAGAACAAGCTTTAAAATATGAAAGCATTTCTATTCTTCTGAGTTTTGTTGTCCATTGCCCAAGGATCATGCATTATTCAGGCAGTTTAACAGTTGTCTATTTTTGTGTCAGTATTTTGTGCCCCATAGAGCAACATAACAGTGTGCTCATCCATTTCTCTCACTCTGTTTAACCTCATAATTCCGTAGGGGTGCTTGGAGGATGTTGGGTAATCCTGACAATACATATTACATGATGTTTTAGCCACTGTCTATGTGAATGCTTAAGTTGCTTTTGTGAGGTCCTAAAATATAGTTTCTGTAGCATAATTTTATTCTACCTGGAGAATGAAAATGATTGATTTTTTAGCCTATTACTGATTAAATATTTTCCTGTTATCACTGCCTTGACCTTGATGGACAGTGCATGTCTGTTCTGTAGCATGTATAGAATCACATTGGTCAGAACATATTAAAATACAGATTAAACCTACATAGTGGATTTGTAAACTCTGATGGTAACTCCACTATGCCATGTAAAATGTGCAACATAGTCTTTAATTCATAGTCATAGTTACCATCTTGATAATTAGTGAACTGATATCAACTTACTGCTTTGCTAAATTAATGTGTGCCATAAGTGAAAGCCAGTCAAACAACAGCTGCTCATGTGCTTAAGACCATGCAAGAAATGTTACAGCTACTGACCCACAAGCTCATACACAATGTCAAAACAAGATGGAAAAAAAGTGTCATCTCCTTGTCTGATAATGATGTGACAGTGGGCAAGGAGGTCTTTCAGGTGCCCAAACCCATCAAAATAGTAACAATTCTCCACTGAAAATTCACTATCTGTGTCCATGATCCTACCTCTCTGAAAACCCATGACCCCAAGTGAGGAAGACAGTACTACAGTCAAGGTTGTCATTAGAGGGGACCTGAACTTCAAATACACTTGCACTCCTAATCTATAGGACTGCCTTCAAAGAGTTACTGCACCCTGGATCCAAGGTTCAAGCCTTTGTCTCACCTAGACCCTGCCCTATGCCAAAGAACATACAATGATCTCACCACTGAGATTGTGGACAACAAAGAGGTTAAAAAAATTAATAGCATTGAATATTACATATACTACAGTCTAGTCTTAGTCTATGCTATTTCTATTAGCTTCATCCATTTTTTATTCTGAATAATAAAAGCTTTGTAGTTGAGTAGATCATTTAATATATATAAAAAGTCATTTTTTCCTGCAAGGTCAAGCCACAGAAACAACAGACAGGAACAGACGCAAAGGCTTTTCCTCCACAACAGAAGTAGGCAGAGGAGGAGCTTTTCAGGGAGACCTTTGCAAGCAAGGACATATGAAATATGTTTGCCAACACCATCACAGAGGAAGTGGCATCCTACAATGCTGCAAGCAGTATTCCAGTGGATGATGATGCAATGAGCAATGAGTGGTAATGACAAGTTGCTACTTCGCTGTGCCTGCCACTTCAGTTCCAAGCAAGATGGTGTTTTCCACAGCAAGGGACGTAATGGCTATAAAGAAGTCTACCCTCTCCCTAGACAATGTAGACATCGTCATCTTTTTGAAAAATAGTTTGAGGTTTTAAACTCATCTGCTTTCTTTTATTTTTTATTTGGCTCTCTCTCTCTCTCATAGAGAGAGAGAGAGAGAGAGAGACAGAGAGAGATCTCTCTCTCTCTCTCTCTCTCTCTCTCTCTCTCTCTCTATATATATATATATATATATATATATATATATATATATATATATATATATATATATATATATATATATATATATATATCATCATGCCTCATATAGCATTGCCTCATCATGCCTCATATAGCATTTTATTTTGAAAGGGGGGACATATAAAAAATTCACTTTTTCAGTGCTTGTGCACAATACATTTGGGTATCTGGGGTGCCTACCAATCCACAAATTGTGAAATAAAACACTACACTCTGTTGGGGGGTTGCCTATATCAGAAAACATGGGTTAAAAATAGGCTCCCATTTCAACATCAGAAGGGAAGTCATTAGAATTATCCCCTAAATGCTATTAGTTTAGTTAGTTGAATGAAAGACTAACTTAATCTTATCAACACGCGAATAATGTGAGGGGAACGTTACAAAGTGTTCCACTCATGTAATCAGGGGTTAGCAATGTTGTGCTAGGAGAAAATGTGCGTCTATGTGTACTTTGGAAAATAGGCACTCTTTGCAGTGTGAAGGTATGTATGTTAGTGTGTGTTGCTGCTAAAATAAGCAGAGACTCAGGCTCTGATTCTCATTTAAACATATGGCACCGCTATGTTTTCTCTCACAGCAATGTTTTTCTCAGGGTTCACACTCAACAGTGATGATGGTAGTACAAATTTAAACATTTGACCTCATCAGTGTTGATTTCCTTATGAGCAAATGTTAAAAGTGTTCTTTAAGCAATAAATGGAAAAGAAAGTTATATTTGTCTTCTTTTTTCATATTTCATAAATGATCTGACCCATGACTCAAAAACCATAATATGATCCAAACCGTGAGTTTTGTGATCCGTTTCACCCGTTTCAAAGAGACAGATGTCGAACCCCAGTCATGATACCAGTGGTATGCTAAAAACTGCCAGTAACATAAAATGTAATGCATTTGTAACCTTCACCAAGACAAGAACTGCACGGCTGCACTGAACTGATGACATCGGCACTAATTCTATATCATGGCAGAGCAGCAGAACTATCCCCTTTTAAATAAATTGGTGCATGGCTAAATGGGTGCATGTGCAGAAATTGGTTGATGGTTTGCATGTGTGACCATGGGTCATTCCATATCAACTTACCTAGGCCTCTCAGTTCATGGATTTTTTTGAAATAAAATCATGTGAAAACATGAGACCTTGCAAAATCCTGTAGCTCTCCTCCACGTATATATATATATATATATATATATATATATATATATATATATATATATATATATATATATATATATAGACAACAAATATTAACATGTTCCTATAAAAAAAGGACTAAAAGGGTCTAACCTTCTTGGGAAAATACAGTTAAAATATATTATAAAGTGGGTTTTCCATCTCTGAATCTAGTTAACAAGATATGTGTCACACTTATGCAGCACAAAATAACTTGTAGTTGTGATGGAACTATATTAATATCTGTCACAGAATGCTCCCCTTCCACTGGTCAGGTGGTGGTCCGCTGCGTGCAGTGGGAGTTCGTAGTTAACTGTATGTTTGTAACCACGCCTATGTCTTTTAGCAAGCACCCGCATTGGTTTAGTCTTGTCACATTTGTATGTATTTAAACCCTTGTCAGTGTGTGCATTATTGTTGGTCATTGGTCATATTCATGATTTGTGTGTTCACGTTCACAGTTTGTGTTATATGCGAGTGCCGGTGTCTGTATTGTATGTTGATAAATGTTTATCTCAGGCAAGTGAGTCTGTACTTCCTACTCCTTGCCCAGCAGCACTCGGGCCGTTACAATATTACACAGAAACAAAATTTGGTTGCAAGAAAATGAACACTATTGGAGATATTAATTTAGAGATTCTTCATTTGGGTAATAAGTGATTTATGTTTATTAACTTGATTACTGTAAAACATTCAGCAACACATATTTGTATGAGTTATATGTTGCAAATTATTCAAAGGTTTTCTTGAATGTTCAGTTTATATTTCAACTCAATCCAGTGAAAAAATAGACAATTAGTGAGACTTAAATACACACACAAAGAATTGCAAGTGATATTAGGTCAGAGCACCAAATGTCAAAAATTCATAACTAAAAAAGTATTTGTAGAGCTATAGATTTAGAGTTATTTGCTTTTGCAAAGTGTCATATTCTGTAAAAGTGTTCATGTGATTTTATTTTCAAGAAAATCCATGAAATGATCTGATGATAATGCGGGAGGGTTGATGCGCTGGATGGGCGTTGAAACGGAACTAATGAGTGATTCCATAATGAACGTGAATAGGAATATAATTAATAATAGATTTAATAACAAACATACAAACGAAAAGCAAAACAAAGGACAGACAGAACAACAGGCAAACAAGGTGAGTAAGGGAAACAGAAAAAAAGGGTGTACACTTAAGGAAGACTAATGGAAAACAACAATAATAAATATAACGATGAGCATAAAGACTTAGACAAACGGGAATAACACAGAATCGGGCTACGTAAGATGAACAAAACAATATTGATGACGAAGATACAGGTAACAGAACTAAACAAGGAAAGCAACATGCAGCAAGGGTAAAAAACACAGAGAACAAATGAGATCTAACTAGAAACACAATGATCGAGAACAAATGAGAACTGACCAGAAACCATAAAAAACTCTATGACAATGACCAACAAACAGGATACATAGGGACAGGGTTTTTATAACACTGCAATCAGGGACAAACTCAAAACAGCTGGCAGGGAGGAAAGGGGAGGAGACATGGAAACATGGAGATGAATGAAAACCCGGAAGCGATTTGGTTGCCATGACAACAGGGAATGCTCAGATCTGCGGACGTGACAGTACCGCCCCCTTAACGCGCGACTCCCGAATTGCAGAAAAGAACCCAGGAGTTGGACAAGGGGCACTAACAGGAACAGAACAGGCCAGATGAGGAGCAAAGACAGGACCCAGACAAGACAAAGGAACAGACAAAGAAACAGAAGACTCAAAATTAGACACAGAATCCGGGGTACCAGGAGCTAGCAAAGAAGCCGAGATATCCCCTGGTGTCTTACTTGCTCCCGGACCTGTGTCACTGACAGGCACGGGAGCAGGGACCGACTGAGGGACTGAAACATGATGGGGGAAAGGAGTGGGATCTGAGACATGGCCAGGACAGGGGATGGGTACAGAGACAAGAGAGGAAACGTAACGGTGGACTTTGGAATAGTTACGGGAACATGGACAGGGACAGAAGCAAGGGCCGAGCTAAGTATTCTCAGTAGAACAGATAAAGGAACAGGAACAAAATACATGACCGGCATGGATACAGACACTGGGACGGGCAAGGAAACACTAATGCCATAAGGCAGGATAACAGGTTTAACCAGGTTGAAATGAACAGGCATGGATGTACAGATAGGAACAGAGATGAAACTGGGAACAGGAGCAGGCAACACAGGAACTGGACACACTGAAGCAGACAAGGGAGCAGTAATGTGGGCTGGCGCAGCAGCCTCAGGGAGCAGAGGAGTTTCAAAAGTGACACCCGGCATAAACAAAGAGTTTATATGGGCCCGGGAGGCCGACAGGGGGGGCCCCCCCAAGGGTCAATGGCTCTCCACGAGGTGTGGCTGAGGGAGTCCCAAATGTCCTTGGAGGCACACCTGTAGCAGCCACAGGGGAATCTTGATGAGCGACCACGGGGACAGGCCTGGCTACGTACACTCCGTGAGGAGGACCAGGTCTTGAGGTGTCCATAGCACCAGAAGCAGGACCTGGCTAGACTGGAGATGCTGCTGTGACATTATGTGGTCGATACTGGAGTGCAGCAGTCCGTGGCGGGTCTGCGGGCATGGCTGCAGTGACCAGCGGTGGTTCCAGGGGTGCAGCAGTCAGTGACGGGTCCCGGGCGCAGTTGCGGTGACCGGCGACGGGTCCAGGGACATAAAAGTCAGTGATGGATCCTCAGGCATGGCTGCGTTGACTGGCGGCGGGTTCGGCAGTGCGGCTGCGGCATTTTAAATCAAATTACTCCCTATTATATAAATGTTTTTAAAATATTTTTTGTTAAGTACACAGAAGAAAGCACTAGTGCTAGTAATGACACTAGTACTTTGTATCAGAATGCCCTTCTAGCCAAATGCCTTTTTGTTTTTTTTTACCTTAGGAAATAAAAAGATAGTCCCTATCACATATGTATATGACAAGGCAGCACCATCAATAGGCACTGTTTTGCACCCAGTATGCAGAACTGTACATGTGCAGGATAGTATAATCTACACATAGCATATTTGTCAGGTACAATTTCTCTGATTTGGATCTGCTGAGGATGTGATAACATCATCCAAACCTTTGCCTTACAGTCTTCGGAATGGCACTGCTCCTCTTATCTCTGACTTATCATTCGCCCTTGAAAGAATCTATCCATTACTCTACAAAAGTGCTTGCGTTGAGAGAAAAAAAGTGACCTCACTGCAAAGTGGTTATCCCTGCACATTCTCTCCCTCACTAAATCGAAATGTTAAGCCCATTATTAATTCTTATTAACGGGCAGTTGAAAGGCTCATTAGCCACATAAGGGATTATAATACCCCTGGAGTATTTCATGTTTATCGCCCTAAATCAGCAGAAAAAAAAGATGGTAAAATGGTAAACAAAGTCATACTATGAGTGAATATTAAGGTTTTGAGGACTGTCTATATTGGTGTAGAAAGGTTTGGTTGCATAAGCACAGAGAAGAATTTACAACATTGGAAGTGAGATGTACTACTCTTAGATTTTCATGCCTATGAAGATTTTTTTACAGTGAGGTAGTAAACAAGTAAACCAGGAAACAAGCCACCTCATTCAAATTTACATTGAGATAATGGCCTTTGAGAGTGTCATGACTCTTCATTAAAAACAAATTAGCACAAATTTGAGCAATTTCCAGGATTTTTGTGCTTGTTTTAGAACACAACTGAGCTGCTATTTTTAATCACATTTGAAACTCACATTATCAGAATAATAGGAATATACATGACCCATCTGAAAATATTATGGCTTGTTGTAGGCTAGAGATTGTCATGCTCCTTATTGATCAACTCTAACAAAATTGCTTTTGCTTATTATAATTGCCTCAAATACCCTGTAAATTCAGGATTAAAAATAATGATAAGAGATTTAATTAGAGATTTACTATATCAGGAATCCAAAGGAATGGAGAAACATTTTCTGTAGGATTACAGTAAAGAATGGTGAATGCAGAGTACAATATATCAACAATACTGTACTATGTAAGACATAATAAAACAAGTTGAATAAAAAGAACTGAGGCTCAGAATTTCAAAAGGCTTAGATTTGAACACAGCCCCGATTTAGGCAGCACATGGTGATCTCCATTTTTCATGCCAAAACATGACATGTTTGAATAGTCTTGCCTGAATTTAATTTGAGACTCTTTGTCTCTTTGGACTCACCATGCTGGCTTACTTTTCCAAATTACTGATGCAGAAATGTAGAATAAAGCTGTTTAGTGTTTGTAATTTGCATTGCAAAGCAGTTTAATGTAATGTAATGTAGTTAAATGTAAGGCTTTGTAAAGTAGTTACTGTTCCTTATTGTAATTGTAAGCTGCAGTTTATTCATGTTTGTGTTCATGTACAGTTGTACTGCTTGGAAGTTCATTGCATGAATATTGGCTGTGAGGTCTAGCCATATAGAAGTGGGTTATTCTTTATATTTTGCAATAAAAAATCTCTAGTTAAATAATATATTATATAACTATCAGTTTGTCTCTGACTGCATGAGAAATTACATTTTAATTTTAGTTCTCTAAATCCCATCAGTTTGTCTCTGACTGCATGAGAAATTATATTTTAATTTTATTTCTCTAAATCCATGTCTGCCACCCAAAAGGCTTTGCACCCACACCTTGGTGGTAGTGAACCTACACAATGGTCCTAGGCAGTTGTGGGGATACTCATAAGTTCCAGTGTGAGGTGCATTCAGTTGGAATTCAAGAGGATTGCATTGATGAGACTATGAGTCTCAGGGGGGAAACTCTTATTGGTGTGTGTGAATGTGTGTTTGTGTGTGTGTGTGTGTGTGTGTGTGTGTGTGTGTGTGTGTGTGTGTGTGTGTGTGTGTGTTGGGTGCACAAAATAACAGTGTGATTGAATTCTGTGACCACCGAAATCTGTGACTGTAGAGGCAGCTGTTTACATAAACTACCCAATTATTAGAGTTGGGATCAATATCTGTGGCTGGGTATTATGGCTTCCTATGGGTAAAAAAGGTAATGTTGGTCCATCATACTGGGATGGTTTAACTGCCGCCAGGCAAGGAACAGGATACACTAGCATCTCTTGACGTAGAGAAACATTTGTTCAACAAGACAAATTCATAGAGAAACGCTAAATGTTAATAGCACTCACATAACAATCCAGTGCAGCGTGATGTAAATGATGATCAAACACAGAAACATAGGTATGGGCAGAAACATGAACAACAAGTACACGAAGTAAACAATGAACACTAACGTTAGCACTAACAATGACCGACAACTAGCTCTACAAACACAAGGGTTTAAACACATACACAAGTGATGTACATAACAAGGTGCAGGTGTCGTATAACAAGAGGGCGTAGTTACAAACGAGTGCATTCATAAAGAGAACAGTCAACATACAATACCCACAGCACGGGCCATACCACGTAATGTGTGAATAGGGGAGCGTACCGTTTACACATATAACCACACCAAAGTGATTAATGTTAAAATGTATAAAAGTTCAAACTTTTTTATAATTAATTATAATTAATTTTAGTTAAAGCCATTTTAGAAACAACAGTTTTATTTTTTATTATTACTACATTATATGAAATTAACTGTATAAACTGTGGCAATTGCATTATCTATTTTTTTTAGGTCTACATTACTTGCATGACTGAAATTTCTCGACTCTGAGGACATCACCCCTCCTTGCCAACCATCAGAGGGCCTCAGCCAACTTTTATTATGTAAATTTGTGACAGAGAAGCACTGTGTGTGCATTTAGAACGAAGCCTTATATATCCTGGTTGTGTCTATATATATATATATATATATATATATATATATATATATATATATATATATATATGCTGTAGTCACAACAAATGACAATCTTTCTTCCTAATTATAACACTTGTTAGTAGACGTTCTGTATAAGTGAGTATACATTTTAACTGTTAGCCTACACTAGCATCTACTATTTAAAAAACAGTTTTACAGATTTCACTATAAGGAAGCATAAATTGAGTACTCATGTGCACTCATCAGAATATGAGACCTCACTGTACCTTCAGTGAGTTAAAAATCAATCAAAATGTTTTCAGGTGTTGCGTCATCCTCTCACATTCATTTGTACAGAGGCATTGATATGTGGGAACAGCAAAGAGCCAGCAGCACCCAGCTGTTTCTGATGGCTGTCGTCAGAATGCATAACCTCAATGTACATTCATAATAAATGAGTCGAACACCAAACAAAATGTTTTCAGGTGTTGTACCATCCTCTCACAATTATGCACAAAGTTATTCATGTCTGGGATCAGCAGGGAGCCAGCAGCAACTTATGAATAAATACATTTGAATTTGGCTGTCAACTGGATTACTGTTAACTGGATTACTTTATTGTTAGTGAAAGAGGGACACCAATGTACCTGCCTAGATTACCCACCCATTCAATAGGATTGCTACACCACCAAATTTCTTTGGATCACCATTGTCCTTCTATTAGGGGAATAGCCCTTTCCTGGTTTACCAGTTTGTTAACATAAATGGAGACTTCTCAGCATACAGAAAGGTTAGATATGGTGTCCCACAAGGATCTGTTTTGGGGCCTTTACATTTTTCTTAATATATGCTACGTCTGGGTGAGATAATACATACACACTGTCTTAGTTTCCACTGCTATGCTGATGATACTCAGCTATATGTCTCAGCCAAACCAGAGGACATGTATTAGCTTAGTATTATTGAGGAATGCATAAAGGATGTCAGTCACTGGATGTTGAAGATCTTTCTCTCACTTAATCCTGACAAAACAGAGGTTCTTCTATTAGGCCCAGAGACTGCAAGGTCCTCACTCTCTAATTACTCAATGAAACGTAATGGTCTCCCAATCACATCTTCTCTAACAGTTAAAGATCTTGGAGTTATTATGGATGCCAGTCTCTTGTTCAATGCTCATGTAAATATTTCTAGGACTGCTTTTATGCACCTCAGGAACATGCTCTCCTGAAACGATGCAGAAAAATTAGTCCATGCATTTACCACTTCAAGATTGGACTACTGTAATGCATTACTATCTGACTGTACCATTAAGTGCCTAAACAAGCTCCGGCTAGTTCAAAATGCAGCAGCCAGAGTTCTTACTAGAACTAGAAAATTTGATCTCATCACTCCTATCTTAGCTACTTTACACTGGCTCCCAGTAAAATTTCGTGCTGATTATAAAATACTTATAATGACCTACAAAGCACTAAAGGGTCTTGCCCCACAGTACCTTAGTGAACTCCTAGTGCATTACAACCCACCACGTCTGCTTAGATCAAATGGTTCAGTCTCTTTACTAGTACCAAGAATAAGAAAATCTACCACAGGGGCAGAGCATTATTTTATTATTTAAATAAAATATTTAAGGCTAGACTGAAAACCTATCTGTACAGCCAGGCATTTTATTAACTACTTCCTATCTTAGCTAAAGGTGTAGCTCTGTGGGTCCATGGGCAATGAGAGTTATGGTAAACTGGGATTTTATGATGCTGTCACTTCACTTCTCTTTTGTCACTCAAGTTTGTTGACTGAGAGTGGCAGGGTGCTGATGTTCCAGGGTGCCCTCATACCTGTGGTTCCTTCTGGCTTTATCCTTTTAGCTTTGCTGCCATAGCTAGAGCTTAGACTTTTATTTGATTTGATTTGATTTGAAATAACATGCCAATACTTCGCAAAGGACAAGCACAAACACATAGGTATAAATCGGAGGAGGAAATGAGCAATTGGTAAAAGAATGAAATGAGTGGGACTAGGAGGAGTGACAGAGCCTGGGAGCCTAGAGTTGTAGTCTGGGTCAGGGGGCGTGACATTTGGGATGTGATTTTAGGTTTCAATTTTTGTTTGTGAACTATTATTGAATGAATAGATGTTGAGGTGCACTGTGGTATTTTAGGTAAGTCATTCCCTAGCCTTACCTGTTAAGGTGTGCACCCCTGGCACAGGTTTAGCGACGACTTTAGGTTGTGAAACAATGGACCAGCTCTTCTCTCTGGCCAAGCATTGTGAGGGATGATGGGAGTATTTCAACCCAATCTGCATGTGTTTTGTGGACATGGAAAAGACATTTGACCATGTATCTTGGAATTAGTTGTGGGAGGTGATGCAGGATTATGAGTTATATTGATTGCTGCTTCAGAAGGTTTAGTTTCTGTATCAATGAAATAACAGCTGTGTCTGCATATTTAGAAATAAGTTACCAAGGATGCTTCTCCACTCCTGTTTATGGTTTTATGGACAAAACATTAAGGCACAGCTGAGGCTGGAGTGGTGGAAATGCTGAGGTCTTCCTTTTTGCAGCCTCTGAGGTGGACCTTGATATTCAGACACTGCTCTACTTCTCTAAATTCTCCCAACTAAGCCCAGCTTTCCTTATAAGGCTGTTGTTTTGCACCATGCTTCCTCTTCTTACTCATGAATAAAACTAGTAATCATTCATATTCTCTGTGGCAATATGGCCTGACTAAACACTTTCCATGAATCAGCTGACCCTAAGTCCTGCCTTTCTCATTTGCACTTGCACTATTACATCCCTATGCTCCAATTCTCTCTTAACTGAACTGGAACACCTCTTAACTGAAACACCTCTTACAGATTCCACTTCCACTGCTTTTGTGACTACAGCTGCTTTCATCTTATGTTCTTAGACCCCAGTAAACTCATCTTGTGACATGGTATTCCTGGTGAATTATCTACTGGCCGCTCCAACTTCATTACCCTACACGATGGAAATGTTCCTCCAGTTCTTTACTAAATTAGATCTTAAATAGATCCCTAAAGAATACTAGACTAGTATGCTCCTTCCTGCTTTTCCTCGAGACCTCTGCTGTCATCAATACCGCCAACCTACTCTTCAGCTCTTTCTACAATATACTCACCTCTGCTGCTTTCAGTTACCTTAGCTCCTGAATAAGTCTATCTATGTCATCTTGACTGTTGTCCCTTGTCCCATTTCCGTGTCCTGCAAAGTACCAAATCTTGCCATTCCATAGTCACAAATAACCTTACCCAATGCATTCAGTTGATTCTCCACTGTTCCCATCAAACCAGCCACTATACCTTTCATGTTGTAACACTCCTCCATGCCACCTTTTCTGCTGCACCTGACCATCTCATCTGCCCAATTTCTTTTACTTTCCTAATCTATATCACCTCTACTGCTCTTCACCTTTCCTCTAGCAGTCAGTCCTGTCCATTTCCCTGTCCCTGTGCTAGAATTCTCCTCTATAGTAGCAGAGGATTTGATGTCCTGTAAAATGTGGTACATAACCTGACTCTGGATTTCAGTCAACTGACTGAACCACCCTGTAATAGCTATTGTTC
The DNA here is from genome assembly GCF_041902795.1 of Electrophorus electricus. NCBI lineage: Eukaryota > Metazoa > Chordata > Actinopteri > Gymnotiformes > Gymnotidae > Electrophorus > Electrophorus electricus. Next base: position 601,502 of record NC_137521.1, on the reverse strand, counting down.
AATGCAGAGTCTCTGTACTCCCTAAACCAAGCACCACCTTTCCTTGATGGATCCTCATTCCTCTTACTAACACCAGCTTGGTCCACCAAAATGCATACACATATCTGCAGTCTCCTTCCTTTTCCTACCACCCTGGTTGCCAGGAGCATCATACAAGCCAGAATTTATGCAATTAGTGTGAGGTGGCACAGGGGTCCTGCAATGTGACTTCAACAATTTATTATTAACAATTATTTCATCAGTAAATCAGTTATTGTACCTCAGTAATGTCATCTGGAGATCCTCAAAAGGGAAATGCCATGCTCAACCATCAATACTAATCATGCTGTTTAGACAAAGCCCTAACAAGAACAGAACACAACCTGGAAGCCAAAGTGCCACAGTCACAGGATAGGTCCAACAACTTTGTTTAGTTACCAAAAACAGAAGAAAAATAAGATGAGAACAAACAAAGATTTCCTTTTTCTATCTCCACCTACCTTTATAAAAGCAAACATACACTTCTACCAAAAGAAACCGGTCATGAAAGAAAAGTATTCAGCCAACTTAACTACTCTGATTAAACTAACTAAAGAAAAAAAGAAGAAAAAAACTCATTATTAACATTAGCTCTTAAAAGCAAGATCCAGAGGAGTCTTAATGACCTCCACCAGCAGAAGAAGTTAGTTCTCTAGCTTCTAGAGAAACCCTCTCATACAACTGTAAATCAACTTGGTGAGATTGACAAGCAAAGAGAATAATCGCAAAAGACCAAAACTGTGAAAGGAACTTGAAATACCAACAATGCTTTTTCTATGATTGAGGTGCAGGGTGTCTGTGTTATGAATGCTGCACACAACAGTAAATAAATACTGTTGATTTACTAATAAACTTGAGCCCTATTTCCTGCAGCCCTATAATTCAATGGGCACATTTCAATTCGAGGGACTATAAATAAATAAATCAGTTTTGATTTTTATATATATATATATATATATATATATATATATATATATATATATATATATATCAACAAATATTTGAAGCACTAAAGCAATGTTACAAATTCCCGCAAGGCCCACTAGGTTTGCCACACCCAGACCAAGCAGATCACCTTCTCCAGAGTACTAATGGGTGACACATGTTTATCGCCATCTGTCCTCTTATAAAGACTCATGCCTCCCAGACCTCTTTGCGAAGCTTTGACATGCATACCAACATTTTCTTCTGTTGTTTTTTCTGGCTACTGACCTCTGTTTCCTCCCCAGACTACACCTCGCTCCTAGCTCTTCGGTTCCATCTGGACTATGAATACTGGTTCTGACCCTGGATTTGACTGACTACTCTGCCTCATAATCTCCTGGTTATTAGCACTGATCCTACAAACTGCTCTTACGGTCCTTATCTGTATGGTGAACCAAATAAAGACTTGCATTTGGATGCAAACAAATTCATGTCCTTGCATTCATGACACACCCCTTGCACATAAACTTCATTTTTTCCCCACATTTTTATTTTAGTTTATTTCTTCTGCATATGCATCTAAAGACATCCATGTTACTGTGTACTCAGCCATGTAAGATTCATTTATAGCTTAAAAATCTTTCCCCCAAGGTTGTCTCACTATCATAGTAGGGATATTATTGGTTTTGTTCCAAAATGCAATTTTTGCTTTCTAGTGAAAATAAAAATAAGTTGTTGGGAGTGAGTTAATTCACACAAAAGAAATGTAAACGCTATATGATGAATTTGTCTTCAAAGAAAGAAAATGTGTTTGTGTGTTAAATGGGGGTTTTATTCATAGGTGATTTGGAATAATAATTTTCAGATATATATGAAATTTGTGTATTTGTGCTGCTATATTTGTATGTTATTATGTATAGGTTATGTATTGGCCTAGTAAAAACTGTACCACTGAAGAGAAACAGAGGTATACCTGACACCACACAGTAGTGAAAACATTTTGTCTCTAAGCATATGCACATTTCTTTCAATGTGCCTTAAACCGATAAATTACTTTTCATAGTTTCAGTGTTTTAGAGTGCCTTTGCAATATCTGATATATCATTTGGTGCATGAACCCTTTGATTGTGCCCTTAAATATATATTCTTTATTGTTTTTCCCAAAATAAATATATATCAGACAATCATACAAGATTCAGTTATGTATGGTGGCATTTCATGTTTTGCTCAAATGTGTCTTCCCATCACAAACTTAAATTGTGCATTTTGAGCTTTTTTATACTTTTTCTCCCACTTTGAAAATTTAAATTTAATGCCATTGGTATAGTAAATAATGTTATTCACTCACCTAATCAGGAAGGAACATTCAGCTAAACGTAGTTATGACTCCATGTTCATTGTAGTATTCTCAAAATACTTATTAAAAAACAGATAAACTGTTGTTAGTATTATACTTTGTTGTGGTGTGTTGTCAGTCAAAAGGAGAGATGGTCTGGAAGTGTAAATATTGTCCTGTTAACTGTCAAAAGTGAGCATTTAAGCATTATAGGTTAAAACAGGAGCAGTGGTAGCTCAGTGGTTAAGCTACTTGACTAGTAATCAGAAGGTTGCCACTGTTGGGCCCTTGACAATCAGAATTGTAAGTCGTTTTAGATAAATGCATTAGCTAAATGCCATAAATGTAAGAATAGAACCATTTCATCATTTATATTAGGAATGTGTTTGTACATATACATCACCCAATGCACTTAAAGTACATTTGTCCCCACTTAACAACAAAATTCGCGATCACCAACCAAGTGTAAATGTACCAGTGAAGTTTTGTTGTTTATCATATGGGCTTGATGAGAGTTGTTTTGAGACTATTTTATTCACCTGCATACTGTGCATGTTAAAATCAACCAATGTTTCTTAATCAGTCCTTGAGGCCCACCAGACAGTTCCACATTTTTGTTCTAACATAATGTGTTGGGAGCACAACTGTGGAACCATCAAGTGGGCCCCAAGGACTGGCTTGAGAAACACAAGAAAAGCATACAGCAAGGTGCCCTTTTAAATATTTCTTTGAGAGCAGTCCATTTTCAAAGCACTTTTGAAATGTAAAGTACCCAAGGACCAGAACGGGAAGAGATTTAATTCAGAAATTATTGGTTGGATCATGTAAGTCATGGCAGTGATGCAATACATACAATGATGCATGTTGATGATACAATCGAATACTGCATATTTGCATCAGAGCAGTGTATCACCACTTCTGGTTTTCACTAGCAGCATCTTCAACATGGCATTGGGATATTGCTTCTCATGTTTACTTTTGACTTTGCTGAATTTTGTACAGGATGACATGGTCTGACTAGTGAATGAACATTCACCCTCTTGTCTTTTCTTGCTCTCTCAGAGGAATAAAAGGTAAATAAATTTAATTAACTTTTCAACAGTCTCCTCGTATTTGAGCCTTGCATTGTGTTTTGGGTGGGCAAAATTTTTTGGCATCATTTTCTTTTTTATCTCATTCCCACTCCTGACACACTGCTGTGCATGGCTGCAGTAGCTCAAATATTAGCATGTGTGCTGCTACCAGCTCTTATATTCTGTGCTGTCTTCATCAACTTGACGTGGCCATAACCATTCCAGCCACATGACTGGTTCAGCGTGGCACTGTTCTCCTTATCATTCAAATCAAATCAAATGTATTTATATAGCACTTTTTTACAACAGATATCGTCACAGAGCCGATTTACAAATGTCTGAATCCAAGCCCCCAGTGAGCAAGGGCGACACTGGCAAGAAAAAACTCCCTAGAGCATGAAGAAACCTTGAGAGGAAACAAGACTCAAAGGGGGGGCCATCCTCCTCTGGCCAACAATGGTCACAACAAAAATAACAATTTTAAGAGATAAATAAATAAATAATAATAAAATGAAAAAAAAAAAAGCATTGGCTTTTCACGTTGTCTGTACAAACATGGAAGGAATGAGTTCTATCGATATTGTATAGACAATGTCACATATTTCTATCAGGGAAAAGTTATTTTAAAAATAATTATCTTTATCGATCAACCTGGTTTCCAGTTCAAGCCCCACAACCAGCAAGTTGTCACTGTTGGGCCTCTGAGCAAGGCCCTTAACCCTGAATTGCTCAAGCTGTATTCAGACTTAGTTATAATATGGATAAACGCATATGCGCAATGCCATAAACATAAATGTAAATCTTTGGGGATGATCCTTCTTCAACACATCTTCTGTAAGTAACTGAATGTTATTTTTCAGATAAACATAATTATGAAGACTGTTTTAATGTTTTTTACTTAGTCTTTTATTTTGTGGCCAAATGTTTACTATATTTTTGATCATCTATATTATTGATATCTTTCAGTTGGTTATAGACACATCATAAAAATTTACATTTTAACATGAGCAAAAAAAATAATAATAATTTGCATGATTACCCCAAAAACAATTCATCAGCCAAGACATGTTTGATGTCCTAATGTTGCTTCTTTATTTTTGAACTGAAGCTCCTGGACTAATGTTGCTAACGAACTCTGAAAGAATATGGTGAAACCTTTTCACAAATACATGTTGAAATGTGCATAGATTTGCAATACATTATGCAATACACTTATAGCAAACACATGTAGTAAAAAAAGGCAGTATTGTCATGTTTGTTTATTCAGAGTATATTTCCACATTAAAACTTTGGGAGGCTGGAGCACAGTGCATGTTATAAAATGTCACTATACAGTTTATGATGTAGTTGGGTTTTTTTTTTACATGAAGTATTTTGGCATCTTCTAAAATTATACCAAATTTTGCTAAGAAAATAAGTAATTCCAGATGTCCAAAATAGCTTCCCCATATCAGCTACAAATACATTTTTGTTTCATGTATTGGATGCAGTTTGAGGGAGTTGGGAGAAGATTTCAGCATGTAATTTCTGAACATGTTTTGATAGCTTTGTGCCTCCAGTTTAAATTAAAGAAACATCTGGACTTAAAGCATGACTTAGCTATTTCACTATATATTAGCCAATGGGATAAGTGGAAAAATCATGTTGGTTAATTTTTTTGGGTGAACAATTCTTTTAATACCTGATAATACCTGACATGTGTCCAAACTTTATATTAACTAAACAAAACAAAACAAACAAACAAAAAAAACTTATGCTGAGGAGGGTAAGTCCATATTAAATCACAAGATAAATTTACACCAATATAGTAAAAATACAGGCCTGAAATTCTGCAAACTATTATTGGACATGGTTTACAGATATTATATAGCAAGTAATAGATAGGCAGTTTGGAAAAATGTGTTAAAATCTGGTATTTGGTGGACAACACATCATTTAACTTAAATGTTTTCTCTTAGTTTGTTCTGTACTTTCTATGTTAGGATATGACTGACAAGGGCTTGTACAGTCAAATTTCAGTGGGACTCCTATGTGTTGATCAGAAACAACCTCAGCTTAACCCAACCAAAGTAGGAATCATCTTGTAAGGCAGTGTGGTGATGGATGGGCTTTTGTCTTTTTTGGCCTGATCTAGGCCCTGCACCTGAACTACCCTAATGGCATGAAAAACAATTTCTGCTTCATTCAGCAGGAATTGCTTAACCTGGCTAGTCATGAACGGCCACCCAAAATTGAAGCCTGCTGTATGAAACTTATTTCAGGATGGTTACTCTTTCACATACCAATTTCTTTGATTGTTTTTGCTCTTTTGCTCTGTTTGAAGTGTACACATATTAAAGTTTGTGGGCACACCTGTTTGGCTTTACTTCCAGTTGAATTATGTCTTTAGCATGCAAGCATTAGTTTAGAAAAGCCATTTTTAAATTTTACAAAGTTTTTACAAAACTCTCAATGCCCACAGACGTCCATATCTACACCTTCACCTAAGATGGGAAGTATTTAATAAAATACCTGACTATACAGTTTTGAGCCTAGCCTCAAATATTGAGACTGTGTCTGAGTCCTGAACATTTACAGGAAGGGTATTCTATAGTGTGGGAGCTTTATAGGAAAAGACTCTGCCCTCTGTGGTAGATTTTCTTATTCTTGGTACTAATAAAGAGCTTGCACTTTTTGATCTAAGCAGGCGTGGTGGGTCGTAATGCACTAGGAGTTCACTAAGGTACTATGGGGACTGACCATTCAGTGCTTTGTAGGTCATTAGAGGTATTTTATAATCAATACAAAATTTTACTGGGTGCTAATGTAAGTAAGAAATTGAGTTGATGTATTGGGGCAAATCTGTATAGGTGAAATCCAAAGAACAGGCAGGGTCAAACACATAGCGACAACAAATGCATTTTCAGTTCCATGTGGATTACCATTCTAGACATGAATATGACATGTGACAATCTACTCACCTGCCAAGTCCTCTACATACCTGAGACACTGAAATTCCCTATCTTTATGCAGAAATTCCCCAACTAGCCTGTGCTCTCCTCATCCATATCTGCTGACTATCAGTTCCCACTAGTTCTGATGACTTCCTCATAACTATCCTTAGCATACAATCTCTAAAACAAAATTCCAAGGAAAGGTGTGGCAAACATAGCTCTAAATCACCTAGCACCAATCTCTACTGGCCTGATATATTCCTGCCACTCATTCACCCACTCCTCTCACCTCATTCACCAAGTCTGCTAATGTTAGCTTTTTACTTCTTCCTTTTGTTTTCATCAATTGCAAAACATTTATGCAACTCCTTATCTATTTTCCACAACTATTGCCAGGTGATTCTCTACTAAATTCTAAATTCTTCCAAATAAATAATTATTTTTTCCATGTGAGGCTGCTGTTTTGCACTGTGCTCTCAAATGAAACTAGTTATCATTTATGTTCATAATCCTCTCTAGCCTCTCAACTTTGGTAATCACAACCTCATAATCTGTCAATGGTCACATAATATGAGGCAGCAAGCCAAACTGTAGACACCACAATTTCAAGTTGCCTTGCAAAAGTGTTCTCTCAGATTCTTCAAAAGCTGTCTACTTACAGTCCCTCACACTAAACTCTTTTATTGGTGGCAGATTCAGTGCTATCATGATGAGGTCAGAAGGCCTGCCTCATCACCAGGACAGCTGAGGATTCTTGATATAGACTTTGGTTATCTCTAAATCTACTGTTTAAGAGAAAATATGCACATGGATTTATTTCCCTGGTGATCTTGTTACTCTGGTCCTGTTCCTGTAGGAATGGCGCATCCATCTTCCTCTTCCTATGACAGAAGTTATATCTACTCAGCCTTGTGATGTAGACAATACCTATTACTCATGCTGAGGCAGGAAAATTACCTTTAGTGTATGGCATCTGAAGGACTAGAATAAAAGTCCTATGCCAAGAGATTATTTTTACTTAATTTTCCTTTTATTTTTTCTTCTACACATTTTTTTCTTTCTTTTGTGTGACCACCAATAAATGTACCTCTTGAGTTGCAACATGCATAGAAGCCATGAAGTATTCTTACCTGGCAAACCCCAGTTTCCACTCCCAAACACTCTACCACATAAACACAGATTTGAGTCCTAATTTGAGTCTCTGTAATTCTAGGAGTTTTTTCATAATAATCTAAGGGAGCATTGCCTTTGTCTTGCTCACGAGGAGCTTGGATCTAGAAATATGTCAATCTGTGTTGTGATAATCTTCGTTGAAAAAGTCTATACAAATACATTTTAAGTGAACTGAAATATTCTGAAAACAAATATGTAAATGTTACAAGAAAAGAAAAAAAAAAGCAGAATTTAACCGAGTTACTTAAATACTCAAGAACTGCATAAATGGAATCAATTCAGTTGAATATAAAAAAATAAATAAAAATAATATTTAATACTGCAACTTTCAGGCAGTGGAGTCAAGCACAAGTAGATAATGTGATGGTGGCGGAACAGAGGGAGCAAGAGGTGAGGCTGAAAGAAGGTGCTCTTTATTATCCATAAAGTAAACACCTGCAAAGCAGCAACAAAAGGAAAACAAAAAGGCGTTTTGACATAGCGTTGCACTCGTGATACTTGACAGTGTAGTCCACTAATGTGCAGTGCTGTCCTCAGGAACCTGTGGGTTTAAATAGTGAGGGAAAGAAACAAGGAACAGGTGAGCAGGATTAATAGGTTGGCGATTGGGAGCTAGGCAAGTGTGTGCTGTGATTTTGTGCAGGAGTAGGCATTTCCCTCCTGCTGGATGACTGGCCAACTGTGAAACATTTCATAATTATATAGTATTTAATAATGACAAAAGCACAGAAAGATAATGGAAAAACAGGCAATGGTCAAAAGACAAACAAATTAACATGGCAAAAATGGGTGCCGCAGTACAAAAAAGGGATAAAAGTGAGAAACAGGATAATGTTTGTGATGGGACTCTGGATACTTGCACATTGAAGCTCGTATCACTATTGAAAACCAGTGTACCGAAGTTGCATCAAAGTTACTATTATCACTTATATTACTATTACCATGTAACTAATGATGTTCGAAGCATCAAACGTCACTGAATCTGTTTCATATGTTTGACACTGTCCTATATAAGAATTTATAAGAGTGTAAAATCCCCAGACCTCTTTTTACTACTAAATCACATATGTAGAAATTGTAGCAGGACGGTGAATAAATGCTCAGAAGTTTCAGAATGTCAATCCATTGCCTCCCATTTTAGTTTGCAACATTTTATTGTACTTACTTTTATTGTAAGTTTTCATATAAAAAGGGTTATTTTAAATAAGTGACTAAACATCATTGCTGATCATCATCAAATCTTTTTTTTATGAAATATGAAAATAGCAGAGTGCTGTGCAGTTTTGAACCTATGGCTGTTATTGAGTAATTTTACAGATTGGAGAACATGCTATATTTCATAGAATTCATTAAATAACATTTACTTACATAGCTAGCTATCTACATAGAATAGCCAACTTAGCCTCGACAGGCTAGTCTGGTGTGCTAAGCTAATAGCCTACTTTAATGGCTGAACGGTAAACACTGTGTAACGGTGAGCGGTGAGGAGGCGGATGCATGCGTGGGAAAGAGCAAAATTTATTAGGGGCAAATCTAAAGTCAGAGTCATTAGGGTAGTCCATGGTCATAGAGCCAACGAGATTCTGAGAATACATGACAAACCAAAAACACATGAAGGCAAACAGGGGAAACAGGCTATAATGGAAGTGGGAAGGCTACGATAAACATACAGACTAGAAGGCACGGAGTACAAATTTATGGGCATACAGATACAGGCTTGCAAAACCATCGAAACATACATCCAAACAATGAATAACCAAGACAAAGGGAACCAGACAGGGTTTAAATACATGAACTTAACAAGACTAGAAACAAGGAACAGGGGAAAGCAATGACAGGCGTGGAAAACCAAATGAGGGGTAGAGTAAATGAAACTAAGGATTGGAACCAAAATAACACACATGACAGGGAAACCATGAAAGCAATGGGGAACTAACCGTGACACACTGAGCATAAAGAGGCTTCATTTTCTTTCACTGAGGTGAAAATACTTGTCCATGTACAACTTGTCCATGACTGTGCATGTGTCATACATGTGACTCCCTCCATGTCATACAATTTGTTGATTGGCAGCACTAAGCAAGTTAGTTTTGCAAGTTATAATTCCAATACTTTTGTCAGAATAAGGTATGTCATGTTTATTACATAATCCACATCAGAAATCAAAGATGAACTTGTCTGGGTCAAAAAGGCATAATGTTACATTACATTATGCCATGAAATTAGTAGGGTCCTAGAGTAACACCAATACAACTAGTAGCTTAGTGTTCCAAAATCCACAAGCAGCAACTGCCATTACAACTCTAGGAATCTGTCACACTCGCAGGCCTGAGCATTCCCCATTTCCCTAGCAACCGAGTCACTTCCTGTTTTTTGTCAGTCTCCATGGTTCCATGTCTCCTCCCCTTTGCCTCCAGCTCTTCTGAGTTTGTCCCTAATTGTAGTTCTATTTAAACCTTGTTTCTGCATCTCTTGTTTGTCGGTCATTGTGTTTCTGATTAGATCTCGTTTGTCCTTGCTCATATGTGGTTTTTGGTAAGATCCCGCTTGATCTGGCCTCTTCTTCCTATGTATTTTCTCCCCGCACTCCCTGTTTAGTTACCGTCGCTGTTTATATTGCTTTCCTTGTTTAGTTCTCTGCTGTTTGCTGTTGTACTGTCTCTCTGTGTTTTTGTTGGTCAATAATAAGTAACCCAGTTCTGTGTATTCCCCTTTAGTTCTAGTTATATTTATCATCATTATTCTCCATTAGTCTTCCCTAAGTGTAAGACCCTTTTTTCCAGTTCCCGTACTCAACTTGTTAGCCTGTTTTCTTATGTTAACCTGTCTGTTCTGTTTTGTTCTGTGCTGGTCTCTTTCTGTTATTAAATTTATTATTAATTTATTCTGTCTGTGATGGTTTTGGTTCAGAGGACTCGAGAGGCAAGGTTGCGCCAAAGTGCTCTTTATTTTCCATTGTCAATATGTGACAATACCACTACTAACAAAAGACACTATTCAGTTCCAATAGTCCTTGTAGCAGTGTACATTGTGGGAGTGAGTAGTCCGACAGGCCACTAATGTGTAGTGATCTCTCTCTGGACCTGTGAGCTTAAATAGAGAGAAAGAACAAGGCACAGGTGAGGTATTTCGTGCAATCCCTAGCAGGAGTGGGCGTGTCCCTCCCTCTGGCTGCCCAGCCAACCGTGACACTGTCCTGTTTGTTGTTCACATTTATGGCTTCCTCCGTTAATTTTGTCCTTCATAATATCCAAGGTGCTGGCACTTCGCAAGTGTGTTCGCACATCACCTCTCCCCTGTTACAGAATCAAACTACCAACTTTAAAGAATCTAAACCAACCATCTGCTGATCGCTACATATGCCAAAGTATTGCCACTGTGTCTGTTCCCCAAGCTAAGCATAAATACAAAAAACCAAGAAAAACATGTCTTTCTGGCTACAGCTAAGTACACCACCCTCTTCTAACTGGCCATGGAGGCAGCAATGCAATTATTTATACTGACACATTAGGCATAAACTAGAAAGCTGGTTATGATTTCAAGTCCTTTGAAATTATTTTTACTAGCATAAACAATCTAACCAGCAATAAGAAGCCTGCCAAACCTCTTCCACTAATTGGTATCTATAGGCCACCAGGACCCTATTCAGAATTTATTAACCAGAGTTTGCAAATTTCCTCTCTAATCTAGTTACTCTAGTAGAAAGAGTCATTATTGTTGGTGATTTCGATATTCACTTTGATAGTGCCCAAGACCCTCTGAGATCTGCCTTTATTTCTATATTAGAATCAACTGGTTTCACCCAATGTATGAGAACTTACACACTCTGGTGGACATACATTTGATTTAGTACTGACATAAAGAAGTCATATTACTGCAGTCTGATGCCATCTTGGACCATTCCCTCATTTCAACTATATATGAGCCACAATATAGTAACTTTTCCTCACTACCACATCAGATGCAAGATCACGTCAGCCACTGCATCTAGATTTATTGTGAATCTCCCATACTTATCATTTGTGACTGGGATAACCTCAAACCCCACAGAACTAGATCAAATGACTGAATGCTTAGAATCAGTAATTCGCTGCGCATTCAATGATGTTGCTTCAGCTAAGATTAAAAAGAATTAGGGACATAAAATGAGTATCTTGGTATAATGATCATATTTACAATTTTAAACAGAACATGTGAAAAATAGAACATAAATGGTGCCACACTAAACTTGTCTTCCAGCTCGCATGGAAGGAGAGCCATCTCATGTAAAAAAACAACTTATTACCTCTCTAATGGCTTATCTCTCTCTGTCTTAACATGATATCAGGCAGCAACTGAGAGATCAGAGCAACCAAGCCAAAAAAGATTAGAATCCTTTACACCTATCTAAGAGTCTGAACTCACATCTCTGATCTTGCACTCAAAATTCTCCTCGAATTAAATGAACCTTTACTAACCTTAAACTCAGCCATGAACACTGGTTAAGTACCTAAATCATTCAAATTAGCAGTAATGACCGAACTATGATCCTATGGGACTTCCAGACCCAGACTGACAATATGATAATGGATAACCAACCAGACACTGATGGACAAAGAGATGTAGCAATTCCAAGTGATTGCAACATCAGGACCAAGGAACATAAGCCAAGGAACATAGAAGGGGCTGAGAAAGGAGCTAGAAAAGATGTGGAAATTGAAGACAACAGTGCTTCTGTGATAATCAAAGCACTATGGGCTGTTACCCGCAAACTTGGAGAGTGGCACCAGCAGATCCCGAGAACAACATCCAAGATTTCTGTCCAGAAGAGTGCAGTCCCAAGAACAGCTAAGATTTTGCCCTCAAGCTCCCAGGTCTCTGGTAGAGGTATACACACACACACACACACACACACACACACACACACACACACACACACACACACACACACACACACACACTCACTCACTCACTCAGATATAAATATAAATCTGAAGAAGATTCTAGGACAGTACCTGCAGTGCACTGTAGTAAGAGATAATCAAAACTGTAGTAAAGTACAATTCTAAAGTTCAAAAGTTCCAAGAGTTTAGATGAGTTCTTCTTCTTTGAATTTCCTAATTTCATTGCTGCCATAGCAACAAGTGGCAATGCAAACAGATATGTCATTAATGCAGTGTGTGCAGTCATTAAAATGTTCCCACTGGAAATAACAAATCCTTAATTCAGAATTAAACCCCATGGAATGAATGTTATTATTTAAACATCTACTTTTTCATATATCAACTGGTTCCTCCTACTAAGCACTTTGCTTGCATAGATAAAGGACCTCTGTCTGAAACATTGTTCCTCTGTGTACTTTAATACAATTTTGAATATATATATATATATATATATATATATATATATATATATATATATATATATATAGAGAGAGAGAGAGAGAGAGAGAGAGAGAGAGAGAGAGAGAGAGAGAGAGCCCATCTCTACCATTTTGAATTACATCATATTTAAGGAATGATCTGAATCACTGAAGGACTGATACATAAATATAGAAAAAAGATCTGTCAGTAAGCACCAATGAATGGCTTGTCCCATTAAAACTGATCACTGTTATCACTGATTCATAAATTGTGAAATTATTGAGAAGTTATAGGTTATTGAGAAGTGTACGCCAATGTGTTTTTAGATTTGCTGTTTTATTTAATAATTAATTTTTCAGGTTCAGCTTGTATTTTACTTTGCTGTTGTCATTTTTTTCATTCTGGGGTTTTTTGTTTGTTTATTTGTTTTGTTTTGTTTTCTCTTGATTTCACATCTGTAAGTCTAAATGTGAAGATGAAACACCATGAAAGTGCACAAAGGAGTAAAAATGTAGCTGCAACTGTGAATGAGGAAGTGGCACTCAAATAATCACAGAAATTTGCTGGTGGCTTGTGGAACTTATATGTTCTCAGTTTCAAATTCCAGCCCTTGAGATCTAGGCAGACACCATTATCTTGGCTTCATACCACAGATGTCAAAGTGTCAAAATACAGAACACTTGTCAGGTTTTTGAAAGTGCCAACCCCCTGCCCCCCACCCGTTACACAGGCACACCTAAGTCACACAAACTACACACACAGTGGGCAAGGGGATGGTGCACTGACAGAAGCAGGAGCATCAACTTCACTGCAGCCTCTAACTTCAAATTGCCTCCCATTAAACTTTAATGGCTGTGACTGCTTTTTCAATAATTAAAGAAGGGAAATACCTGGTTCTTGTTTGGATAATGAATCCCTCTGTAACTAATTGAGAAATGAAATATAAAATAAATAAATATATACAACTCTGAGGAAAAGACAGATATAGGAGTTATGATGGGAGACAGGATCAGATAGGGATATATTGCAATTGTTGAGTCTGTAGTTTTGTCTGGCACTGAGTTTTCCCTGTTCCAGACATTGACGTTTGATTACTGCTTGCTCACTTACGCTTCCCAGGGCTCTGGGATTAACACTTACACTTTAAATTTTTACTTTAAATTTCAGTGTTTATCTATATTGTCCATTTAAAAGTATGATTATGCTGAACATATGCATTTTGCATTTTTGCTAAAAGGAATGTTTCTCTGTATGAAAACATGGTACTATGAATAATCAATCTTCAGTGAGATCTGCACTGTTATATTGCATTGCATATGCATTTGTATTACCATAATTATTTATTAAAGCATTTGGGAAAGATCTGTAGTATTATGTTTCTGCCAAGATCTTAAATTCAAAAGGGGTTTGGTATATAGACATAGAAATTTGATTTTCTAAGTAGTGATTCCACCTTTCCTATATTTTCTGGTAAGATGCCTTTCCTTTCTAACAATAAGAATAACCAATAATGCCAATAATAACCACCTGTGAAAGATGTCTTTCTGTCCATCACTATGAAGGCTGAGGTAAAAAGGAGAGTCTTTTGGTAATCTGCACTTTTAGCTGTTTCTCCCTGTATGACATTTATGTTGACATTTTTTATGCTATGAAGGATTAACAGTGGGGGCATGCAATCCACTCTCACCCTGTCACTGAATGGTTGAGAGATTTTCTTCCACATTAGTTTTACATTATTGGAAAATGCAATAACCCATTGCCACTTACCAATAGCTATTGTTTATATCAAAATATTTAGTCAATAAAATATTATACTGTTTTTACTTGAGTGAAGTAACTGTCAAAAGTGCATATTTCTCTGCAATGCCTGTGAGCAATTACCAATAATTTATATCCTCACTCCATTTTCTGGTATTTGATATTGGCCACATCTTGTTTAGAACTTTAATCTGATTAACATCTCCTTCATGTTTCATGCATCAGATAGAGGTAAGTGGTTCATATTAGCTTTTGCGTTCCATTTTGTTATCGCATCCATGTTTCCTCTATAATCATACAGTTCCTATATGATCATGTCTTCTGAACTATCATACATTTCCTTTTCTACAAGTTTTGTGGATGAGTTCTGACATTTTCCTCAACATGACTTTTATAAGATTTGGAAACCATTAAAAATATCCTCTCAGGCATCCCAGTAAGCTCTAGAATCAGATTGCTCTTTTTTCACCTAGCTCGCATTACCATTGTTTTTCTTTTATCCACCTTGCTCCACCCTAATTGTCTACATACACCCATAAAACAAAGAATTGTTTTTGTTTTAGGGGCTACCTAATTTAGCTGATTTTAATTTATCTTAGCCACTGAAAGGTGATTCTACTACTAGTGACTGACATATGTTCATGAAGCACTCCTCAAAAATATCTAATGCTGCCTGTTATTAAGACTCACTTTGGCTCTTTAAATATCACCATGCAATATGAGCTGCAAAAATGAAGGCACCACTCAATTACCGGAGGCAAAGGGAACTCTGTGTGCATTTTAATTTACTGCAGTGCACTACTGGGTTGATCATCAGTGAATTTGTTTGCTAATAAATCTAAAGAAAATGATTTTGAGCCCTTAATCATTTACTCCAGTTAAATGTGAATGTTTGCTGTCAATATCATGCTATACAATTCTAAGAAACCTGATGATCCATGATAATTATGCATCGATGTGGTAAATATGACATTTAACAAACATTGCAGAAAGTGATGCAGAGGCTGATACTGAATAATTGATGGAAGCAGAAGAATATTTGCTACTGAATGATTCACAAAGCTACAAGATGTTCATGCCAGGAAGGTCAAGGAGCAAACTGCAGTTACACAACAATAAGATAAATAGATATAATTTAAAAATGCAGATATTTACTTTAATTCAATAGATGTGTGGGCACAGAACATGACAAGCTCAAAACATTTTTTTATATTCAAAGGCAAGGAGTTAAGCTGAGCAAATACATTGTGGCTGTAGCACACAAATGCTTAGACAGATGTGTGTGAGTGTGTGTGTGTGACAGCTATTCTTTCTAGATCTTTACACATCCTATAGATTCCAATAAGGGCCATGTATAGCTTCCATTGAATTCCATCCATTCAATTTGTTGCATACCGCCTAATACAGCTGATTACTTTTATGCTGGAATAAGCCATTTATTTTGCCCTAATTGAACACTGTAAAAGCTAATGATTTAAATCGGATCTAACGGTCAGAAGAAATGGATTGCCTTTGTAGAAAATACAGACTACAAATTATCCCTCTGATGAAACTTTGATCTGGTCAGGGTGGGATTTCTCTCACTCCTGGGCCATGGACAGGAACCAGGCACTATGATGCTGAGCAAGAAAGCCATAAGATTACCTAGCTGAGGGCTTATCATGCTGGCCTGGCTTTCTGACCCTTCCTCCTCTTTTTAGGTGTTCTAAACCCACAGATTAGAATGTGAGAACCTCTTACCATCCTGGTTATACTTCAAGGAACTGTGACCATAAATTCCATCAGACTTAAAATCTTACCAGGACAACAAACCTTTTTCATTCCACAGAGATATGTTCACAGATATTACCTGTTTATATGTTCACAAAATAACAACTTGCTATTTAACCTACTATGATGTCAAATACAAATCAGCCACTAATAAATGGCTATTCTAAGACAATCTTCAAATTGGGATGTTTGCTTCTATTATTTGATAAGTGTCCAGTGTTTCATTACTTGTTCCTTATTAATTTGCATTATTCATCTTGATCAATTCACTGGTATGTTGCTTACTTCATGTCTTATGTAAACAAATTAATCACTCCACCATATCATCTTAGATCAAAAGGGGCAAGCTCTTCACTAGGACCAAGAATCTACCAGAGGGGGCAGACGGGGCTTTTCCTATAAAGCTCCCACACTATGGAATAAGCTTCCTGTAAATGTGCGAGACTCAGACACAGTCTCAATATTTAAAACCTATCTGCACAGTCAGGCATTTTATTAACCATTTCTCATCTTAGGTAAAGGTGTAGATCTGGGGGTCCATGGGCATTGAGAGTCATGGTAAACTAGGATGTTATGATGCTGACATTTCACCTCTCTTTTGTCACTCAAGTTTGTTGACTGAGAGCAGTAGAGTGTTGATGTTCCAGGGTGCCCTCATGCCTGTGTTTCTTTCTGGCTCTTTCCTTTTAGCTGTGCTGCCATAGCTAGATCTGCCAGAGTTTATCTTTGCACATTATAGTTCCCCAATTTACACACCTTTTGGCCGAGGTACACCTACCGCTGATGTCAAGTTGTTACTAAACCTCAACTCATCTCAGCTGCCTTGGTTCTTCCCCCTGATGCCCCCTGCTGTAGCCCACCACATCTCCACCCTAGCTAACCTTTTCTCTGTTGCCCTTGATGGATGTTCTTGGACATAGGTACACTCTTGAGTCCAGACTAGAACTTCTCAAAACTGAACTAGACATTGTTTGCTTATTTTATCATTTTTATTATTACTTATTTTTCTCTCTGTTTCAATACTTATTCTGTTCCTTATTGTTTATATTGTTACTATTTTAATGTCTGTTGTCAGCAAGAGGAATATGAGTCCTCTCAAGGTTTCTTCCTCATGCTCTAGGGAGTTTTCCCTTGCTACTGTCGCCCTTGGTTTGCTCATTTGGGGCTTGGACTCTGACATTTGTTAAGATGCTTTGTTACAACAACTGTTGTAAAAAGCACTATATAAATACATTTTTACTAATTGACTTTACTAATTGTGTTTACTATAAATCTTATATGGACCAATTGGACCAAAAATATATTAAAGTCTGTAGTTTATAACTTAATAACTAAATTAACTATCCGATTGTTTCACCCATCCTAGGGTTTGATACTGTCTTTACAAACTTCATTGTACGACTAGGAGGTAGAAATTGGTAGTAAATGTATGATTTTCTTTTGTTTAATTGATTGTGGATCTTAATAGAATGTCCTAATGGAATTCCTTCCCCCCCTTTGTGAAAACAAAGGCTACTGAATATATATGAACCAAGGCATTCCCTTTCTTTAACATATACCTGGAAAGTTTGACCCCCTACTCAGTCAGGAAAGGAGGAGAAGACCCACAGAAAGGGCCTCCCCTCTATCGAACTTCTATGAGGGCAAATCAAGAAAAACTTTTCTTCAGAAACTAAGTCAATAGCCTCTTGCTAAGTGGATAGAACAGACTCGAATTCCATGTTATTCCTTATATTTTAATTTAATATATTTTAGTTCATGCTTGTCAGAATTTGCTCATCACATCTGATATCAAGCAAGCTTGCCTTACTGTGTTCATTGTGACTGAAGTTTCATCATATGTCCAGCAAAAACTATTCCAGAATCACAATCAAAAGCAAGGACAGGATGCATGAACAGTCATACCCAATACTACTTCAGAAAGGCCTACCCAAAAAGGCATAGGATTCTCTAACTGAGCAAGCTCCTGAAATCTAATCTCTAATCTCACAGATTAAGATGCCTAGTCATCTCATCATCATCAGACTACATCACTTATGCAGGATCAAGCCAGCAATGTGATGGAAAACAAATACTCTCTCTCAGTGCCACCCAGGCAATTTAACATGGTCGAGCCCAACAAGTCGTAAGGAAAAGCATTTCCCTTTTTATGTTACCAGTTGGTATCAATAGCAGCTTTATTGTCTATACATCAAATTACACCCCCTATTGCCTCTTCAATCCTATAATTAGGTCTCCCTCCGGTTGTTTCACAATGGTTTCCCCTTTTTTTCTGCCGAGACTTCCTTTATCCTTTTAGAAATTCTCTTTCACCACAAATCTCATTTGATTAATACGTTTCCTCTGTTGGTCTTATTTGGTTGATCATTAGATTGCTTGGTTGGTCATGTCCACAGGTTGCTTAAAAGTTTTCTTTTAATTTCACTTTTCTTTATTAGCCTAGGTAGCAACCTTTATCCACAACAAATCATTTGTGTTAATTTTGGCTTGGTTGCATTCTAATGATTGTTACTATAGTGATTCTAGTGGACTTGGTACTCCTGGTCATTAGTAGAATCTTAGTCAATGATTGTTGTGCATGTTTTTTCCTATTTCTGCTTATTCAATAAACTTATCTTAGTTATTACATCTGTGAGTCAAGAGTGATATTCTAATGTGTGGTAGATGAGAAATAATCAAGTATTGAATTAATGACTTTCACGAGTTGAGACTGAATTATTAATCATTAATAAATTCATTAAAATTAATATATTTTCCCTGTTAATCAGGGTGGTGTAATGCTGCTGGTCCAAGTGCCGCAGGGCGTGGGGCAGGACGCACAGACCTCCTCGTTCATGTGGAACATTTATTAACATGTGTTGTGGAATTTTGAACAAACAGCAAGTCAGATGTGATTAAGAGAGTAATTTAATAAGAAAAAGAATAAAATAAATGTTTGGCTCTCCTCAGGTAGGGAGCCCCGAGTATACAAAAGCGTGGCTAGTTATACTACTCCTGTGCTGTCTTTAACCAATCATCTTTTCTTAAGCATCTCTTCTTTCCTTTGTTGCTGTGGCTATAAGCCAATCAGCTCTCAGCTTGGTTTTTTCCACAAACCAACCCAAACTGACTCCAAACAGTGTGGGTTGTGTGTCAAGTTGACCTTGATGTTAACAGTTCCTGATACATGTTCAACTTAATCAGCAACAGGTGGATACAAATGTGCAAACAGCATTATTAATTTACGAGCAAAAGGATCAGTGTGATTTTATATGAATCACATAATACATAGTTTCGTATCATTTTCCATCACACATGAAACACACACTACACGACAGGCACTCACAAACATTGACATTGAACATGATCACACAGTTTTACATTTAACAAAGTACACACTAACAAAGGTGATCACAAAAACAGACATTACGACTATTGCAAATAATTACAATGACGGATGTTGACGTTAAATGATTTACGTTGCGACGATGACCAACAAACGAAGTTCACACAGACATGGGTTTAAATAGACATGGCAACAATTGACAAAGCCTGTGCACAGGTGTGCAATTCCAGGGGGACGTGGTTACTAAACAGATAAACAATACACCTGTGGAGTCTCTGCATGTGGAGGATTGTACCACATGACTTATGCGGAAGGCGCAGTCCGTGACAGAACCCCCTCCCAAGGGGCGTGGCTCCCGAAGCGTCCACCTCTGGGACTGCGAATCTCAGGCCTCTGTGCACATACACACAGAGACACAGCACGGCTAAGCCCACCTAATACAAGGCAGGCCAGGAACCACCAAATGGGGAGACCTCCATACATAAGGGAGAAAGGCAGCGTCCCTACCTCTCTCAGGGTGTACTGGCATGCTCCAAGTGATGGGTATGGAGGAAGAATTCCTTGAAGATGACCGCTCCCTGGGGACGCGATTCCTGACACCTCCCCTTCCAGGATAGCGAACTCCAGGCCACCGTGCAAATACATATACAAGGCACGGCATTGCTCAGTGCCCACCCAACACAAGGCAGGCCAAGAACCTCCCACCTGGGAACCCCCCCCACCCACCCACCTAAATGGGGAAGAAAAGCAGAGTGCCTGCCTCTCTCAGGTCCTTCCAGTATGTTTCCCCCAACGTGATGCGCCTAAAAACACACGAGGCGCAAATACACATAAACATCAGCGCCAGTCAACATACATACAAGGCGCTATGCTGCAGCGCCTGCTAACACCGCAGGCTCTGTTAACGTGTCCCTGGGCCCACCAGACACGCGGGGGTGCACGTCCGCCCTGGTTCCATATGTGCGGTCTACCTTAACGGTCCTCTTTATTCCTGTAGATCTAGGATCGCTCCAGAGGAACTCCTCCTCCGGGACTTTGGGCAGACCCCTCCAATCCTCCTCCTGATGAGTCCATGGAGGCGGAAGAACTCGGGCTCTAGCGTCTTTGGTTGTAGATCTCGTCGACTTTATTGCCCTAAGCCCCCAAACTTTTCCAGGGGGTGTTACTCTCCCTCGCCGGAGTTTCTGCGGTCTTAGGTTGTGGTACTCTCCCCAATCTCCTGGGATCCAGGCTGCAGGTTGGGCCGTGCATAAACACTGTCCAATAGGAGGTCTGTGTCGTGACAGGGAAGTAGGCATCCTGTGGTGGTTGGTCATTCTGTAACACTGTTGGTCCAAGTGCCACAGGGTGCGGGGCAGGATGCACAGACCTCCTCGTTCATGTGGAACATTTATTAACATGAAACACACTACATGACAGGCACTCACAAACGTTGACAATGAACATGATCACACAGTTTTATATTGAACAAAGTACACACTAACAAAGGTGATCACACAAACACAGATGTTACGGCTACTGCAAATAGTTACAATGAGGGTTTTTGACGTTAAACGACTTGTGTAGTGACCAACAAATGAAGTTCACACGGACATGGGTTTAAATAGACACGGCAACACTTGTTGGCAACACGTGTGCAACTCCAGGGTTACTAAACAGATAAACAATACACGTGTGGATTCCCTGCACGTGGCAGACCATATCAAACCATACCAGTCTGTGACAGGTGGTGCCCCAATTAACCTTATTAACTGTGATTGACAATTTATTAAAGTGTTAAAACTGCTATAGTGATGCTGACTCAATTAATATTGTTGTGGCAGTATATTATTTTAACCATGTTTCAGTTAAAATCCTAAAATCAAGCCCATGGGATACATTACAGTCATTATTTAAATGAGATTGGTTAATGAGTGACCTACTATTAAGACACGCTAACTAATAACCTTTGTGTCCTGCACCAAACGCTGTCACTTGTATCTTAAATAATGCAGATTTGCCACATTTACGGTATCTGAAATAATGCCTGTTTTTCCATATTCTGACAAGCCCTGGAATGGGAAAGAATGAAGGCATGCTGGGTCCAAGCCACCAGTGGATGATGATGCGTCCTGTTGGCGGTGTCGGAGAGAGCGGAGCTGGTTTTTTTTGTGGTCATTGCCACAGGTGGTGGGGGAGCTTGGACCTGTGTGCAGTTAAAATATGCAGGAAGGACCAGCTGAGGCAAAGGCAGGTACAGCTTTCATAGCAGTGAAATCACTAGCCAGAGAACATTCTTTTCAATTCAGGGTCAGGACTTGTAGGCAGAATCCTAAGGCAACAAGGGACTAGAAGAAAGATGTAGTCTGAGGGAGAAACAAAAACTGATAGCCAAGAAGACCAACAAAATAGAACCATGCTTGGTATGCATCATGTGACAGCAATACTTCGCAATTAAGTCATGGAGAGGGGACTCTATATATATGGAGAGAGCAATTAATTAGAAAGGGAGCAAGTGTAGAGCATCAGTACTCAGGTTATGGTGATCTAGTTAGTCAGGGAGTCTCCCTAGTGTAGGAGAATCTGCCTATGACAATCCTAGAGGGTTGGACAGAATTCATGACACCGTCCAGCATTTAACTTCTTTTACACATTCTATGTTGTTGAGACTGCAGGGATCATCTGCTTTGGCTGATATATAAAGCTGGATGTCAACATCATAAGAATGAAAACTAAAACCATGCTTGTGAATCATAGAATCAAGTGGTAGCATGTAAACAAGCAAAGGGCCAACTACTGACCATTGTGGGACATCATACTTAACAGTAGTAAAATCAGAGGATTCATTGGTCACATAAACAAACTGATAGCGGCCAGTCAGATAGGACTTAAACCAGGGGAGAGCATTTCTTTCAATCCTTACTAGATTTTCAAGCCTATCAATCAGGTTCTTGTAGTCTGTGGTATAAAGTGCTCTTAAGTTTAAGAGCATAAGGATAGTACCATAGCCTCTATTAATTAACCACAGTAGATTACTGACAACTGTATTTAATGCTTTTTCAGTACAGGGTCTGAATCCAGATGAATCCAGATTGAAAAGTTTAAAATGTTATTATTTTGCATGTAGGAGCATAGTTGTATTGAGACCACTTTTTAAAGGATTTTTGCAATGAAGGGGAGGTTTGATATAGGTAATATAGTTGGGTCTTTGATCAAGTTTTATTTTCTTGATTGTAGGTTTAATGACAACAGGTTTTTATGATTTTGGAATATAGCCAATGCTGAGAGATATTTGTAGTTTTTAGTGTTTTGTATTATATGATTCAGCTATATTACAAAAAAACTGTTTGAGGAGCTGTGTTGGTACTGAGTCAGGGATACAATATGATGCTTTAGTTTTGTAGTGAAAAATAGATTATACTTTATCCTTCTAATAGAACTTTGGTTTGGAAGGTCCTCACCTCCTGACCTTCCCCCCCAGGTTCAAGGATACCTTTGGCACCACCTTAAATCCTAAACCTGGCAACACCAACAGCCTTAAATTACCCTAATTCAGGGTTTATCACTACTGCCTGATCATTTGACTGTCCTTCACCACTTCTTCCAGGTGTTATAAACCCAGATTGGAATGTAGGGACTTAGGGAATGTATGCCTGTTTCTGCAACTATAATCATCAGACTGCAGGACAAGTTACCAGGACAACCAAAATTCTCTGTGACCATCTCAAAAACAAAGGAACTTTCATAGGAAACTATTTGCAGGAGCTGTCAATATGTGTAATAAAGCTATTTTGCTTTAATAAGTTTTCTTACTTCACATATTCCATGTGTCTAAAGACCATGAGGTATGAAATTGTTCCAGGAATGTATGATCATTTTATCTTGTTGAATTTGTTCATGGTGACCCTGCTTTAAAGGAATTTATTTTCCCTATTGTTAAAACAAATTGTAACAGGTACCACCTTAGGCCTGGGCAAACTACAGGTTAATTAATGCAATTTAAGAACCATATAATTAAACACAATGAGTGGAAAATCTGGTTCTGACTTTCAAGCACAAAGGGCTTCACTGAGCATTTGACGTGGTCACCATCATACATGTGCATAAATCACTTCATTAGTACATGTCGTAATAACTTCCACAGCACACCTAATAAAACCCTGCCATAAAATTCTACATCACAAAATCTCATAGAATCAGGAAACACTCATAGCAGGAACAAAAACATGACTCAGCCCCCTGCGCACAAAATACAATACATATTATCCCACATCACAACAAATTAAGAGTAAATCAACAAACATTAAAACATATTATACTTAAACATAATAT
The DNA here is from genome assembly GCF_041902795.1 of Electrophorus electricus. Classification (NCBI taxonomy): domain Eukaryota; kingdom Metazoa; phylum Chordata; class Actinopteri; order Gymnotiformes; family Gymnotidae; genus Electrophorus; species Electrophorus electricus. The sequence continues at coordinate 577,539 of NC_137521.1, read as the reverse complement.
CACCTTACATCATATTCTATATTTACCAAAATTGTGCTTACCTGTTTAAAATGTTTTTAACTTTCCTACTGCTTTCCTTTCATTCAGGATGCAACCTGATCCTAAATTGCATATAAAACAAATATATTAGCACTTTAAACAAAATACGACTCCATATCAGCCCTGGGATTGGGTCACATTAAAAAGAAAACTCCCAAATCACTTACCACTGCAACACTATTGTACTGTCTGTTATCACCAACTAGAACACTTTTCAAACACTATACACCCACATTTTAACCTATGCCTTTTTTATACTGCTCAATTCATTGCAGTTAAACACACATGCTCATTACCAACGGGGTTCCCCAGTCCTTAATTATATGGATTCTGTGCATGCACCTTCTCATCAGTCACTCACTTGGTCCTGTTCACTTTTCACTATATCACATCATTCCCCCCCCCCCCTTTAACTAATCCTCATCCCGAGGATTATTGCACCCCTAATGAGCAAGCTGCCTGACTTCCCCCATGCAGAAAATTGTCAGTTGCACACATCACAGATAGGGGGAAATGGTGAGGATTTCAATGCATTCCAGCCTTTTGCTGCATTGTTCTTCTTACCCTGGGTTGACTTTCCTCCTGTTTCCTTAGTTCTTCTTGCTGTCCCATTGGCACCCCAAATTTTGCCTCCTTTTCCCTTATTGGGCTTGTTAATAAATATGGCAATTAAACATCACTATTCCACTCATCCTCACTACTGGAACTGGAAAGATCTATACTTGATGCATCTACTTCCCTTTCCAGTGGTGCACTTATACCAGATACTGCACTCGTAGGTCTACATGGATGCAATTTGTGATGATACAACCATTTTGCCATTTTAGCATCATCTATTGGTATCACCTTTTACACTGGCTATCCCTCCTTTGAACTGTTTCACAACCATATACGGGTGTCTCTCGCACACATCTTGGATCTTATGTCGGCCTCTCATTCACCAATTTCTTACATAGACCAATTGATCTGGTTCCAGTGTGTTTGCATGAGAGGGGTTGCCACCTTGTTCTCTCCACTTATCCCACACCTTTATCAACTGAGTTCTTGTTATGTGTTTGCTGAGAAACCTCCTGATGCTGAGTCACCCAGTCTGTAGCTGATGCACTTCTTATCTTTTGCCCCAATCTCAACATATGATCTACTGGAAGACTGGGATTTCTACCAAACATCAAAAAATAAGGTGAAAATCCTGTACTCTGATTCTCTGTGGTGTTATAAGCAAATTCTGCCCATCACTTTTTTTTCTCCACTGGCAGAGTGCGAAAAAGATTGTGAAATGTTCTGTTAAAACACTCAACGCATGCAAAACTTCCAGGGCTTGAGGACTTCCTATCGGGAGCTTGGATTTAATGTGCACATCCTTCACTACATGACACCTTTCACATTTTGGACACCAACGTTCCACATCTTTATACATATTCGGCCAGTAGCAGTGGGCTCTAACCTGCTTAAAAGTGCATTCCACTCCTTGATGCCAATGATTATTATGGAGCTGTTTCATTACCACATCCTTCAATTTAGTTGGAAGTAAAATTTTCCTCAATGGCCCTGCACCTGAATCTGTAATTTGTCTCTACAGAACACTTTCATCTTCTACCACTGAATTCCACTGTCTCACCGATTCTTGTACCTCTGGCATGATTTGCTGCCAATCTAGCTGAGTAGTCTTCTCCCCTTTGCTCCAGAGTTCCAGAAATGGATCTCTTACTGGGTCTGATCTCTGAGGGGCCTGAAGCTGAACCAGAGAAAACTCAGGGAATATATTCAAAGATGACAGAAGTTCACCAATGGCTTGATCCAGTGATCACCGTCTAACTTCTGTTGGAATGGCAGTCCCCTTAGTAGCCACTTCCAGTATATCTTCAGATTATTCACTGTATTCTGTTTCCCTGGGTGATAAACAATGTCAAAATCAAACATTCCCAATTGTACTGCCCACCTCTGTTCCATAGTTGCCAATTTTGCTCTTTTAAGGTTGCTCAAGGGATTATTATCGGAGAGGACAGTAAATTTCCACCCCAACATAGTCCCTGAATTTATCTGACACAGCCCACTTTAATGCCCAGAACCCCATTTCATTGCACTACACAAGTCCATGTTTCAGTCACCCACAATCCACAGCTAGCAAACGCCACAGGCCGGTGCTTCTCAATTCTATGCTCCTGTGACAACACCCTCAACCCTTCATGGCTTGCATCTATTTCCAAATAAAAATGTTTGTTTATTAAAATTAGCAAATGCTAATATCGGAGCTGTTGTCAAACATCTCTTCAACTGTTTGAATGTGGCATTACATTTTTCACCTCGCTGATAGCAATGCTGAATAATAGTCATTCCTCTCAACCCTGGGGCAGTCTGTTTTCTTGCCTGGAAATGTGGGTCTGTCACATCCTTCATCACCAGAATTCCCATACCTTTTTCCCTTAATCATGACATCTACTTTTAAATATCCCAAATATGGTAGATCTAAACCAGTTGCTGCCTTCATCACCAGCCAGCTACAATCCAACAGTAGCCCAACTCCTTTCTGCTCAAAATGCTTAAAACATTTAAAAAAACTTTCTGTGATTGTGCTCACCATAGACCCCATATCCAGTAAACACCTTATCTCAACCCCATCCATGTTCACACCCACCACTGGACTTTGTCCCACCAAGTTTATTTATTGATTTATTTTTTGAGAAACCCAGCCAATAGCATCTCACTAAGAAATTAAACCAATATTGAATCTCATTTATTTATTTTTGGTTTTGTTTGTTTTTGCTCAGTGTCTATTCTTTAGTTTGTATTTGTAATGGAAGCTGCAGCCCCTGCTCCTGCGACTACAATTAACCCTGAGGTGACCCATAGTACCCCTCTTGGAAGGTCTCCTAATCAAGATGTAAGATGGGAGACCAGCCTTTGTTCTCCTCAGCCAGAACTTCACCCCTAGGACAACACATCACAGCCACCCCGAGAAGCCTCCAAAATAAGAGTATGATATTTATAAGAGTCCAATTACACTTAATTCTGAGTGAAGTTTAACTAGCCATCACTACTGAACAGTTATGAGATTTTCTCCCTCTAATTTTGACTTCTCCTCTATGTCTTGTTTTCCCAACTATTCATGAAATTATTATAACTATGTTGGACCCTATTATTGTAGTATTTGTGTCACGGTATGGCCCCTCCCCCCAAATGTCTACCCGTGTGTGTTTGTGTGTGTGTGTTTGTCTGTGTGGCCACGCCCCCATGTGTTTCACACCTGCTCCTCATTGTGTTGTTAGCATTGTCAGTGTTTGATCCCACAATAGCCTTAGTGCTATGTTGTCTTCCATGTCTCAAAAATAAATGTCAGTGTATGTATCACGGGTCCTCTTTTGCATCCTGCCAAGCCTCCCCGCATTACAGAAACACTGACCGCTGAAGGATGCCAGGGAAGAGGAGGAAGAAGAAGGGGAAGAAGGTGCATAATCGTTCTTCTCCAGCCCTTGTGGGGAAACCCCCCATGTTCTTAGGATCTCTCCACACCGGCACAACAGGAGAGAGTGCTTCTGGGAAACCGCGGGCTCCTACTATCTGTACTGGGACTACCGGGAGGACTACAGAGAGTATGAGCGGAGTGAGGAGTGTCAGCACGTGAGCCTCCAGTAAGACTCGGGGGTTGACTGTTTGGAGAATCCCATAATGGAGGTAGAGGAGGCCCTCCATGAGGATTCCATGTCTATGATGGACGTGTGGTCAGCAGATTCGGACAGCGACGATCCTCCAGCGCCCAAGGCTCTGCCCAAGGCACATTGCACTAGAATCAGCAAGCTGCCCCACGTGACTCACAAAGAGGTGGTGTCGTCATCCCTCACCTGGGGCACATGTGTGCCTGCGCACAAGCTTCAAGGAGGCAAAAAGGAGGTGTCACCAGTGCCCGCCCCAAAGACAGGCAAAACCACTGGTGCACTTCTTAAGACATATGCCCCAAAGCCAGAGAAGCCACCGCCACCCAACTCAGCGAAGGGCGAACCCCCACAACAGAGTCAGACTCCGAGCCAGCCGATGACTGGATGTCAGCATGGGGATCGTGCCAGCTTCCCTGGACTTATTCATAACCCATTGTTTAATTAGTTGCACGTACCTGTCCTGGTCACTGTTTCAGTCCCAGTCACATTTAATGTATCCATCGATTTGTCTCCCTTTGTCCCTGTGCCTGTACCCATCAGTGTTTCTGTCCCTGTGTCTGTTATTGTTCAGCTGTTACCTGTCCATCGCCCCGCTGTCCAGGTCGCGCTGGCCCATGTCGGTTTGTTGGTCCTCTGGTTTCGCCATTCAGCGTGTTTTTCGGGGCCGTAGCCCGATAGGATGGTGCACTGGGAGTCACGCCACTGGGGAGGAGCTCTGTCATGGTACAGCCCCTCCCCCCAAATGTCTACCTATGTATGTTTGTGTTTGTCCGTGTGGCCACGCCCCCATGTGTTTCACACCTGCTTCTCATTGTGTTGTTAATGTGAGCGTATATAAGTCATTTGTGTAAACATTAGTATTGTCAGTGTTTGATCCCACAATAGCCTTAGTGCTATGTTGTCTTCTGTGTCTCAAAAATAAACGTCATTGTATGAATCATGGCTCCTCTTTTGCATCCTGCCAAGCCTCCTCATGTTACAATTTGCATATTAACTCATACACTTGTTTCCACTAAGTGATTACCTCCCCATCTCCAGTATATTAGATAGAGGAAGATTATTTGAACTATTAATATTAGTACATTACAGTACTTGCGTAATAATCATGCTTTCTATCTTTCTCTATCTCTCTTTTCTATGCTCTTCTACTGTCTCTCTAGCTCTTGAAGAAAATGTAACTGCTTTCATATATATAAGTGTGCTTTATATTGCTTGTAAGAATCCCTGCTCTCCATCTGGAAATACATGGACCAAAGGGCTCAGTTTAATTAGTGTAACTGAGCCCATCTGTTACAGTCTACAATAGATATATCTCACAACCAAATATCACTCTCTAGTTGATTTATTTCCTTCTTTCTCTTATTTAAAAAAATTACTCCACCAAAGCCAGAGACGAGACAAAAAAAGCATGAATATGCATGAACAAATCTAGGAATCAATTCTCTCTTGCCCCTCCCATGAGTCAGGGTTATAAAAATCTATGCTCCAGACCAAGAGAAGGTATAAGAGAAGAAGTCTTGTTTTAGTTGGAGTAAGTCAAGTGAAGTCTGAACCTCTTGCAACAAGAAAAAGTACTTAAGATAACATTTTATTTTTGCTTTGCATGTCTGTCTTGTATCCAGTTTATTAGTCTGTCTTAACTCGTTTAATTTGCTTTCGACTACTCCGTCAACATTACTTAGTGCTAGACTAGTCAACCTTAGTTTAGTCATAGCTACGTCCAGGACAACCTGCAGCAATGGAACATCTATGAACTACCCGGAACATCTCCATACCAACTTGGGTGATGGATCATGGTTGCTGGCAATGCAAAGAAAGTTTGGAACCAGGTAGCTCATGTTTTACCTGAGACCTGTCATCAGACTTGTCCCTCCTCATTTAATTTTGATTATTTGCCTTTTTCTTTCTCTTTTGTTTATTATTATTATTGAATTTCTATCTTTGTTTTTCTTATTCTCCTTTCTTTTTGTATTTGGTTTATGCTGATAGAGACTGAAGACTCGTCGTGTGACCAGTAAGTAATTCATTCGTCAGCAAATTCAAGAACAGCTTACAAGACCAGATCCACTGGGACTAGGACTCCTGCTATGTTATCTCCAGAAAGGCCTATATGCAAATGTAGATAACTCTGACTAAGCCAGCTTCGAAAAAGGATAGCTGAATCCATCAGCCCATGTCATCTTTTCATTTAACTTAGCCTTGGTTAACTACACATAATCCCACTCTGTCATGGTCCACTGGAGTGATGACACATTGGAGCGCTTAATGTCTCTTTCATTGCTTAGCCACAATACAGCCATTTAAAGCTCTGAGGTACTTTCTTGTGTTGAGCTTCCCCACATTACTCTGACCAGTAAAACTGTGTTAAGTAAAACCTGAGCTGCCAAGCTTCCCCCACATCATCCCTAGTGCAGTCACACCATTGATCTCCTACCTGGTAGCATGCCCCCTGTAAGTGTTTACAATTTGTCTGCCCCTGAAGCCACAGCCATGGATAAATATGTTAAAATGGCTTTCAAGTTAAGATACATCCACCCCTCTTAGATCAAGTCTTTCAGTCAGGGTTTAGACTTCATCATAGTATGGAGACAGCACTGATTAAAGTAGTCAATTATCTGTTGTTGGCTTCTGACCAGGGTTATGTTTCTTTGCTTATATTGCTTGATCTGAGTGCAGCATTTGACACTATAGATCACAACAATTTTACTAGGTAGACTTGAAAATGTTGGGATTAACGGAATAGCCCTTTCCTGTATTAAACCTTATCTAGACTGTTGCTACCAGTTTGTTAACATAAATGAAGCATACATGGAGCAATCTAAGTATACAACAAGGTTAGCTATGGTGTGCCACAAGGATCTGTTCGAGGGTTTTTTTCTTTATATATGCTACTTCTAGGTGACATACGTAAACACTGTGCTAGTTTCCACTGCTATGTTGATGATACTCAGCTATATGTCTCAGCCAAACCAGAGGACATCATTTTAGTATTATTGACGAATGCATAAGGATGTCAGAGATTAGATGCTGAGGAACTTTCTCTCACTTAATCCTGACAAAACAGAGGTGCCTCTATTTGGCCCAGAGACAGCTAGATCCTCGCTCTCTAATTACTCAATGAACCTCAATGGTCTCCTAATCACATCTTCTCTAACAGTTAAAGATCTTGGAGTTATTATGGATCCCAGTCTCTTGTTCGAAGTTCATGTAAATATTTCTAGGACCACCTTTCTCCACCTTAGGAACATTTCAAAGATTAGGAATATGCACTCCTCACTTGTGGCAGAAAAGCTACTCCATGCATTTACCACTTCAAACTTGGACTACTATAATGCCTTAGTATCTGGCTGTCCCATTAAGTGCCTAAACACACTTAAGCTAGATCAAAATGCAGCAGCCAGAGTTTTTACTAGAACTAGAAAATTTGATCACATCACTCCTATCTTAGCTATTTTACATTGGCTCCCAGTAAAATTTCATATTGATTATAAAATACTTATAATCTATGACCATCAAGAGTGGAGGCCAGGCAGCAGACAGAGGCTAAACCAACCATCTGCTTGTCGCTACATGATATCACCTGAGGTATATTATACTGATTATACTTTATCTGTTCCCCGAGCTAAGCAGAAATACAGAAAACAAAGAAAAACATGTCTTAATAATTTCATTAGTATTAAAGTAACTGATTTACAGAACACTGCCGGCACCTTTCATCTAAAGCTTGGTTTACTAAATGTTAGATCCCTAACATCTAAATTGCTCATGATAAGTGAAATCTTAACAGACCATAGATTTAATGTATGTTCTCTAATAGAAACCTGGTTCAAGCCAAAAGAGTACATAGCTTTAAATGAAGCATGTCCTTATGGCTACAGCTATGTACACTGCCCTTGTCTAACTGGCCATGGAGGCGGCATTGCAGTTATTTATACGGACTCATTAGGTATAAACCAAAAAGATGGTTATGATTTCAAGTTCCATGAAATTATTTTTACTTGCATAAATGATGTAGTCAGTGATAAAAAGCCCACCCAGCCTCTTCCACTAATTTGCATGTACAAGCATTTACTAGTACCAAGAATAAGAAAATCTACTGCAGGGAGCAGAGCCTTTTTCTATCATGCTCCCACACTATGGAATAACCTCAGACACAGTCTCAATATTTAAGGCTAGGCTGAAAACTTATCTGTACAGTCAGGCATTTTATTAACTACTTTCCACCTTAGTTAAGGTGCATTTCTGGGGGTCCATGGTCATTGAGAGTTATGGTAAACAGGGATGTTATGATGTTGGCCCTTCACCTCTCTTTTGTCACTCAAGTTTGTTGACTGAGTGCTGATGTTCCAGGGTGCTCTCATGTCTGTGAGTCTTTCTGGCTCTTTTCTTTTAGCTGTGCTGCTAGAGTCCACTTTGCATATTATAGTTCCGTAATTTACACACCCTCATACCTACTAATCTATTCTCTTCCTGCCGGGGTACACCTACCTCTGATATCATGATGTTACTGAGCCTCAACCCATCTCAGCTGCCATGGCTATTCCAACCACCCCCTGATGTCCCCTGCTGTAGCCTGCCACAACTCCACCCCAGCCAAATACTTCTTCATTGCCCTTGATGGTGTGAGACATCTGCACACCACTGGGCCCAGACTAGGACTACCAGGAAACCAGACTAAACATTGATTGCTTATTTTTTCATTTTTATTATTATTTATTTATTTTCTCTCTTTCACTATTTGTTCTTCTCTTCATTGTTTATAATATTACTATTGTGGTGTCTGTTGTCAGCAAGAGGAGAATAACTCTTAGTTCCTCTCAAAGTTTCCTCCTCATGCTCTAGGGAGTTTTTCCTTGCCATTGTCACCCTTGGCTTGCTCACTGAGGACTTGGACACAGACATTTGTAAAGCTGCTTTGTGACAACAACTGTTGCAAAAAAACACTATATAAATAAATTTGACAACTCGAGATTGAGCAGGTACAACATAAATGCTATGGCATGGGGGAGCCAAGACAACAGGTCAGAAGGTGAATATCATTATAATCCCCACACCCTAACATTAGGAACCAAGACCCAATGGACTCGTTGTTATGGTCTCAGACTGCTGCAGTGCGCTCCTGGTACATTTCGGGATTTGAGTCTTGCTGTTCACCTCGTTCCTGGCTCTGCCCTGCCTTAATTGATTGCTGTGGCCTATATAAGGACCCTGCTGGGAGAAGACAGATGGAACCTAAATGATGGGAAAATAAGCCTGGATGTGAATGGATGTCTTGGCCCAAGTGTCTACTTCAGATTGAATCCTGAATGATCATTGTGCTATGTGTACAATTTCAGTCTTGGTTCCTCTCAAGGTTTCTTCCTCATGCTCTAGGGAGTTTTTCCTTGCTACTGTTGCCCTTGGTTTGCTCACTGGGGGCTTGGACATGGACATTTGTAAAGCTGCTTTGTGACAACATCTGTTGTCACAGATAAAGAAAACACTATATAAAAAAATTGATTTGATATGATTTGATTTTTTTTGTAGATTTGTTTTGCCTTCATCACATTACCATAATAGGATGGTCTTAATACCATCAGCTATTCCCTCAGTTTGATACCCTTTGCTCTATAACTAAAAATAACCTCTATAGTGCTTAGATATGGGATGGAGATGAGTTGAATACTGCCTTCAATAATGCTACAGCCACTACGAATACACAATCTTGGCTTTTGGCCTTGGGAAAGCCCCTCATGCGTTCCAGTTGTTTATCAATGAGTTATTGAGATACATGCTTAACAGGCTGGTCATTGTTTACATTGTTGACATACTGATCTACTTGAAAAACTTGGAGGATCATGTTTGGCACATTCCAAAGTTGCTAAAAAGGCTACAGGAACACAAGTTGAAAGTGAAATATGTAAATTCTATCAGACATAAATAGCATATTTGAATATATTACTGATAAGGGGGTACTAATGGATCATGTCATTTGTATACATTACTAGACAGATTATGCAAGACAAACAGGTAGGAAAAACTCCTCTTTCTTTTTATTTGGTCATGGAGAGAGCAAGTTGGGCATTTTCCTCACTGGTGTCATCTCACATTACACATTATATGTTGTGTATGGCCAGAGCTCACAACTAATATGCTTACACTGTACAGGCATACCACTCTGTGGCCTTGTTAACTGTACAAACTGGCAATTGCAGAGCATCCAGGTGCATGTGGCATCTTGTGGTATTTTGTTGACTATTCTGTTTGTTTTTTTAAGGAGGCAATATAGATTTAGACCACAATAGTCTTTGTTTTGTTCTGTTCTTTTTGTTGTCATTTAGTTAAACATTCATAAAGGGAGGTTTTTCTTGGGGGGGGGGGTATTCTAAGGATGGTGGGATTTTTTTAAATAGGTATTTAAAGAACTAGAGAGAGAGAGAAAGAGAGGGAGAAAGAGAGAGATGTTGATTAGCAGAGCATGAGAACGAGACCTCTTGAGAAATTGCCTTGTGAAACTGCTCAAATTCCAAGGCAATTGACCAAAATTATGGACATGTTAAATCTATTTGGTCATCAACTTCTCAATCAAACTTGATCTAGATGTTAAACAAGCATGTGCCGCACACTGCACTTCAAAATGGGACCATAAGATTAAAAAGCCACTTTTTTCTTTGGCTACCTAATATAGTTTTCTTGTATGTTTATGGATCCACTTGCCACTGCTCCCTTTCCTCTCTCAGCACCAATTACACTCCCAGTAAACCCGAACATGCACATGGAGAGGAAATCATGCCAAACTGAAATGCAGTTACAACAGTGGAAAAACATGAAATGCAATACACACATTACTTTTAATAGCAATATGCAGTATAAGTGCCAGAACGAAAAGGAAAGTTTCGATTATAGTTTTCATGTTGTTTGATCTCTTTACTGGAAAACTAAATGTGGGGTTTTGCAAAAAAACAAAACAAAACAAACAAACAAAAAAAAACACTGAATACATGTCAGAATTGAATAAAGACACAACTACATTGCTTTCCACGTCAAATGTATATGCCTCATTGAAATGCAGTCATTACAAGGAACACATAAATTGCAATGCAATCATTTAAACAGTGCATTTAAACAGTGACATGTGGAAAATGTGCCACAATCAAAGGTAAAAAAGCATTGCACTGATTTAACATTGCTCAGTCTCTTAAATAGAAAAAAACAATATATGTGAATTTGTATTTAATTAATTACATGCTAAATGTGTCAACTGAATGTAACCACCTTGAAATGCAGCCAACTCACATCTATATTGCATTCCAATGTACTGCTGTGAACACAGTGCACATCACAAATTTTAGTCTGGATCAGTGTGGTATTTATACCACAATGAAATGCAATAACTGTGCAATCACAATCTGCTGCTAAATTTGGCACATCATAATCTGGGGCCATACAGACCACAACAGACTTCCAATCAATCAAAAATTAATTCAATGTGTCTCTTGGCATATTCAAGTTGCAATGATGCAATGAGCTCCATTTGTACTGTGTCTTTGCAAACTTTCGTTTTGCCTGTCATACATTTCTGAGCCATTGTTTGTTCTAAGTATTCTCTGGTTACTGTCTTGTATAATTGTTCGTTGGATTTATGCTATTGCCTGTTCCCTTATTGGATTTGTTCACCTGTCATTTGTTTACTGGATATTGACCATTGCCTGTTCCTTGACTACGCATTTGGATTAAACTGTATTTAATTGGTTGGGAAATCTGAGAGGATAATGCTAATATGTATGTAAAGATAATATGTATGTAAATGCTAGAATTACATACAATTATAATACTCAGTTATACTACAGAGTATTATGTTTGGCTTTGATAATTTAGACCATATTCATGTTAAATATATTTTTGTTTGCAACTATATTTGAAAAGTAATTTTATTTACATTTTTATATTTTATACATTAATATTTTCTTATATGTCTAATTGAAAATTTGCACAAAGGTTCCAAATAAAAGGAATAAAATAATGAAATATGAGTAATTTTTTGAATATATTATACAAATCAATAAGAAACGGCATCTTTCCATATGGTCATTTTATGTATTCCATTAATGTACAGAAAATTATATGCATCAAGATATTTCCTAAGAGGTGATCAAATCACTTAGCAAAACTACCTTTAGCAAATTACCTTTACCTACACAAGCTAGACAAAAATACATTGCAATATCTAATTTACTAAATAAATACACACCATAGTAAACTATGTTTTTTTCACTATACATCATTGATTACCAGAGCAAGACCTGATGGTATTGTAGTATAGCTGTAGCAGGTTTTGCAAAAAGGTATGTTTTGTCCTGTCACAAAATATATTGTTTTGTTAGCTATAACTATGTCCTAACAACTATGATGAACACATGGTGTGTGTGAACAATAAGTGTGAGATGGGTGAGTACCACACTGAGTGTCACAAAGAGTTATGACTATTCTATAATTTGTATATATATTCTATAATATAATCTTTCAGTTCTGAAAATTGAATGAAGCAAACTTTACAGACACATCATGGTTATAAAATCCTTAATTTCATTTAATGAGCTTGTATTTAATTTCTTTATTAATATATTATTTTTCACAACAGGCATCATCAAAGTATCTTAACAGAAATCAAAGTCCAATTGCAAGGAAACAGTAGGAAAACGCTTCTTTCAAATCATGAAGAAGAAACCTTGAAAGCAAGGGGAACCCATCCTCTGTCAGACACCAAATAATACAACAAGCATAACAAAAAAAGCTATTTGAGTTATGAGCTAATTTAAGAAAAGCTTTGAAAACATACAATAATTTGCAATGAATTAGAAAGGAAAGATGAAGACCTTTTACATTTACATTTATGGCATTTAGCAGACGCTCCTATCCAGAGCGGCTTATAAAAGTGCTTTGTCATTTACAAATAGAATACATTCTAGCCAGTACAATAGGTTAGAGTCCAATATACCAAGGAACTAGAATACTGTAGAAATACAGGGATTAATGCTGATGCCTAGAAGTGCAAAATACATAAGCTCTACCTCAGACAATTATAACTGCAATAAAAAAATAAGTACTAGAGTTTGCTAGTCAACAAGGGAGCAGTCAACATCAGTGTAATAAACAATACCCTACAATAAGTTTCAGTTAGTCAATATAGGAGCAGGGTCAGTGGTAATTTAAATATTCTACAAATAGATGGGTCTTTAGTCTGCGTTTGAAGACTGCAAGAGACTCTGTGTCCGGACTGTGTCCGGACTGTTCATTCCACCATCTAGGAGCCAGGACAAAGAATGCTTATCTTCCATGAGACTTGAAGCATGATGAAGTAAGCTTAATTGTTAAACAGAAGTACTATGATTAATCAGCCTACCAGAAAAATAAAACAGATAATGTTCTATTTACTAAAATCTCCAGCCAAAGCTTTCATTGTCCTCAGGAAGGTGAATGAGTGATCATGCAGGTGCTTTGTTTTCAAGCACAGTAGAAACGTCTGTGGGGCTTGCAGCTAACTCCATTTTTGTAGTGGAAAGCCACACAAACTGAATGAATGGAGAAAGAACATTTTATGGATACAGTTAACAATTTTTTCCTTTTTTAAATTGTGTACAGTTTTTAAAGAACAAGGCTATGGCTTATTAGCCACCTTGTAACGGTGAGCAGTGAGGAGGCGGACGCGTGTGCAAAGAAGAGTGAGATTTATTATGGGCAAATCGAAAATCAGAGTCATTATAACCACCCAAGGTCATAGAGTACCTGGATACATTATTATAGAAACACCTAAATGCAATGAAGTAAACAGCAACAATGAACAGTCAAGACATAAGAAACAAGAGAGGGTTTAAATACATGAACCAAACGAGGGACAGGTGTGGAAAATCAAACGGGGGCAGGGGAAACAAAACTATGGCATGGAACTAAAATACACAAGACAGGGAAAACACGGAACATGGAAGCTGGGAGGGACTAATCGTGACACATCTTCTAAGCTGCTCCTAGCTGAAAACAGACACAGCTCAAGTACAAATAAATAACCAAATAAACTGAGAAGCTTTGTGAACAGCTTTGTGCCCAGGCAATTCTTGAAACTTCTAGACTTGGAACAATAACACAAATGTACAAAACAGGGATTTTCCAGCACTAATAACACAATTATCCATATATTCATTATTTAACCCTTTTCCCTTGCCCTTTTTTATACATGACCAAATCTGAATCGAGCCACACCTCGCCACAAGCCACACCTCTGATAGTGTGAGGATTTGACCCAGCCCACACCCAGGCCTAGATCACCCTTTCCTGAGTACTAATAGGCAACACCTGTTTATCTCCATCTGCGTCCTTTAAAGCCTCCCATTTGCCCAGTCCACTTTGTGAAGTATTACTTTCCTAGTATGCATACCGAGCATTCTCTTCCCCTGTTGATCTTACTGTCTACCAACCTCTGTTTCCTTCCTATACTATACCTCGTACCTAGCCCTTCTCACTCTGGACTCTACCTACCAGTTCTGACCTTGGATTTGATTGATGACTCTCTGCATCACGATCTCCTGGTTACTGATGCCAATCCCACCAACTCCTCACACAGCTCCTACCTGTTTGTTGATTCTAATAAACTCTCCCACATTTGGACCCACATCTGCCTGTGTCCTAGTGTTCGTGACAAACTAGCCATCATGTTTGACACAACTTTTATGCATTTTCTTCCTACAGGATGACAAACTTGTTTTCTAACTAGTGCTAGAAACAACTCACACCTGGCCAGCTGTAGCTACTTTGGGTTGAGCTTTGTTTTGCAACCAATTATCAGTTAGTGTTTGTCTTTGGTTATTGTTTTACCAATGTTACGACCCTATTACCTGCACCTTTCAAGAGCTCTAGGACCAAAAAGGGCGCAACATAAAAAAGAAACACGGAGACGCACTCTGTACGGGGTTTTCAGTGACATATTATTTGTTTTCTTGTTATATATGGGAACAAAGCACATACAAAATATATACACAACATAAACTGAATCTAAACAAGAGTGTTTCTTCAGGGTGGGCTTTATGCCAACACAACAAATAAAAAACCTACTAAAGTGAATTCAATCATTAACTTCTCTAAGACAAAATAAAATAAAATACAATCACTCTTACCTCAATTCCTTATCACAAAACCAGAAGTACAACAACAAAGCAAAAAGAACATGGCATCCACCCCTACAACTCCAAACAATCAGAAAAGAACAATACTCAATATTTCTGGCAATCAAATATCTGTATATGATTATACAGTAGTCCTTTTGAAACTGGCTGTAACAACTCATGGCTGGCTGTAACAAAGCATTACATGTATCTAATCAAGTCCCTGTGTATAAAGCCTCTAAAGAGCAAGTACACTCCTAAGGCTTTATCTAAGAACCTAGCTAGACAGCAAGTAATAACTCATAAGGCCCTATTCAAGAAAAAGAACAGTCAACCCCAACACCCTAGTCTCAAAAAGAGTACCACAGACAGTGATTGTGCCAAATCAGAGACCTACAGAACGTCATCTACCATAACACGCGTGGTATCTACTGAGCAAGACACCACAGGGCACCAACACATTCGAGAAACAGATATTTAAGAAGAGGTTAATTATCCCTTTAACCAATTAGGTCAGCCATTGTTGTGACGATGTCATCTTGACAGCTCACTGGTTCTTAGTGCGACCTCGTGTGGGTAACCTGAAAAACAAATTCACCACAGCATGAAGAAACAACTCAGAACGTCTCAAGGCTGTAACACCAGTGTAACGGACTCAGTGATTAACTTGTTTAAAATGGTCTTCCTTACGTTGTTAATGTTGATTGTCCAGGATTGTCGAGGAAGGTAGAAAGACATTGACATTATTGCACCAGCTGTTGTTTACCATCACACACACTCCACCGCCTCTCGACTTTCCCGAATCTGCCGTCCTGTCCGAGCTGGATAGCATGGCTCGGTACCACTGGGTTCATCCACGACTCGGTGAAGCAGAGGAGGTTGCAGTCCGGAATGTCCCTCTGGAACTTTATCCTGGCCCGGAGGTCATCGAGCTTGTTGTCCAGAGACTGGACATTGGCTAGCAGGATGCTGGGTAAGGGAGCTTGGTGTGCCCGAGCCCTCAGCCTGTTCCTGATGCTGGCTTGCTTCCCACAAGGGCATTTCCTCATGTCACATCCTTTGTTCTCCCTCAGGATCTCCGTCAACCATCTTGGGTCCGGGGTTAGAGATGGCTTGAGGTGAGTGCTATATAGATTAAGAGAAAAAAGAGCATCTCTACTGTATGAGATGCACATCATGGTGTAGAGAGAAGGGTTGTGGAGATATCAGGGATAGCAGGAAGAGCGAAAAGAATGAAGAAGATAGTGAAAAGAGTGAATAAAGTGCCAGGTGTGGACAGAGCAGTCGTGAGCCCTATCTCTCTCTTTGGATACAATTACAAATACTTTCATTTCTACACTCTCCTCATCAATTAATCTTCTCTGCCCTCTCTCCTCTAGACCCGCTAAGTCCTCCCCACCTGCCCCCTGGCTAACAGAAACACTTTGCTGCCACAGGAGAGAACTAAGGACTGCAGAGAGGCAGTGGAGGAAATCTCACGTAGATTCAGACTTTAGCTCACACAAGTCTCTCCTTTCCAAATTCTCACTGGAAGTAACATCTGCAAAGTTATCCTACTACAGAGGGAAATTTGAATCATCATCATCTGATCCACGCAAGCTCTTCTCTATTTTTTCTTCTCTCCTTAATCCTCCCCCTCCCCCTCCTTCCTCATCTCTTATTCCAGAGCATTTTATCACCTTCTTTGAGGAGAAGGTTGCAGCAATCCACCAGTCCTTTTCCTCTGTTCCCACCCCTCCAACCAACGTACATTCCCCAACCTCCAACTCTCTGACTTCTTTTTCTCCTTTCTCCACAGATGAAATTCTTCAACTCCTCACTTCCAGCAATCCGACTGCATATCCGCTGGATCCAATTCCTTCTGCTCTGTTCCACACAATCGCAAGAGATCTGCTTCCTTTCATCTCTGTCATCATCAACAACTCCTTATCTACGTGCCTACTGCATTCAAAACTGCCAGGGTAGTACCAATCCTCAAGAAGGCCACACTTGACAGCTCCAGCGTTACCAACTACAGACTGGTATCACTTCTCTCTTTCCTCTCAAAAGCCCTTGAACGAGCAGTTTATAATCAGTTGTCTCTTTTTCTCACCCAGAACCAGCTGCATGATCCCAATCATTCTGGCTACAAACCGGCACATGCTACAGAAACAGCCCTCATAGCGGTGACTGAGAAACTTCATGCCGCTAAAGCTGCCCAACAGTCATCTGTTTTGATTCTTCTAGACCTTTCCGCAGCCTTCGACACAGTGTACCACAACATTCTTCTATCTATTCTTTTCAGGCTTGGTGTGACTGGCTCTGCTTGGAGATGGTTTCAGTCCTATCTAGATGGATGGTCCTATCAGGTGACATGGAAAGGATCCACATCCAAACTTTGTAGACTCTCCATTGGTGTTCCACAAGGTTCAGTATTGGGCTCCCTTCTTTTCTCTTTGTATACTTGTTCTCTTGGTGATATCTTCTCATGGTTTCTCCTACCACTGCTATGCCAATGACACTCAATTATTTCTTTCTTTTCCACCCTCTGACATGCAGGTCTCCAGACGCATCTCAGCATGCTTGACTGACATTGCGTCATGGATGACAGCCTACCACTTGAAGCTCAACCCCAGTAACACTCCCAACCCTTACCATGACCTCATTCTTTCCTTTGAGAACTCCCTGGTATCACCATTACCTTATAATAAAACAACACTTTTAATGCCATTGAAGGGACACAAAAGAGGTGTAAAAAAAAAATGCAGTTTTGGAGCACTTAAAATGATGTTTTAAACTAACATTTAAATGCACCAAAATACAGCAGTTTGGGTGATTTGGGGGCATATTTTATGGTATAGTGAACTATAATGCTGTTTTGTAAAGGAGAATTTGAGGCAAATTATTGCCTTTGCCAACTACTTTGCTTTTCCATAGATGCAGATATATGGACACTAAACACTGCATTCATGTTTTCTGCTATATAATATATATATATATATATATATATATATATATATATATATATATATATATATATATATATATATATATATATATATATATATATATATATGCTACAATCACACCCATCTTGAGTCAGGAAGAACACTAGTGGATGACGTGTGGTCTATTCTCAACACACGCAGCAGTGCATAATCTGTAATGAGTACAGCAACCACAAAATATATCTTAATTTGTAGTCTTGTCAACATGCATCTGTAACGGTGTGGCCCGAGTGCCCGCAGGCACCTTAACATGTCCTTGGCCTCAATGGACACGCGGGGGTGCACGTCTGCCCCGGTTCCAGACGTGCCACCTCCTTAAACGGTCCTCCTTCCTCCCGCCGCTCTAGGAACGTCCCAGAGGCGATTTGCCTCCGAGGCTTTGGACAGACCCTTCCAATCTCGCTGGCGAGTCCGCTGAGGGGAAGGGACTCAGGAGGTCCCGCTGGCTCCATCCAACTGCCCTCTTTCTGGTCGTTGTGATGCCCCTCGGTCCTCCTCGGCCCCGGCTCAACAGCTTCAGGCCCCCACCAAGAAATTCCTGGGGGTGTTCCCCTCCGCCTCCGGAGTAGACACGAACAGTGATCGTGGTCCTCTCCCCAATATCCTGTGATCCAGGCAGCATTGCAGGGGGTGTCCACGCACCTCCCGCTAGGAAGTCTGTTCTTCGCCGAGGGAGTAGGCGTCCTGTGGTGGTTGGTCATTGTGTAACGCAAGGTGGCCCGAGTGCCGCAGGGCGAGGGGCAGGATACACAGACTCTGTCTGGGACGTACATTTATTCAAACACAAAGACAAGGGCACTCACACGTGTTACAAACAGAGGACACAAACATGAAACAATTAACATTAAACGAACATGATAAATACATCTAACATCTAACAATGATGAGTATGACATTTAACATTATTAACAACAACACACCACAATGAAACGTTACGGCAACAATGACCAATGACGCTGCATTCCCTGACGTGGTTTTAAAAACACACATACAAATGAGGTACAAGTGTGTGCAGGCGTGGCCACTAACAAGGGTTCTCCTACTGCATGTAGCTGGCCAAACCACGTGCCTCCCGGGAGGCAAGCATTCCGTGACATACAGACTGGCAGAGGTTGAAAACGAATCTCTACTGACCATAATGATCGGCACCTCATTCAAATGTCACTTAAAAAACGTAAGATGATGTCAAGTGACTTACAAAAAGAATGGCTGGTGTGAATTGCACAGCGAGAACGGTTCGAAACAGGCTTCTGGAGGCAGGGCTGAAGTCATGCAAAGCTAGAAAAAAGCCCTTCATCAGTGAGAAGCAAAGAAGAGCCAGACTGAAGTTTGCGAAAGACCATAAGGATTGGACAGTAGAGGACTGGAGTAAGGTCATCTTCTCTGATGAGTGCAATTTTCAGCTTTGTCCAAAACCTGGTCATGTAATGGTTAGACGGAGACCTGGAGAGTCTTACAAGCCAGTGTATCGCACCCACTATCAAATTTGTTGCAGGATCTTGGGGTGTTTCAGCCAGGCTGGAATCGGGCAGATTTGTCTTTGTAAAGGAAACATGAATCAATCCATTTACAAAACTGTGCTGGAAGAAAACTTGCTTCCTTCTGCTCTGACAATGCTCCCCAACTCTGATGATTGTTTTTTTTTTTCAACTGGACAATGCTCCATGTCACACAGCCAGGTCAATCAAAGTGTGGATGAGGGACTACCAGATCAAAACCCTATCATAGCCAGCCCAATCTCCAGACCTGAACCCCATTGAAAACCTCTGGTATGTGATCAAGAGGAAGATGGATGGTCACAAGCCATTAAACAAAGCCAAGCTCCTGGAATTTATGTGCCAGGAGTAGCATATATTTACTCAACAGCAATGTGAAAGAGTGGTGGAAAGCATGCCAAGACGCATGAAAACTGTAATTAAAAATCAGGGTTATTCCACAAAATATTGATTTCTTGACTCATCCTAAGTTGAAATATTAGCACTGTTTTGGTTATAAATGAATATGAGCTTGTTTTCTTTGCATTATTTTTGGTCTCAAATTTCTGTAACTTTTATTTTGACCATTAGTGATTTTCATAAATAAACATGCTCTAAAATATAATATTTTTATCTGGAATTTGGAAGAAATGTTGCCAGTAGTTTATAGAATAAAACAAAGCTGCTCAGCCTGGTCAAACACATACCCATTAATTGTAAAACTAGAGAAACTGATAATTTTGTAGTGGTCTCCTATTTTTTTCTGGAGCTGTGATTATATATATATATATATATATATATATATATATATATATATATATATATATATATATATATATATATATATATAACACCATGGTGTAAAGTCAAGTAACAAATACGACAGTGAAATTGATAGTACTTAGTGAATTGAATGCATATAAATTATAGCATCCTATGAACTATGATAGAGTTTTGAATGGGGAATGCAGCTTTCAGCGTGGAATACCAAGCCTGGCACAACCACTCCTAACACATATAATGACCTGATGTGGAACTAGACTATTATTTCCTCTATTTTCTGCTAATTGTTACATATACCCAGGACAACCATATTTTTTAAAAAGTTGAATTTGAAATACAAATTCATAATTCGGTGTATTATAATTCTGCCTTGTTTTGCTGAACTGAAAGGTTTAATTCAAATCAAATGTATTTTGGTGACGTATGTTGGTGTGTAGGTTATATCATGGTTATATCATTTTTCTCTTCATCAAGAGGGATAAATTAGGGAGAGGTATAATTTTGGCAGTACTGTTTTGACACCTGTTGAAATTATATTCCTCCTATTAATGCTGGACCTGCAAAGTTTGATTCAATTCAAATGTACAGTATTCTGGAGATTATCTTGATGTGAAGGTTACACCATAGGAAGCATTTTCTTACAAGTTCATCAAGAGGGATAATATTAGGAGGAGTATGATTTTGGCAGCATTTTTATAATACCTGACAAAATTATACTCTCAATATTATCTCTGGACCTGTAGGGTTTGATTCAGATCAAAAGAATTATGGAGACATATCTTGATGTTTAGGTTGTACCGTAGGAAGCATTTTTCTCTTTGTTCTGTCAGCATGCCAATATGTCCTCTTTGTCTACTTCCCCCTTTCCACATGTTGCAATGTCCTTCTTGTTAGCTCCTTCCATGCTTCACCTGTGTCTTGTTCCATTCCTGTCCCTCAGTGCATTCATTCAGTGTGTTCATAGTGTTTGTTCTGACCTTCATAGGAATTGTAGCTGATTTGTTGCTTTGCAGCTAGTGATGGCATAAGTGGGGCTTTTGAGAGATTGAAGCAACTGAAACAAATGAGCTTGTGAAATGTGAAATAATCGCAGCACAGTGACATCTAGTGGCCAATCAAGGCTCAAAACAGCAACCTCAGGCTTGTAGACCACAAAAAGAAGTAAATTTTCATGATAGTGATGTGATCAGATATTAAGCCTCCTTGACATAATCGGGGGGGGCGGAATAGGCAAATGGCAAATACTATTTACTTTTATGTTTCTCATTGAAATAAATAGAGTCATGAAAAGCAGACATAACTGTGCAGAGAACAGGATTTTTAAAATAAGTAATTATATGATGCCATTATATTGTATTTCCTCTATTACTTTTTATGTGGAATTCATGCATTAGTCAGTGTGTTAATAATTGAGATCCATTTACTATACAATCCAAAAAGTAGGGAAAGAGCTTGTGAAACTGGGCTAGGCAATATTTTATTTATTAAACCATACAATAAATAAGTTGTTTTTATTGAGAAACATCCACTCTGCTTTTCACTGAGATTCTCCTCTGGAATAAATGAGAAAAGATGGCAGAGTGTCAGTGCCAGTAATCCATAGGGTCCTCTCCTCTGGGCACATATGGAGATGAGAGATACAGTTGAACATCAACAGTGGCATCAGCAGTAACACTGAGTCTGGGTTGTTTCACCCCTTCTGTTGTCAGATAATTCTCTCCAGTTGTCTTATTTCTCAGGAAAGACTGCTGTAGATGCTGATTTTGATGGCTGACAATCACTGCATAGTGTCTGAGATGTTGAACAAATGATAGCTGTTACATTACTGGATCGTTATTGACTCTGCCTTCCCTTGATTGATCCACTGTGCCCTATGAAAGGACCTTCTTCGGAAAAAGATGACAGCACACCTTTGGGCAGCATATGATTTGGATATACTGTGTGTTCATGATCTTAGTTTTGATGTTCTCTTAGGGTACTCTTAGTGTTATGTTTTATGATAGATGTTGTGAGTCCTGTATGTGTTATGTGATAGGAATATTTGTTAGGCTCCACAATCATTTGGTGTGTATTCATACTGCTAATTAGTGAACTGTGTGAGTTCACTAATTGTGAGTACAATTTTGGTTTTATGATTAATGTCAGGTACATATCTTATATTATTTTGGTTGCTGGTAGTAGAGGGAGTTGTTGATTGGTTTGGTATTATTTATCTGAGTTTATTGTTAGGGAGTGAGTGTAGCATTGTATTGTTTTACAGTTTATTTTTAGTGTAGGTTTTTTTTAGTATGTTACCAATAGACCACTCCTTTGGGATATTCCAGAAAGTGGGTTTAACAAATCTTAATCTTGAGCTGTGAGTTGAATTAAGTCAAACCCAACATACCCAGAGTTATTTGATTCCAGAACAGCCAGTTAAAATTTCAGGGATTGCAGACAGTCAACCCTGAGTAGACTGAATTTAACTGAAGTGTGTTCACAGTTAACTTCGAACGCCATCATCAGTTGAGTGCTAATAATGGGATTCAACATTAAAAAACTGAAAAGCATCTTATTGCACTCTATCAGAACTTTAAAATAGTGTTACTTATGCAGACTTACATACTTTAAAAAGCAATTTAAACAAAGGAATGACAGTTGATACGAGTTCATAAAACTGCAGAATTGTATAGCCTAAAGCCAATTTAAGCATTCACCACATATCAGCTATTTCACTTGTTTCTGCTTTTTTCTTTAAAAAAAAAAAAAGGTAATTATGATGACTTTCTCTTTTAATGTATCCTATTGTAATCCAGGGGTAATTAAACAGCAGAGACAGTAAAGAAAATGTACAGCAAATGTTTTAAGCATAATTCAAGATATTAAGATGTTCTACTCATAGTTACTTCATTTACGTAGTGATATGCAGACAGTGGTAGTCTTATAGTTGAGCTTCACTCTACAGATTACAAGAAGACAAATGTTTGTATATCTATACAAGAAGACACCAGTTTTGTACATCAACTTACATAAGATCTATATGTGTACAAAGTTGTAAGTTCATGGGCAGCATATGTGAAAAAATGTATTGTGTAAGAAAGGAGAGAGGATTTATGATTTTTACAGACCTTTTCCAAATTGGTTGGGATTTTAAGTATTACCTTGACGTGGAACAAATTTGAGAACCTTTTTCATCTTTTCAGTCAATTCTTTACTGCCTTTCTAAAACCTTTGCAGTGGGAAGGTGATGGTTTTGAGCATTTAGTGAGACGTAAGTTTATGCCACTTGTGTTTCTTAAGGACTTGACCGTCTTTGCCATGTTTTCTGCCTCTGTGTCATTGTGTGATATGGTAGGGTGTCTGCTATACCAAACAAGCCACAATAATGTGACATGCCTTTTCAGAGTTCCCAAGGCACTGGAACATGTCCTGGCCTACGTGTGTCTGTCCTAGTACTGCCTCTAGTGCTGCAGTGGGTGAGACTGTACCAAGGACAGGATGTGCTGTCATAAGAGACAGCAGGCAGTTGTACCCTCTGTCTTCAAGAAGGAAACCCTTCTTCACATTCTATCCCATAGCCACTTATTATGCTATTGATACTATTATGCTTTTATAACTTGTATTACCTATTAGTGAATAGGAAATATTTCAATTCGCATACATTTACTACTGAAGGGCAATATGAATGTTGGTCTATGCAGGTTATATGAAATATTTACATTTTCAGCATTTAGCTAACACTTTTACCCAAAGCGACTTACAAATATAACTGAGTACAACTTAAGAAATTGTGGGTTAAGGGCCTTGCTCAGGGGCCCAACTTGGCAGGGGTGGGACTTGAACCATCAACCTTCCAATTACAAGTCAAATACCTTAACCACTGCCCACAAAAGAATTGTGATTTGTGATTATTTATCAATAAGACTTTGTGTCACAAGGAACTAATATGGCTATTTATGTAATTTAAGATCATTTTAGGTGATTCTTTTTCTTAGTGGATCTGCACCAGCACTATAACATTAGCTAGCTAACAAACTTCAAATTGATAGTTTTGAATTAGCTTTACTCAGGTAAGTTAAGATAATGCTAGTGTATTTCTTTTACAGAAATCCTATTTAGCTAAGATGTCTTGATGTAGCACATACAGACTAGTATACAGATATATCAAAATAGTATATACAGACCAGTATACAGATTTAGCAAATATCATTAATTATGTAGTAATAGTGGCACAATTTCAAAGTGTGGGGTATTGTAGACACTAAGCCAACAATCTTTTTTTTTTCTTGCAGTGAAGCTTGGAAATTATCTTCTGGTCCCATTATTGACCCTTGTGGGACACATATTTTACTTTTGAAAGCTCAGAGCATTTATTATGTACAAGGACATATTGATAAAGCTTGGTCAGATAAGAGTTGAAACAGGAGAGTACTTATCCTCTAATGCCAATGAGTGTTGATTGATAGTGTTAAACACAGCACTAAGATTGAAATATAATTTGAAAAGATGTATCCTTTATCAGCAGATAATAAGACATCATTACCTTCCTTAGTGCAGTTTCATTGCTGTTATGTGCTCTAAATCAAGACTGAAATAGTTTATGGATGTGATTGGCCTGCAAAAGACAGTTTGAGGAAAAAAAATAATAATTCAAAAGAGTTAACCTTGAAGCCTAATTTTTAAAAATGTCTGCCTTTGTGTCTACACAAACACTAGACACTATTGTGTCTACACCACCTCTAAAACCAATACGACAGGAGTTATGAGCATAGCTACAGCCAGAGGGAGAGGCTTCATTCAGGGTCATATTATAATCTGGTCTGGTCCAGGTTTCAGTTAAACAAAGCATGCTCAGATTATGGCCAGTAATTATTATTTCATTAACAATTGGTGCCTTAGATGACAGAGATCTTATATTGAGTAATCCTAATTTCAGATTAGAGAGGTTGTTGGTATTAGCATTGTCCAGTTTAACATTAAGATTTAACAAAGATTCTATTTTGGAAAACACAAGGAACAGAGACAAGAGTGGAACCTAGGCGACACCTCATTGCAGTTTACAGACAATTGTTATAAACTGTAATGCTGCACTAATGCTTTAAAGCCTAGTGGCTATGCTTGAAGAAATGAGAGGATCAGCCTCCTATGATGGGTGGATGCCATCCTGCATATTAATAAAAGGCCAGTCTCTATAAAATCCCTTTTTTTCCCCCCTGAGCACCATTTAGACATCCAGCAATTAAGTACACAAAACATGCTGTAGGTTTCAGCAACACACCAAATTGGAATGGGGCCAGAGGATATTATAGCAACCAACCTTGTCCTCATTAACTCACACACCCCTTTAACATTATTGCTGGTAATCTTTGACTGCCTCAACCCCACATTATTAGTGCCGGGACATATAACAATCTTGGAAAATTTACACTAAGATTTGCACCTTGAAATTTGCTCTGATGTCAGCACTTTGGAATGCATTTCACCATGGCTGCTGGAGTCTCTAGAGAGGCCGTTTAATTCACATTCCAAAGCAGCATGTCTCCTATAGGTCTTTCAGCAGGCTGCTCAGATGGTGCCTGTGGGGCAAACCTGTTGGACACTGAAAGTGAACTTGAAATGAATGGTGCTCAGCTTTGTGGCTATGGGACAGCCACCAGGACAGGATGGGTGAGAGCACATTGAATACCATAGAATGGATTATCTGAGCATTCTCTCTGCCTACTTACATCTTGTGCTGCAGGTCGCTCCTCCCTCATGGCACTTACCTGGGATTTCATTGTAGTCAGAAAACAAGGAATCCTGTTTTAAAATTTTCTGGAAACCACAAGATGCCCATGTACCTGCAGCACCGGGAGACTTGCTGTCTCTGGATTGGTGGTGCTGAGACATGGCAAACGCAGACTATGTACAAACAGCCATAATTTCAACCACATACCAGAGTCTCGCTCCCTCGCTGCATCCTTGGTAGGCTGGTCATTCTGTAACGTGGATCTAATGGGAGGCAGGCGCAAATGCTGAGAGGAGAGAGATTTCTTAAGGGCAAATCCAAAATTATGGTCATAATCATGGCCAAGGGTCATACAGTCAACACAAAGAGCTTGGGAAAACGTAGTAAATAAAAGTAACAGAAAACACATAATAACAAGAGGGACAGGACTAGCTCCTCTGTGACCACTATGCGGGTGGTCTAGTGGGCCTGGCTGGGTGTCCTGCTGCTGCTCTTCACTCTCTCCTCTGGGGTGGGTTATGAGTATGTGGAGGGTCCACCCATAGCCCATAGCCAAGGAAGAGGACTGCCTCAAGAGCTTCGCCTCCATGATGGGCATGATTAGGTGATGTAGATGCCTAATATACATTGATGCTGTAGATGCGTCTGCAAATACTTCTTATGAAAACAATGACGAATTCAGCGTAAATGAAAATATTAACATATATTCACAAAATGCACAAACATCACCTGCTCTTTTTATATATTAATTCATAAAAGAGGCAACTGACAATTTTACAGAGAACAAGACTTTTAACAGCAATTAATTAATTAATAAAAAGTTAATTGAATTTGTTGAAAAAGATAGGTAACCTCTAGGTGGAGTAGGTGAACCAGTGTATGCTTAATCATTTTTGTAAACTTAAAGCAGAAAAAGTCAAGACATTTATTTTATATAAGATTAGTTATATATCATTTATTAACAAATGATGTGCCTATAGACATGTCACAAGAAGAAAAATGAAATTTTCACTTTCACAAAATTAATTTATAACAAAGGTTATTCAGATTTATGTATTACTATGCTAATATTGATGCTATCTAATTAGATTATGCTCTGAAAAAGTAGATATAGCACAGGTCCTCCCACACACAAACTGATGCCGCAGGCGGTGAATTTAATAAAGGGTCTCAATTATGTCATAAATCCAATAAACCATGTGCTCTGGAGAAATGCAGAGCCTGTAAATCTAATGATGAATGCATTGAGAGCGTTTCACTCCCCATGGCCCCTGAGTCAGCAGGCTCTAAGCTTCCCATAGCAAATATGAATGAAAGTGAGATATACATCAAAACTAAGGTCACCTCATGTGACTGAAGAGCACCCAGTCATTTCATGCAAGGCAACCCAAGACATGAAATCACAAGGCTGTCTCCAGAGCTAAATATTGCTAATGTGCCATGCCATAGGAAACTCTACTTGCAAAATAGACCCCAGGGGTAAAGGGTGTAAAGAAGTAGGTAAAGCTACCAAGCTAAAATGTTCTTAGAGCAGTAGGAGCAGAGCAGAGGAGTCATGTTACATCAAGGAATCTGTGTCCACGCCTCTAAATGTTCAGTCTTGCCCCGATCATATAAAGATAAATGACTTTGCAATATCATATGCAATGAGATATTACAAAGTGATATATGTGTGGTCTATAACTGACCCTGCATACATTTGGAACAGGAATCTCAAACATAATGACACCTTTGGAAGAACTGCAGCACCAAACTTGGTTTTGCTGCTTGGCTCAACTGTAATAACACAATGGCCCCCTGCTGATGCTGTAGGTAGGTTCTTTGCTTTTCTGATCATTAAATACATTTGTTTCTGCTGGGTCACTAGTGCTGGAACAGCATGAGGCTGAGGCTTAATGTGGTCAGCTGACTCTGTTGCAGTGAAAAATAGACTGAGCATAGATTTGGCTAGCACACAGAATAGTCAAATAAACATACACAGCTATTTTTATAACTGAATTAATTTCCAGTAAGCTACACAGAGTCGTGGTTTTTAGAAAAGCATTTTTAATTTTCTGTACATTATTATTTTAGAGAAGAACTATGTTCTTGCGGTGCTATACTTCTGGATCTTGCATTATTAAGTTCTTACATGGATATCAGTTCTTCGCTCCATCAGCTTAAACTGTTTCATAGGACATGACCTAGTTTGTAAAAGCTGTTGCACTTCTTAATTCTTGTTGACAATTTATTCAGAACGTCCACAAAGACATGAACATTTGTCAGTCATTGACTTATAAACCTTCATTTACTATTTCATGTCA
Source organism: Electrophorus electricus (assembly GCF_041902795.1). Lineage (NCBI taxonomy): Eukaryota > Metazoa > Chordata > Actinopteri > Gymnotiformes > Gymnotidae > Electrophorus > Electrophorus electricus. The sequence goes on along the minus strand of NC_137521.1, from coordinate 549,457 downwards.
GATCAGCTCAAGAGAGTGCAAAGGATGATGCTGAAGAGAATTGTCCATGTTTTCAGTTTTTCTCTGCTGGTCTCCCTTGGGCATATATAACTAGTTGAATAATCTATATATATATATTTCAGTCTATTTCACAAAGTAACAAAAATAGCTACAGCACCTTGATCTATTGTTATGGATGAATAAGCATTTTATATATTTACTGAGTATTTTAAGATTTTTTGACCATAACCCTAACCCTTGATCAAGGTCAGTGGTAAAAATTTTACATTTGGTATCCAATGTTTGATGTAATGTAGTTTGCTGTAAATTTACTCAAATTTCTTAAAAGATAGGCAGGAAACTGAATATAATGCACCTTTGTGGTTTCTTTTATAAGCCATGTATTTTTTGTTAATGTGAACTGTTTCAAATGTACTACCAAATATTGCCATGTCAGCCATCTTCTTTATATGTGGAAATTTCATCAGACAATATGAAATAGCATTAATCTATCATGACTTCTTCAAATGGCCCGTAGACCAGAGATGTAAAGACAGCCTCTCTCTGATTAAATGCTCTCTACCCATCTCGTATAGCCAGAGGCTAATGAGTTATCTGGCCCAGGCCCATCTCCTGTGATAGAACAGGGCAAACAAACAGGGTGATGAGCGATCTCTATGGCAAATGTAGACAAATTGGGTGAATGACAAGTGTTAAGGGGCATGAGCACTATGGACAGAGTTTGGCGGTACTAAGGTGAGAGGTAATAGGATCTGCATTTGTGAGCCATTTGGCATAGCACAGAGTTCAATTATTAATTACAGTGATTAATGCTAATGAATCATTAGAGGCCTATTTTATGCTGAATGAGAAAAAGAGAGACAGAATGACTGTTTCATTAAGATCAACTGACAGGCATGATGGTAAATATATGAAGGGTGATTGGAAATGAAGCAAATTACCTTTAACTATTCAATCAATAGTATGGAATACACAAGATGGTAACACATACATATGAATTATTTTATTATGTGGAATATGAGTGCCTAAGCTAAAGTACTCTAAACACCGATTGCAGATGTTCTAAAGAGTCTATACTGTGCAGTCTGTACCTGTTCATCTGATATTACCAAAACCTTAAGAAAAGAAAAACCTTAAATCACATTAGAGAAAATGTGTACACCATCATATTTTTTTCTTTTTTTCAAAGGAAAGTGGACACAGACAAAAGGGAAGGACAAATAAGGAATGCTGGAGATATTTGAGGAAAACTCTATGTTACAAAGTAGTTGATCTTAGTCAGAGCATTTTTTTCTAGTATGCAGCTTCAATAACAGCATGTAATGGAGGATTGTTCTAACATACATTTACCAGCATAATATTACCAAATAATTTGTCATGGAAAACTTTTTACACAGAATATTCCAGCTACTCCCATGTCTTGTATCATGATGCTACTAATGAGCATTACTGAATGCTCTAGCACTATCACATGAAAACATACAATAAATAGCTTCAGTTTTATTCTATTCCTTTAACAAGTATCTGTAACATCCCGAGTGCCGCAGTGCGCGGAGCAGGACGCACAGACTCCCTCGACAGCAACAGACATTTATTAACGGACACATACAACATTGTACAACGTAAACAATGAACATGAACATGGGCACTGACAATGTGAAAATAGACATGAACAAAGGTGATGTAAACAAAGGCAATGACCGACAGTGATGTACACACCGACAGGGGTTTAAATACATAAACACAGAACAAAACTAGGTGCAGGTGTGTGCAGACATGTAGATGTGAAACTCCCAAGAAACTCCTACTGCACATGGCGGGCCATACCACGTGACAGTAAGAGGGGAGCGTTCCGTGACAGAATCTTATCTGAGATCTTGTGTATATCAGAGATACGTGTACCATGCTTTGATATATTTTTTGAATGTACAAAAGTTCTAACATGAAAAACTATTAAGCAAAGCAGTGGTTGAATAAGAATATTGACATGTCCAATCACTGATTGTAAATACTGAACAATAATCAACTTTATATATATATATATATATAGCTTTTTAGGACATTTCTCATAATTACTATAAAAAACTTGTTAAAGGGTCTTCCAATTGGTGAGCATTATATTTTAACATTAGCAGAGGTTGGACGTCAACAAGAGTTATATTTACAACTCAAAACCATGATAGCCTCAGACCAATTATGGTATTGCTTTATTATGATCTAATAAAATACCCAGAATGTATTATTTAATCTCAACAGTAGTTGTTTCTCAAATTTCTTTGAATCCAAACATGCCTTTTTGGGACTAAAACTCAGTCCGGTTTTGCTAAAAAGAATCTCACATGCTGCTGAGGCAAGCAGTGGTGTACTGAGGTTCTGGAAGAACATATTTACTGCTGCAAAGGATTTCAGGGTATCCATGTTATACAAGAAATGTATTTATACATAGAATATAACCAGTCCAAAACTGCAATAACCAGAGAGAAAAATACAACCAAACAAATCAATCAATGAATCAATAAAAATGTATTTATATAGTGCTTTTTACAACAAAGGTTGTCACGAAGCAACTTTACAAATGTCCAAGTCCAAGCCCCCAGTGAGCAATCCAAGGGTGACAGTGGCAAGGAGAAACTCCCTAGAGCATGAGGAAGAAACCTTGAGAGGAACCAAGACTCAATCGGGGGCCCATCCTCCTCTGGCAGACAATAGTCACCACAATAATAACAATTTTAAGAGGGAAAAAAAAAAAGCAATTCATATCTAGTCCAACTTTTTTGAGGTCATAGTCTTGTCCCAGACCCATTCCACAAGAGAACACCCATTAAGGGCAATGGAGAGTAGTTGGATAGGGTGGAGGTGTGGTGGGCTAAAGCAGGGGACATCAGAGGATGGTCATCACAGCTGAGACAGGATGAAGCTCAGTAACATCATGACATCAGTGGTAGGTGTACCTTGGCAGAAAGAAAAACTAGATTAAATAGACTAGACTAAATCCAAACGGAGAGACAAGAGGCAAAAATCCAAAAAGCACAACAGGGTCAAAAGCACAATGTAGGCAAAGACAAAAAAACCCCACTCAGTAAACACTAGGAAGAATAGTGGCAATACTTCACAGTAACAATAAGAAACAGACAGGTTTAAATAAGCATGGATAATAAGGATTAGGTGACTTCAATAGTCAGGTGCTTGGCAGAATGTTGCTCCTTACTGTGAACAGGATTCATGGTAATGTACTGATATTGATTGTTGGCTGAGCTGGGAGAAACTGGTTGTGTAACAATGGCATCGGTCAGACATCCCAATGTATTTCAAGTTGACCGGTCCTCTCTTGAAGTTTGTATGATTTAATGGTGGAGAGGTCTTCCTCTTTTGAAAAAGTAATGGCATGCCACCAGTGTCCCAAGCTCACTACAGTTCCCAACATGCTGTTCGTCACCCAGTTAACAACCCAGCCGATCACAGACAGTTCATAAGATCTTCATCACTGGATTATTAACATCACCTGTTCTTCTATCCCCAGTGTATTTAAACTTGCCTACTCCTTCTTCCAATTGCGAAGTATCACCTCAAGTCTCACTACAGAGAGGTTTTCCTGTTTTGACCATTTGGGTACCAGATCTTGTTTTGCATTTTCTACTGACTACCTATTGCCTGCCCCTTCCAATTAGTCTACCTGTTTTTTTGTTTTTTGACTTGGACTATATTTACTCTTAGACTGTGCTTATAACTGAACTCGTTTTTCTAGATCTGACCCTGTGTGATGGGAGGAGGCTAAGCAGGATGCGGGGATGAGTCACGTTGTACAAAAACATATATTTATTTACACACTTAACACACACTATTTAGCACGCAGGTTAATGGGTCAAACATTGACAACATCCACGATAAGACAAGAGACTTATATACACATACGATAACAAGGATCAGGTGAGAAACATGAGGAGGTGTGACCATGCAGACAAACACACACACACACACACACATTTGAGGGAGGGGGGCATACTATGACAGAGCCCCAAGACAGACTCCTGGCGCACCAGCCTATCAGGCTACGGCCCCGAAACCAACGCCAAATGGCGAGGCTGGAGGACCGAGTGACCCGGCATGGGCCAGCACGAGCAGGACAGTGGGGGGAAGGACAGGAACCAGAATAAAAACAGACACAGGGACGCACACACTAACAAGGCCGGGCACAGACACAAAGGGGGACGAAGTGATGGATACGTTAAGTGTAACAGGGACAGGCACAGTTACGGAGACAGGCACATGAACAACACCGCACAGAGGGTTGCAAAACAGTCTTGGAAAGGGAGATGGAACCCCAGCCAGTCCCCCAGTCATCGGCTGGTTTGGAGACTGACCAGCCTGGGTGGGATTGTCCTTCGCCAACTTAGGTAGCGGTGGCTGATCTGGCTTAGGCGCATGCATGTCGGGAAGTGCACCAGCTGTTTTGCCCGTTTCTGGGGCAGGCACTCATGCCACTACCTTTTTTCCTCTACGACGCTTAGGCGTAGGCACATGCGCTCTGGGGCTATTCGGATTAGGGAGAGAAGTGTCTTACTCTGACGAAGACGCCTCCTTGCAAGTCACCCGGGGCAGCTTGCTTGCTCCGGAGTGGCACACCCTGGGCAGAGCCTTGGGTGCTGGAGGCTCGTCGCTCTCGGAGTCTGCAGTGTCCCTATACAGTGCATCTGGAAAGTATTCACAGTGCTTCACTTTTTCCACATTTTATTATGTTACAGCCTCATTCCAAAATGGATTAAATACATTTTTTCCTCTCAAAATTCTACACACAATTCCCCATAATGACAAAGTTGAAAAAGTTTGTTTGGAATTGTTGCAAATTTATTAAAAATAATAAACCAAAAAAAAAAAAAAAATCACATGTACATAAGTATTCACAGCCTTTGCTCAATACTTTATTGAAGCACATTTGGCAGCAATTACAGCCTCAAGTCTTTTTGAGTATGATGCTATAAGCTTGGCACACATATTTTTGGACAGTTTCTCCGAATCTTCTTTGCAGAACCTCTCAAGCTCCATCAGGTTGGATGGGGAGTGTCGGGGCACAGCCATTTTCAGATCCCTCCAGAGATGTTCAATTGGGTTCAAGTCTGGGCTCTGGCTGGGCCACTCAAGAACATTCACAGAGTTGTACTGAAGCCACTCCTTTGTTATCTTAGCTGTGTGCTTAGGGTCGTTGTCCTGATGGAAAATGAACCTTCGCCCTAGTCTGAGGTCCAGAGCGCTCTGGAGCAGGTTTTCCTCAAGGATGTCTCTGTACATTGCTGCATTCATCTTTCCTTCGACCCTGACTAGTCTCACAGTTCCTGCTACCAAAAAACAACCCCACAGCATGATGCTGCCACCACCATGCTTCACTGTAGGGATGGTATTGGCCAGGTTATGAGCGGTGCCTGGTTTCCGCCAAACATGACGCTTGGCATTTAGGCCAAAGAGTTCAATCTTTTGTTCATCAGACCAGAGAATTTAGTTTCTCCTGGTCTGAGAGTCCTTCAGGTGCCTTTTAACAAACTCCAGGTGGGCTGTCTTGTGCATTTTACTGAGGAGTGGCTTCTGTCTGGCCACTCTACCATACAGGCCTGATTAGTGGAGTGCTGCAGAAATGGTTGTCCTGCTGGAAGGTTCTTCTCTTTCCACAGAGCAACGCTGAAGCTCTGTCAGAGTGACCCTTGGGTTCCTGTTCACATCCCTGACTAAGGCCCTTCTACCCCGATCACTCAGATTGGCCAGGCGGCCAGCTCTAAGAAAGAGTCCTGTTGGTTCCAAACTTCTTCCATTTATGGATGATGGAGGCCAGTGTGCTCATTGGGACCGTCAATGGTGCAGAGGTTTTTCTGTACCTTTCCCCTGATCTGTGCCTCAATACAATCCTGTCTCAAAGGTCTACAGACAATTCCTTGGACTTCATGGCTTGGTTTGTGTTCTGGCATGTATGTCAACTATGGGAACGTATATAGACAGGTGTGTGCCTTTCTAAATCATGTCCAATCAACTGGATTTACCACAGGTGGACTCCAATTAAGTTGACAAAACAACTGAAGGATGATCAGTGGAAACAGGATGCACCTGAGCTCAATTTTTAGTGTCATGGGAAAGGCAGTGAATACTTATGTACATGTGATTTTCTTGTTTTTGTATTTTTAATAAATTTGCAACAATTCCAAAAAAACATTTTTCAGTTTGTTATTATGGGTTATTGTGTGTAGAATTTTGAGGAAAAAAATCAATGTAATCCATTTTGAAATAAGGCTGTAACATAGCAAAATGTGGAAAAAGTGAAGTGCTGTGAATACTTTCCGGATGCACTGTACCTATGCTTGCCTAAGACCTTAAAATCACTTGCAATGTCCAGCGCTCTAAACATGTTGCACTCAGCGCACTGAAGGAGAACGGAAGCAGCCATGATAGAAAAGCAAAATGTTAACATTATTTATGTTTTTGTTAGTTATTTGGATGTAGTTTTTGATGATAGTCAGTTTTTGATGTCTAATGGAAGTTGACCATTTCCAGGTTCAATACTTAAGTCCCAGAAAAAAATTGCTAAACAGGTAGATAGCAGTAAGGGCTAATATCCCAAAACAGTGGTGTTGGCATGTGTGTGTCTGTCTTCTGTATACATAGAGAAAGCATGTGAATCCTTTGGAAAGTTACAAAAAACTCACTGCATCAACAACAAAAAAAGATACTTCAGCTTAGATAAGGGGCCATCTTATGTTAGAGGAAACTCTGAGAATGTTGCAGAACAGTGTTGATGATGACAGCTTAAGCTTTGTCATAGAGGGCTTGCACTCCCACCACCCGCTGATGTCCCCTGCTGTAAGTCACCACACCTCCACCCTAGCCAACTACTTCTCCATGGAACCTTGGTGGATGTTCTCATGTGGTATGGGTTTTGGAAACACGCACAGCATCAAGACCAACTAGGAATTCTAAAAAACAGGACTAGACATTAATTGCTTATTTTTTCATTTTATTATTGTTTATTTATTTTTCTCTTTCACTATTTCTTCTGTTCCCTAATATCTATATTGTTAATATTGTGGTGTTGGCCAGAGGGGGATGGAGGTTTCCTCCTCATGCTCTAGGGAGGTTTTCCTTGCCACTGTTACCCTTGGCTTACTCATTGGGGGCTTGGACCCAGACACTTGTAAAGCTGCTTTGTGACAACATCTGTTGTAAAAAGTGCTATATAAATCAATTTCACTTGACTTGAGATCCATGGGTGGCAGGGATGAAGGGCTGATCAGCAGCTTCCAACAGAACTGGAACAAATGGCTTGAAGGCAGAGATATAGAAGGCTGATGACACGCAGCTATCCCCAGGCAGGTTAACCCTGTACATTACATCATTGGTGCGCTGCTGGATGGTGTATAGGTCCTGCCATCCTTAGTGGCTACCAACACCCAGTCTCCCTGCTGGTATATGAGGGTTTCTTTGCTGTGTCTATCTGCATGTCTTTTGAGGGCAGCGATGGATTTTCTTTTAAAGGTGGTGATGGCAGCATGGCAACAGCAGTGTCTTCACCCATACCATACTCAGAGAAAACCAGGAATGGATGGCAGGAAGGCCCAAGGACAGACTGTTCCAGGGATAGGTGGTTGAAAGCCCAAAATGCACTTGAATGGGGTGTATTGGAATATGGATATTTATCTTCCAGTCTTATTCTCAGGTGACCATCCAGCACTTCACCCTTAGGATAACCAAATTTTACCATGAACAAATTGTCCTCACAGCCTGTAAGTCTGGGCCACACCACCATTAACAGGAGTTGAATTTTAAACAAAGCAAGATTTATGACTTCTGCAAGGACACATGGCCTAAATTTTATGAACTCTTCTCCTCCTCTCCTGGCTCTAAGAGTCAGAAAGTTACTAGCTGAGAATGTGTAGATAGCTATATTTGCAACATCCTTGCGAGGTTCTGATACCTGTTAAAATTCTATGTTGCCAAAATGCTACTGGATTTTAACCTTCCCTGGACAACATAACTTGACGTGCACATTAAAACAAGATTACCTTTTTATGGTCTACATTTTCCAAAATAATTTAGTTCTGCTTTCTTCCATGGACACACAGTGCCATCTAGTGACTGTAATGAGGCATGTTGTACCCTCAACATATGTGAACCTTTCAGTGTAATTGCCTTCCTGGTTAAAAATATATGTACATGTTGTCTTACAAAGAAGTTTGACTTGATAAACATAGCGTCATAGAATTGTGTTGTAAACTTGAGCGGTGATTAAATATTTTAGGATAACAATAGATGTGTTATCTGGATTCTATTTTCTTATTAATCATATTCTGTTTCTCTTTGCTAATTTTCTTTTCAGTGATGTCATATGTCCATGCCAGGATAAACGGAATGTATCTAGTCGTGTTTATGGGCAACCTTATTTAAGTATTTTAATGAAAATGTCTCAATTAAGTTGCTTCTTCCTGAGCCTAGTTTAAGCATGAATGCCTGAGCCAGTGGGGATCTTTTGCCTGATGTGAGGGGGCAAACAGTCTGTGACCTGGATGAGTTGAGTCCTTGATAATGTTGCTTGCCGTAATATGCAGGTCTCTAACAAGCTGTGCCTGGATTTGGGAGCTGGGTTTCTACAATTCTCAGAGCAGTCTTAACTCTCCGGGCCACATCTCCTGGGTTTTCTGCAGTGCAGCAGCAGAGAATGCTCTCTTTTGTGCTCCTGTAAAAATTCACTAAGAGTTGAGAGGAGAGCTTGGATTTTATAAACTTTTTCAAAAAGAAAAGATGCTGCAGAGCTGCTTTCTTCAGCAGGTGGGAGGAGAACAACAATAGATGTGGAGTCTCAGGAATCTGATGTTGTTGACCCTCTCTACCTACTCAACATTTACATAGATATCAGTCTTGCTGTAGTGGTGTCATAGAACTTCACTATAGTGTTAGAGCAATTGATGGCTATGCAGTTGGGTCCAGGATGCAAAGTGTGGTGGTTAATCCAATGATACCGAGCTCATCTACCAGTTTGTGAAGAGGTACGGTATTGAAAGCAAAGGTAAAATCAACAAATAGCATCCTGACATGCTGGAATGTTCCAGATGTGACAGGGTTATCTGAAGTGCAATTGAGGTTACATCCTCTATCGAACTGCTTTCATGATAGTCAAATTGGTAGCTGTGCAGATCAGTGGGGATATTGGCCTTGATGTGAAATATAACAACCTCCTCAAAGCACCTCATAATAATTGGTATTAGGGTAACCCAACAAACATACAAGTAATGGCACTGTTGGTAGTGCCTTTCTCACTCTGCGTCGGAGAGGCAGGTGTTACCAAGCTGCATGGGTTCAGCCAGGTGTGAGCTCTTGCATACTAGTTCGGACACTCCTTGTTGATGAGACTGGGGCTACAGTCCATGTTCGCCATATCATGTGTCAAATAAACATAACCAGATCACTAATAACAAGCAAAACTAAAAAAGCACAAAGAGAAAGGAAGGAAGCAGGAAGCTAACCAGGTGCTTGTGTAGTGTCTTAAAGCTAGACTACTGCAACTCGCTACTTGCTGGTCTTCCTCTAAGAGCCATCAAACCTCTTCAACTTGTCCAGAATGCCGCAGCACGACTGGTCTTCAATCTTCAGAAGTTCACACAAGTTACTCCACTGCTGCGCTCCCTTCATTGGCTCCCTGTAGCTGCACACATCAGATTTAAAACCTTGATGCTTGCCTACAAAGCCAAAAATGGACCAGCCCCTTCATACATGATGTCAATGGTCAAAGCCCGATCTGTACCTCGAGTACTTCAAACCTCAAGGCTTGGCTTGAAATACCTTGCTTCAGGTCTTATGGACGACAAGCATTGGTGGAATGAACTCCAGACAGCAGAGTCCCTTGCAGTCTTCAAACGCAGACTGAAGACCCATCTATTTGTAGAATATTTAAAGAACAACTGACACAACTCCCATATTGACTGACTAAATTAATACTTATTGTAGGGTATTGTTTATGTTGTTTAATAAACTCTAGAACGTTTTGTTTATTGCACTTATCATTGTTTAAAATAGACCTTATGTATTTTGTACTTCTAGGTATCAGCATTCATCCCTGTATTCTACAGTATTCTAGTTCATTGGTATGTTTGATTCTAACCTACTGTACTGTACTTGGATATATTCTATGAGTAAACGACAAAGCACTTTTGTAAGTCTCTCTGGATAAGAGTGTCTGCTAAATGCCATAAATGAAATGAATGAAATAAATAAATGAAATAGATAGCTAAACATACAGAGAAGGCCACAGTACAGTCATAATTTCAGTAGTTACAATAATTATCAACACCCAAGAAACACCCAAGAACAATTAGCCAGGGAAGGAAAACAGGGTGGAGACAGAAACAAAAACAAAAGAGCACATAACACCAGAGAGGGAACCATGACACCTACAAAAAACATCCTAGGAACTTACACATCTACACATTCTGTCAGTACTGTATTTATACGGTCAGTATAAATTAAGAAAACTGAACACTTTCTTGTCAATGAAACATTTTTAAACCATTGTTTCCACAACCATTTTTAAAACCATGTCTAAAACCTAAATTTCTGAGCTGGAAATCTAAGGATGTAACAACTGAACAGTTTGTCAGATAAACATTCTACGTTTACATGTATGGCTTGTTATACACCCCAACCACCCCCCTTCCCCCAGCTATAGCGCTGTTCTTCATGGAACAAATGGGAAGAGTCACAGATCAAAGCTTCTGAGTGATGGTCATGCTCTAAGGATTTTCAGTAACAGTGCACTAATGTGGGGTAAAGACCAGATCAACAGGATTACAAGAACTTGTACAAGAGCGGTGGGTAACTGATGAGCTAGGAAAATGGTGCGGGAAATGAGCTCCTCCAAGTCCAGTCCTTCATCCTTAAAAGTCAACTTGGACAGAATGTTGGTATGCAGTCCGTTGTGATACACTACCAATAAAGCAGACTCACTCTATCTGCTCAAATTTCATACATTGGTGGTCAGTAATTGCTTGGTATACCCATAATAAACTGAATAATTGCCTTGGTGGATTCTAGCCAGTAGTTCACAGTTTCAGCTCCCTTCATGGGGATGATCAAAGGACGCCCTGAATTCTTGCAAAAAACAGACATTTGAGCCTGTATAATGAGCCAAATCCAGTGACTTGCCTATTAAATGAGATACTACAAACAAAATGCATGCTTGAGTCGAGCTTGGGGGAGGGTTGTTAAAATAGAGGACATTGCAATCATTGGGTTTCTTATTATATTTATCAGGCTTGATCACTGGGAATATTACCTTTAACAGTACAGAGTGGAAACACTCCTGACCACCGGTGCAGCATCAGGAAAGCACATAGACTGCAAAGCAATGGACATATTCTTCATGCTGTCTGCAGTGTGAACCATCTGTTTATGCTGTTCACCTTGATGCTGGATGTGGATCTTATCAGACTAGGTAAAACATAGGAGCCATCCCTGTTTGTTGACTCCCATATTGAAAGAGTCTATATCTGCATGTTGGTGAAGCATTCTGTAGTGTGACATACACTAGTGTAGTGGGAGCTGCTGCCCGCTCCTGAAATTAACCCTAAGATAGCCCCAACACCCCTCACAGAAAGGCTCTATATCAAGAGGCTCTGGAATACCAGTCTCTGCCCTACTAACCGACCAGACCTTCACATCTAGGACAACTCATTACACTCTCTCTGAGAGGCCTAGTTTTACAAATACCAGAACTCTTTTTGCTCAGCTAAAAGGGCATTCCCTTCCCTTATCAGGTCTCCAAAACCACTCTGTAAGGAAGGTTTATTACTTTGCCAGGACACATTGCCCAAAACTTTATGACCTCCGATCTGGGCTGAGGAACTAAAAGGCCATAAAGTACCCCGCTTGGAATTTAGGGATGACTTCACAGCCTGGAATGCTTAAATCAAGAGAAACTTATAAAGACCGTATTCTTGAAAGACTATTGGAAATGTATCTTACCCATCCAAAAGGCCTTCTCACGAGCATTGCAACAAGACCAGATTCATATACAGAATATAACTTTAAAAACAAGATGTTATAGTCCATACTTATTGCACAGACAATGGATCCATAACACCCTTTAGTGATTCCAGACTCCCCCATCTGGATTTGTTAACGATGTATGGCCAACAATGCATTGTTATATACATAACAGTCTCAACACATTCAATTCTGCGTGAATTCTAACTAGCCATCATCATTGAACTGTTATGAAAGCCCATCTCTCTAAATTTATGTTAAATTTCTTATGCCTTGTTATTTCAGTCACTCATACTCATTTTTATATGTATGCTTAACCCTTGATCTTATTCTAGTGTTTCCATATTAACCTTTATACTTGTATTACTTAGTGTTTACCTCCTCATCTCAAGTATAATAGACAGGAAAACTCCTTATTCTATGCTGTTCTATCTGTCTAAATGACTCACTTTGTCTCTAAGTGGTGTATCTTGATAATAATGTAACTGCTCTCTTATATATATATATATATATATATATATATATATATATATATATATATATATATATATATATATATATATATATATATATATATATATATGTGTGTGTGTGTGTGTGTGTGTGTGTGTGTGCTTTACATTGCTTACAAAAACGTCTGCACTCTATGCATATGTGGACCAAATGGCTTAGGTGATATTAAGGTAACTGATCCCACCTGTTATAGTTTAAAAGACATACCTTAAGGGATATACCTTAACCAAATATCACTACTTAGTTGTTTTATTCCCCTCTTTCTCTTTTTATAATTTTTTTTTTTAATCATTCCACCAAAGCCTTGGATGAGACAAAGACACATGAATATGCATGAGCAAGCCTTGGCATGATATCTTCACTCTCCCTCCCATGAGCCAGGGGTTATAAAAACAAAACTCAGTAACAATGGGTTAGGTTAAGGTGGTAAAAGTTGGAGTTAAAAGTTGAGAAAAAGTTGGAAATTGAAACTTCTCACAAGGAGAATTAAATACTTAGAATAAGTGTATTATTTTATGTCCATTTTATATCTAGTGTGCTAGTCTGTCGTAACCCATTTTGTTTTCCTCTACTTCGTCAACAAAATTTTTGTTTTTGCATCATTAGTAAAGTTAGACTTAATCCTGTTTGGCCAACAGTAATTAGTGCTGGTTATCAAACCTTAGATATTTACAAAGCTATGTCTAGGATATGTATTCACTTTGACACCTGCGAAGTCAAGGTACCGTCCATCCCAGCTCTACACTCTCGGTGAAGCTCAGGCTCACCAGTCCTGGAAAACCTTTGGTGCAGGATTGTCGACAGCATAGAGAAGATTGGGGATCAGGTGTTATTTTCACCCAAACATGGCCACACCTAAACTTCAATGACCCCCTTGTGCTGACGGACCGGCCAACAGAGAATTTTCCCTTGAAATTGACATAAGAGCTATATTTCCATTTATATGCTCTCTCGGGGTGTCTATAGCAAGTTGCATTTCAAGTTCAAGTTCGGTTTATTCGTCACATACATACAGAGATAATTCTGTCCAGGTTAATATTTCCTCCCCTCATTAGTCTATATAATGATAGGAATAGGAATCTCCTCCCCTTCAGGCAAGCCTCCAGTAGTGATGCTAATCACTAGCTCCGTTTGATTTTTGGGATTGGATAGTTTAGCTGAGTTAGCACTATAGCTAAACAGTTCTCTGCTTGTGCAAAAGCTCTCCCCTCTAATCCTCTAATCAGTTATTTGCTATGTTGTTTGATTATTTGGGAATACAAGAATATGTAGCAGTTCAAAGTACAACTTCCACAACAAAACCAGCTATCATATGGAGATCTAGAAAACACTAATCTATCAACAAACTGTATTGTATAAATATTACATTTCACCTGGTTATACTCATGAATGGCATGTAATAATGAAGAACTGTTTTTTGTTATTATTCAACACATATTCTAGTTCATCTATTATAAAACATTAGAAATGTTTTAAAATAGTTACTGGCAAAGTAAACTTTTTTCCTTGATTTGAACAAAATGATCTAATTGAATTAATCAAGAGGTTTGGTTATGTAAGAAAGGGAAAGAAATAAGAAAAAACATTTGCTGCAAATTATTTTGACTTTAAAGTGCAAATTATTTAGCTTGCTTAATACATCACACAGTGATTGCAGAGAGAGGGTGGGGCTAGAGAAGGAACACCTTTCTGTTTGTTTCAGGTAAACAAGAAGGACGAGGAGATCTGAGGGAAAGCCAGTAATCAAACTTGTCACAGAGTTCTTTTGGATTACGTAGGTTCTGATCTCTGTATAAAGGTAAATATTTCATTTAACTTTCTTCTGTATTTTTCTGCAATAATTGGAATAAAAGAGAGCTGGACTAGCTGTTAATACCTGAAGCGAGTTTGGACTTTGTACTTTTATCCATTCATAAAGTAATGTATTCATAGTCATGCACCCTTAAATCTCTGCTCAGTCTCTGTCAGGTGTATTCTTTCACTCTATTTCTCACTCTTTTTGCTTAAAGATCCAGAAATATTAGCAACTTGAAAACAAAACCTGGATGAAATAAAAAAAAATTTGTGAATTAGCACAGGCTTTAGCAAATGGCTTCTTTGTTCGACACCTGCTATTTGTTTTTCTGTGATTCCCACTTTCTTCCTAAAGAAAGCAGTTTTTTAAATGCAGTACTCCTCGTAGCCTCCTTTAGCCTAGATAATAGCATTCTGTTATTTTCTTGCAATATTTGATATTTGGCGTGGTGAACAAATATGATCTATAATAAAGGAACTAAAACATATAGAAGGCCTTTTGGTCCTTTGCCTGTTTGAAAAGGGATTCAAAATGGATTCTATGGTCAGTGAAACATACATATATAATTCTGGAAGACCCAGCTATGTTTTGTTCTAAAATGTTCTAGAACTTGATGGAGTTCATAATGTTATGTATCCTAATAAGGTTCTCAGGGAACCAAACAGAAAAGTCAAAGGGAGCAATAAAGTTCTGCAATAGCTTATATATGCATTACTTTACTTCATAGTGCAGATTAGAATCTTTTTACCTTATCATTCCTCCTTGTGCCAAACATGGCTCTGATGTTTGTAAGCAAAATGTTCTGTTCTGTATAATAGCATGAGCCTTGATCAGACTAGCAACTTTGCTCTTGTCTCAGTTTATTTTTCATGTTTATGTAAGAGTTTTATGTGTTATCTCATATTTACACACTAGTTTAATAGGAAGTCCTAGGCCATTGTTAAGGTGTCCTAAAGACCCTGAATATGTAACTAACTAACCAAATGCATAAATAATAAGCACTGGATAAGAGCATCTGCTAAATACCTTAAATGTAACTGTAAATGTACTAAATAAACAGTACAATTCAATATGCCTAATTATATGTATTTACTCATGATGTTTAATGACAGAGGCATATAAATCATTTTGCCTTCTCCTATACAGTAGGTTAACTTAAAATCTATATGCAATAGGAAGTGGTATAAATCTCTAATATTGTGATGTTCCCTTTGTTCCATGCAAGCTTTTCTCTGACAGTGACGTTTGACCATGGTAAAGCATTGTAATGATTTCAGAGTTTCCTTGGCTGTGCTATATGCTACAACAATTTATTTAAACTATGCAGGTAAGTACTATTTCTTTATTTTCTCTCAAAGGTCAGCATTTGCTAAACATCAATATTTCAGCTTTTGTGTCATCAGATGAAGTTCCTTTACGAAAATGAGTGTAACTGTAATATGTAAAATTAGATCTGATCATCATGAATCTGCATTGGCTACATCACCATTGTAAGCCAGACTGAATAAATGGCATGGATTTTTTTAAAAATCCAATATCCAATGTTGGGCAGTAGCACTGCCACTAGTTTAAAGACATTTCTCAGTACTGTAGTGATAATATTGCTGTTTTCATTACCAAATAGCTTTTCAGTAGTGAAGTTCTTTTATTTGTCAAGCAGTGTAGTGGCATCTACACAAATTACATTTCCAGAACATTTCTGAAGCTCAAGCACAGCAAAGTTTTCTACTGCTGTCTGAAATAAAACTGAGGATCTTGTTTAGGACACACACAAACACACAAACTACAGAAGCACTTCTGTATGACAGTGACATTGCGTGCTAAGCCTCAGGCTGATGCCTATGACAGGGGGATACTGACACACACTCCTAAGTTTAGCTGCTTAAAAGATGGCAGAGGGAAGGTGTAATGCTAAGGATGGAAAGGAACTGACTGAGAAGGTGTCACCGTGGCAATATCTTAAAAAAATACATGATTTTAACTGCTTACTGTGAATCCCATGAAAAACCTGCTCACAACTCCAAGACATCTAACACTAGTTTAATAACACACAATCAGATGATTACTGAATAAGTTAAAACAACCATTGTCGAGTGAAGTCAAGACAAATATATTTATATAGCGCTTTTTACAACAGATGTTGTCACAAAGCAGCTTTACAAATGTTTGTGTCCAAACACCCAATGACCAAGCCAAGGATGGCAGTGGCAAGGAAAATCTCCCTAGAGCATGAGGAGGAAACCTTGAGAGGAACCAAGACTCAGAGAGGAGGTCATCCTCGTCTGGCTGACAATGGTCACCACAATAGTAACAATATAGACAATAAGGAGCAGGATAAATAGTGAAAGAGAAAAATAACTAAATAATATTAAAATGAAAAAATAAGCACTTGATGTCTAGTCTGGTTTTCTAGAAGTCCTAGTCTGGTCCTGATAATGTGCGCATGTACGAAACCCATCCTGCATGAGAATGTCCATCATGGGCAATGGACAAGAATTTGGCTGGGGTGGAGGTGTGGTGACCTACAGCAGGGGCATCAGGGGGTGGTGGGAGTAGCCATGGCAGCTGAGATGGGTTGAGGCTCAGTAACATCATGTCAGGGGTAGGTGTACCTCGGCAGAAGAAGAGAATAGATTATTAGGCATGTCCAGGTACGAGGGTGTGTAAATTAGGAAACTATAATGTGTTAACCAAATTAATCAACAGCAATTTGTTAACAGCTAAATGCTAGCTAGCTATTCTAGTTTTGTTTTCACCTCTGTAGGCAAAATTGGTTTTGTAGCAGTTGGTTGCTGTTTAATAAACAATTTAACAATATTTTTACCTGCATATTGTTTTGACTGACATTTACATTGATCACTGAAATAACATTGGCTTGGCATAAAGTTGGTTGAATTTTTAAAATAAATAAAGTTGCTTCTCATGTAGCAAACTACTTTTGACATGTTGGTGTGATGTGGCTTGCTATATTTCTCTGGGGTGGCTTCACTGTAGGCTTCATTTAAGGTAGCTTAGCTCACTACACTTTCCAAGTAGCTTGCCCAACGCTGCCAATATGTTAATCCACTGTGTGCACATTATAGTATATGGTTGTAGAAGAGTTATTAATTTGCATTGAATTATACAATGTTGGAGTTATAGGCCTTATTAAGCCACACGGTCTTGTTATGTGTGAAGTGCTACTTCTTACTGTAGAGTGTGTTTTCCATGTGTGTGTGTGTGTGTGTGTGTGTGTGTGTGTGTGTGTGTGTGTGTGTGTGTGTCTGTGTGTCTGTGTGTCTGTGTACTTATTAGCTAGAAGAAATGTAACATGACAACAGCAGTTATCCATTTTTGGATATCATTTAATTTTTGTTGTCATCTACATGTCCATTCACTCTATAAAGTATGTGGATATATATATATATATATATATATATATATATATTTATATATAGATATAGATAGATAGATAGATAGATAGATAGATAGATAGATAGATAGATAGATAGATAGATAGATAGATAGATAGATAGATAGATAGATAGATAGATAAAGTATTAAGTATTCTTTTATAGGCGGTCCATTTATACTAATATAAACTAAAAGTATGAAATGTACATATGAACATAATTTATGTACACATACGTAACATTTAAACTGTGGCTTTTGTCAGTGCCAATTTATCTTATTTATATAGAATTGTACATTTTAATTATTAAGTGATTTTTTAACTAATTTGAAAATAAACTTTCTCTCTGTTTTCTAGTTTTCTCTCTCTAATGTAAAAATAACTATCAGTGATATTTGAATGATATTCGATTTTTGTTTGGAGAAAGAGATTAATGAGATGTGTCAATTTAAAGCAAACCATAACTCCATAACTTCTTTTCACCCCCTAAACATTCAGAAAGCATACAGGTGATATCCACGGGGCCCCAGACCATCAAGAAAGCCCAGGGAGAGAATGTAACACTGGGTTGTACATATGTTCAGAGCCCATCAGACACTGGACAGCTGGATGTTGAGTGGTCCAATGTCAGTCCAGACATGACCCAGAAAGACAGACTGGTGAGAATACAAGGAGCTAGGGCATACAGTGAGAAATTAATAGCCTGTGATCAGTACTTCAGTGTTCAAACAGTGCTCACACCTTTGCATGAAGGGCATGGCTTTGTGGCATGCACCTTAAATGCATTGTCTCGTGTTGGTTCACAGGTTTACAAGAGCCCTGCCACTTCAGAACTCCACCCCAGTAAATTGCCACTTCTCTGATGAATACAGTGCATAGTTAGTCAGGTTGGACAACATATGACGTGTCAGCTTTTTGTCAGCTATTCAACACATCAAAGTTTATAGCAGGAGACCAGTTCATAAAACACTAATTGCTTTCTCAGTGCCAACACATCAACTTCATGTTATGAAATAATTTTATGAAATAATTTTACATAAACAATCTGTGTAACTGTTGCTTTTAATTATTTACTTCTTTAATTCTTTATACAATAGCATATTAGAGACAACATGACAACAGATTGACGTGACTGTTATAGATCTTATGACTTGAAACTCGATAAACTCTGCTATTTTTGTAGTTTTGTTTTGGAACAGTGCTATACATATGTATATACATGTATATACATCAGTGCTATGATATACATATATATACATCAGTGCTATGATGTATATTAATACATATTAATGTATGTATGCTCTATATTGCGATATGATGGATTTATAATTGTATTTAGTATCTTGCTTTTGTTCAAATAGTGACAACACTACACAAGTCAATCTTCATAGAAAGACTGTAAAGTAAGGAGTTAAGTTAGTTGTACTGAAAAAGTGATTATATAAGAAATTGTAAAAGTTTGTAGCTTTTTTAAAACTGTAAAGATATTTATGTTTCTATAAAAACATTGCATTTTGCTTACCTAGTACATATTTGTACTGGACTTTTATACTTGATCACACATGGATTTTACATCCAATTATTTCTAAATTCAGCCACAGTTACATATGTTTTGACAAATGTGTTTATATTTTTACTGTTGCTAAGTAACTGAAGAAAATGTAAGTAAATGAGAAAAACTAGTTTTCTCAGGTACTTTATGTTACATGTACAGTAAGAATTTTAAACATTCCTCCAGCTGTGGGTGTTTAGGGACTATGTCATGTATGCTGGGTGGATAAACCTGTTTTTCAGATAAGACTGGTCTCTGTGTTAACGCCCCAAATCTGCGCTGAATCTCTTTTCCTGCCTATCTCTAAGATCTTATCCTACTCTGGAGGGACGGTGTACAAACTGGGTGACCCAGGCCTGATGAGTCGGCTGAAATGTGTGGGTGACCCCGGCCAAGGAGATGCTAGCATCTTTATCTCCCCACTGCAAGCCTCAGATACAGCCACCTATGAGTGCAAAGTGAAGAAGCCACCTGGAATTGACTCACGGAAGGTCACTTTAGTTGTGCTTGGTAAAGATCAAGACATGCGTGTTTCTCACAGTTCTTTCTAGTTTCTGTTTTACCGGTTCTCCTCCTCTCCACCCATTCATGAGTCATTGACCTCCCTATTATTTAGTTATTCACTGTGGGGGAGCAATGGGTGGAGGATACACTCCCTATAAATCCTTATACAAATTTTGTTACAATCATAATTCAACCAGTCCAGTCTTGGTCAGATGGTTTATAAAAAAAATGGTTTATGATGGAAGTCAGTAACAGAAACCAGTGATCTCTTTCACCATTTCACCCAAACATTTACTCTTTTTACCCTTCAGTGCGACCCTCTGTGCCTAAATGCTGGGTGGACAATGGTGAGGAAATAGGAAGCACCATCATACTACGCTGCAAATCCTCTGAGGGCACCAGTCCTCTAAAGTACAACTGGATCAGAGAGAGTGGTGGGAGTTTGCCACCCACAGCAACCCAAAGTAAGCTAGTATAGGAAAAGAAGTCAACAAAGTTCAACTTTCTCTGACAGACATGAAATCTGTACGCTGTTTCATTTGAAAAAAACAGATTCTGATCATAGCAACATGTATGCTGTAAACTGAAAATGCAGCAAGCACTGAGTATTTTAAAATATACTTTCTTTCTACCTTATCTAAAGTAAAGTTTATTAATTTGGTCATTGTCTGGTTGATTTCTGTGTTTGAAGATCCTCAGACTGGGGAACTATTGATCCAAAACCACTCACAGAGCTACACAGGCAGCTACCTGTGTGAGGTCACCAATGAAGTAGGCAAGGAGCAGTGCAAATATTCTTTGAGAGCATACAGCTGTAAGTCTGGGTGTGGCATGAGAGTAAAGACATTTCTTGCAGCTTGAGTGTGTGCTGTGTGTATATGTAAACATACACAGTATATATGTGACAAAGGCTGACATTTGAAGCTAATCAAAAACACCTAATAATATACAAGGTATTTGCTATATTACAAGATTTTGTGTGCAAATTGCTTTCCTCTTACCCTTTTGTTACTGAAAAACAATATGGTAGAAAAGTATGTTCTGACTAAGACACCATACTTTTAATAATAATACATAGTTTTAATTTTTTTGACAACCTCCTTTTTAATATAAAATTGGTATTTTGTTTTCTAGCAGCCAATAAGGCAGGAGTAATTGCAGGTGCTGTGATAGGTGCTCTGTTGCTGCTCCTCCTTCTCCTATTGCTGATCTGGCTTCTCATTTGCTGTTGTCAGAAGCGTCGAAAGGAAAAGGACACTGCCAATGAGATTAGGTGAGATTTTTCTTCTTTTCATCCAATAAAGTATCAATTAAATCTATTAGAAAGACAATAGGATGAAAGAAAGGACAAAAGGGTTAAACACACATACTATTAGTATGAAATGGAGACAGTTTATTATGGAAAAATATGGAGGCCATGTATTAGCATGGAGAAATTTTAGTGAAATCTTTGAGGGTTTAAGTTTCTAGTCTCTAGAGAAGGAAGGAAAGAAGAAAGAAAGGATGAAAGATAGGATAAAAGGGTTAGAGAGATCATTGCCATAAGTATGAATTACAGTTTGGTCATTGGGGTCAGGAGCTGATGCTTTATACAAAGTTTGATGAACATTGCTGTAAATGTTGGTATCAAAATCAGAGGGTTCCTACTGCAATGTGGAAGGGTGAAAGAAAGGGTTAGATAGATGAATGTTACAAGTATAAAATGCACTTTGATGTTTGGGGTCACTTATTGAGGCTTTATGCTTAGTCTGGTTGTTGTAGCTTGGAAATTCAAGACTACATAATCATGTGTTGACTGAATAAAATATATATGCTTCTATTTGCTCAGTTGATTCACTGGAGGGAAAGAAAATGTTTATATTTGAAGCCTACTTACTTTCACCATTTCAGTGGATGCATTTTTTTTTTTTCCATCAAGTGTACCTTGAGTTGGTGCCCAGATAAGTGTTCTGAATAACCTGCATTTAGGAAGGGCAAAAGCACCTTACACATTATGTACCTAACCTGGCACCATATACAGGCCAGATATAGTCTGTCTGTGTTTACAGTAAGTTTTTTATTTACCTATTTCATCCAAAATCCACCTCACATCAATAAAATGAAATTAGTGATTTAAAATGAAAAATGTTATTAGTAATTTATCATTCCCTATATTATCATCTTATAGGGAAGATGCTGCAGCACCAGAGAGCCGGTACTCCAGTTTCCGCTCCATGATGGGCTACCACCCTCATCAGGGGTTGGCCTATAGCTCAGTGAGGAATGCCCAACCCTACAGGGCTGAGTCTAACCGCAGCAGTAGCTATACCAATCACAGCAAAGGACCTCCTCAAGGAAGCTCCTCTGCCAATAACTATAAGCCCCCACAAAGATACAGCAGCAAACATGGATACCCTGTATAAGTTCTGTGACCTTGGAAAGACAGCCTGAATAAAAATTCCTCTAGAATGGGACAGATTACAATGCATAAACATTACAGGTTGGCTTTCCAAAAAAATTGACTAAGCCTAAGCTAATATAGACTAAGCCTACACAAAGAAACAAGCTGTAAGAGTAAAGGTTTCATCTGTTCTTTACAGAAAATAAGATATACACCACTGATTTATTTTACATGTGTATGTTGGTGGGGAGGGTGAGTGAGAGAGAGAAAGACAGGCAGTTAAGAATATATCTATATGTAAATGATTGCATAATCTTTGTACATTTGGAAGCAGTATGAAATGGGGAAAAAAATGTACAATGGCTATGCTAGAAGTTGTAAATATTTGGAAACCTACATACTTTTTCCACCCTTCTTTTCCAAACAATACATTTATTTATATATTATTAGCAATTGATCCAAAAGAAATAGTGGAAATAATTATTCTTCAGAGAGCTTTTAAAAGGCAAGATGTAAAAGTAAATGTTAAAACAGTTCAGGTTTTGACAAAGTGAAGAAACAAAGTCTTAAATTAGCCAAACAGCAACTTATTACCAGTTATTATTATTTATTTAAAAATCTATTTAAAATCTGCTCAAAGTTCAAAATGTGCAAAATCTTCCCTGTTTTGATAGTTTGAGTGAGTCCAAACTTTACAATTTCTTTTACTAACTTTATTAAGTAATTTCATAAATACTACTGATTAGCATGCTAATTTGATGCAATTTGCTAACATAGTGCTTTACATGATATAAAAAGATATTTATGATCTAAGAAATATCAGTCCCATTGAATATTTAGGATAAGAAATTCAATTTAATCAGTGCAATGAATTGTGTGACACAGCATTACACAAATTACTTCATCACTTTGCTTTCTTCTTCCCTTTTAAACCTAAATGGCATTGTCAAATGCACTTTTCAAACTTGTCATTGGCCTTTCACTTAATCATTGCAATGAGGGTCTATAAACAAACTGGCAATCTTTCTTGTAACCTATGAAAGTGCTGACTATAACATGTACTAGGACTGCCACATATCAGTCAGCCTTCAAGAGAAGGCGTCATCAATTCTTATAGATCCATCTCATTACATAGGCAATCCTGTCTTTTGATATAACACTTTTTTGGCTACCCTGAAAGACTAAGGAACTCTATTTAGTGTGCCCTGTAGATCACAGAGCATTGTGCTAAAACCAAGGTTGCATATTCATTTGTCAGGGAACAAATATAGTAAAAAAATATAGACCAAGTGTAGCTATCACATCTCTGTGTTGTCCTGAATGTCTGTACATAGTTTATATATTATAATAATAATGTGATAATCTTGTATTGTAAAGTATTACATATATTGTGTATATATAAAATGTTATCACTGAAGGCAACAATGTATTTTTATTATTATTGTTATTATTCAAAGCAAAACATCTCATGAACCTGGCTTGTAACTCATATTCACTCTCAACACAATTCACCGCAAGGGGTGCTGTTAACACTTAAATAGTGTTGCACTTAATACTCCACATCAGTGACGCTATGTGACACCCTTGTTTTTGTAATGTGCAGACCCTAAACAATATTCTTAAAATGAAAATAAATCAGTTATTGATCATTATTTAGCTAATGAAAGAGGTAGATGGAAGAATAAACCACAGAGTGAGAGAGTTTGTAAATATTTTTTAATTAATTATGAAATCCCATCTGACGGAAGACAAGAAGCATTTTTATTTTTTCTGTACCAAGATTTATGGAATAAATATTTAAATGATCTCTCTCTAACACACCTTTTTTATATATGCTGTGTTTATATTTTCACGTGTTATATTTAACTGTTAAATGTGACTTTATAGTTGTATAGTGAACATGAAGCAAATACCTTTGGTTACATACTTGGTATACACAAATGTATGCAGAACTATGTGCCAACTGGCCTACTGATTGATTGAAATACTGATTGATATATGGCACACTCATTGGCCACTTTATTATGTACATCTATTCAACTGCTTATTATTTCAGAAACTGCTGCTCTACTGGGATTTTCATGCAAACTATCTCTAGGGTTTACAGAGAATTGTTTGATAAAGAGAAAATATCCAGTGAGCAGCTGATCTCTGGGCAATAAATGCCTTCTTGATGCCAGAGGTCAGAGAAGAATGGCCAGACTTGTTAAAGTTAACAGACATGAAACACTAACTTAAATCATTACAACCAACATATGCAGATGAGCATCTCTGAATGCATAACATTTTGAACCTTGAAGCAGATGTGCAGGGAAGCAGGAAAGACCTCAAAGGGTGCCCATCCTTTCAGCTAAGAACAGGTAACTGAGACTACAATTCAAATGGTTTAAGCAAAACTGGATAATAGAAGATAGGGAAAATGTTGCCGGAGTCTGATTTCTGGTTGGTAGGGTCAGAATAGACCTCTATCACACTTCCTGTTTCCTGTTTTTAGGAACTGAGAGGAGCAGTGTGTCCACACTTCTGGTTTTGATTAGCAATGGCTCAATCATATTGTTAGTGTTATTGTGACGTACCTGGCTGCTCTACCTCAAAACATAGACGCCCATATCTGAGTTTTCATGATTTCATGAAAGACCAAGAATTGTGGAGCACATGGGTGAGGTTAATGCAAAGGGATGAAGGTCCATTTATATAGCAAGGTGGCAATGTTTACATTTCAAAAAGTGGTAGGAAAAGACTGAAAACTGGTTCTGTATCATGCTTTTTTTCCTGGAATAACTGGGAGAAAGACCAGTAGTCTCAGGGGTCTGCTTATGACTGGGCTAGTCAACGTTCGAATAGGGAGTACTGCTATGCAAGCTAGCAAAGTTTCTGCTGGGGGGAGGAATCCAAGGAGGTCCAGCTCGTAGATGACGACAACTATGTATGTCATCCTTCTTATGCTAAGTACATGATATCTAAGTGTAGGTACCATGCGTCCATAGATAAGGCGTCGCTCTTCCGAGTACTGCCCCAAGTACAGGACACATGTACATCACCAGGTTGACCTCTTTAAAATAAATAATTGAATCAACCATTGAGGTGAACTACCCAGCTAGAAAATGAAATTAGCCAGACGGAATAATGTGATCCAACAGAACTTTCATCATAAAGCACACTAAAGAATTCAACCCACAAATCTACATGGAATACTGTGCGGGCTGTGAACAAAGGAAGAAAGACACTAAGTAACCGTACATGTGGCAGAACTATGTTAAAGCAGTGCAGCTGAGATCCATGAATGTACATGCTTTTGGTCCGTTGTGTTAAATGTAGAGATTTCTTACAACACGGTAGATTCAAATTAAGGGAATTGATTGTTTTTATCTCTCTCCCTCTATGACTCCACTAAAGTTGTATCAGATAAGCTGCACAAAGTCTTGCAAATTCCTGGTTGTAGCATAATGTCTCTAGCTGACAAGAGTGCTGGGTCAGGAAATAGTCCTAAAAAATTAAAAAATGTCATTACTACCACCTTACTGCTAAATAGAAGTAGGCAATATGGCAAAAATATTTAACCATGATATTTAAAGACATTTTCAAAATACACAATATCTATCTCAAAATTTTCAAACAGACAAAATGTAGAGCCAAATTTTAGTAGAACTGCTGCAGAAATGAGGCTAAGATACACATACAGGCTTTCAGATATTCATACATAATTAAAAGATCATGCTACTGTCATATATCACTAAACACAAACAATTGATCTTATATTATTAAACAGTAGTAATACACTAATTCTTGGATGATTCACATGAACCTTTATAGCAAACAAGCATAAATATGGACTGCAATAACATGCAAAACACCGATTCTCCATGATCACATTTTTCACATTTTGCCAATCCTGGTAATAACTGAGAACCAGTGAAACACAGCAGGTTTTGCAGGTTTTGCAGGTTTAGCAGGTTATGAACTGACTCATGCCTTGTCTAGGGCCAATAAATCTCTCTCTTCCCTTGTACCTTTGCCAATAGCAAAACAATCATTATTTACTATTTGAAAACCATAAACTGCATTTAATAATATGCATCTGTTTGTTTTTGTGCACAAACTATCTAAGAAAGTTCCTAATGAATTTAAAGCATTTTAGTTATGTATGTATTTGATCTAGGAACAGTTGATATCATTTTAGATATGCTGCCTCACTTTAGGAATCCAAATTGTCAATCTTTGCAAAGTACAAAAACAATGTAAAATGGATTGACATTAAAAAGAATGACAGAAAAATGTCTTGTGGTAATTGTGTAATAATGTGCAATTCATTTATTTTTCATTTATTTTTTGGTGAAAAGTTAAATCACCACAATTAAAAATTGTGTTGGATCAACATAATTCTAACAGCCGCTGTCATGACTCAAAAAGACAAATGTAAAATGTTGCCTCTGTTGCCTTTTTTTTTTGTTGGGCAAATGTTTTGGGTCATTGTATGGTTTTGCAGGGTGTCATTAGTACCAAACAAACCACAAAGTCACATGTCTTGTTAGGGGTGACATGAGTCCATTCAGGCACTGAAACTTGGTCTGGCCTATGCTTCTATCTTGATCCTGACATTGTCATTGCCTGCATATTAATGATATAGATAGATTTCTATTCACATAAATTGCCTACTGAAAGAGCAGTAAGAGGAATGTTGGTCTATCCAGGATATTGAAGTAATAAAATGATATTGTAAGCAGAAAAATAGGGATGGTCCAGAATAAACTGGCTTCATGCAGGAAAGGCCTCTGTAGGCTTCAGCGTAAATCCTCTTTGACAGGCCTCTAGGGGCCTCAGTCGAGGGGGGAGCCTGGGTTCAAGGATGGGACATCCCAGTCTAGCACCAGAAGAAACAATGTGGGCAGCCGGTGATATAGAATATGATTGCCTTTCAAAAAATAGAAGTAGTCCAGGATGAACCTAATGTTACCAAGAACTGGTTGGTGTAAGTATTGAATATCAATTTACACACATTGAATAATGTATGGTTTGGAGAACAATACTGGAACTTGGCCAAGTTTTTATGAAAAAATAAAAATGGTTATGAAGAAAATAAAAGGTGTGCCCACCTGAGACTGTTAGACATTCTCCAGACAATGTCTCATTTGTAACACTGATTTCAGAATAAAGGCGGGACCAGCTCTGCTCTTCAATTAATTCCAGAGGTTGCATCTTTATTTCTATTTAGTGTGTATTGAGTAAACAGTCTTGAATTTAGGAAGATCTAGGAATGACAATATAAGAAATAAAAGATTCATAGTAAGATTCACATAGGTAAACTGGACAAGCCATGTTTAATTAAAATGATAAGATCCTTTTTTAAAGATTTATACCCAGGAAAACATGAGTGCTAAGTAAGCTGAATGACATACTTTTTGAATAGACCAATGTACAACAGCAAAAAGTAATTGCCCTATGTTATGTTACTCCTCTGTCTCTTTTAACAAAAACAAACTTAAAGTAGTAAATATACAAAATGCCGATGCATATAAAACTAAGGATGAGTCCGCAATGTGAAAGCATTTTTGAAGCATTTTTAAGAACATATTGGACATGTAGCATTAGGATTACTAAGATACATTGATGACATTTTTGGTCATCAATGTATCTCAGAAATGCTAATGACTCCAAGTGTTCTTGACTTCTCCAAGTCAAGTTCCACACAGCTATGGAATATAGCACATCCTGGCATGAGGATACCTTTTTTTAAAGGTTCAGCTAAGTCAGAAAATTCTGGTTTAAATACCACCATCTATTATAAACCTACAGAGTGTAATTATATTTTACAGTACAACTCTTCACATTGCATGGCATGTGACCTGCAAAAACACCTTCCCTTGCTATTAAAAAAGACACCCTCCAGAAAAGAATGGAAATGTGTATATATTTTCATAACTGTGAATTTCCTAAGAAAGTTGGATGACTTTGTGTTTTACAAATTCAGACAATAGATGCAATGATTAATAAACAATCTATTCATAAGTCAATTATTCCTTAACTACTCTCTTATCCAGTTGTTTGTATTAAGAAACATGATCCATTCCACTGGGGTTGGACAATTTCTCCTCTTGCTCAAAATTTTCAGGCTTTGAAGAATCAGTCACACGATACTGAGGTTGCTAGAACTGAGATATGTTTTTATTAAATGGAATAAATATGGAAAGATGGCAGAGTCATCTGGCACAGTAGTCCATAGGGTCCTCTCCTCTGGGCAGATATGGAGATGAGAGATACCACTGAACCTCAACAGTGGCATCAGTAGTGCCATTCTGCTTCTGGGCTGTTTCACCCACTCACTGTAAAATAAATCCGTAGGGATTTGATTCAGCTTGATGTCTTGATTCAGCTGACTGGCCAGACCTGTTATAGCTGCTGATGTTAATGGCTGACAATGACTGCTTTAGGTGTTGAACAAATGATAGCACAGCACTCCAGTGTTAAATTCTTGACTGATTTGTTTACATCAAAAACCCAGAACCTTGAATCTATGATCCAGTAAAGTTGCCATTGCAAGGACCCTCACAGATTCCACTCAACATCGTACCCTCAAGTTATTCTGAAGGTTATGGCACAACTGTAAAGCTGTTGGATTTGTTAACTTTTGTATTTTCCCATGGACCTTGTGAAGTAGCATCCAAACTACGGGAATAATTTTAGAAGTGGAAATTCTTCTGACAATTGAAACAGTGTCTTGATTAAAATGGACAAGAACTTGACACTGACTGACTATAATTCATTCATGATGGCCACTATTTACGAGGTGTTACACTGGTGCTGAGGGAGGCCAATGCTGCTGCTACTGAGCCACGCTGCTCAAGCAAACACTACAACATCAGAAAGGTGCTATTCAATCTGGCCCAAAGTGTTTGAAGTGTTTGTTTTTGAGAGCTTCTTTTTCTGCAGTGGTGCTAGACCTAAACCGGCAAAGTTTTGAGTTTGTTCTCTGGCCTTTTTCTAGATTCATTGTGAGCAAAACAAGGCACATGTACCTGTAAAAGATGTGCTCAGGTAACAATATATTAGCAGCAGTGTCTGTAACAAGACATGTGGCTTTGTCCTTTATTCCCCATGAAACCAGAAGTGCAGTCTTGGCCTCTCTTATGTCCTCTGCTGTGTGGGTCTCAGGAAATTTTGAAAAATGAGTTGTCCAGAGCAAGCTCTGGTTGTTGATTTAATGACACAATTCTGTTAGATAGGCACCCATGTTTACTGAGGTACATATATTAGATGTCATGCTCATCACTGTTGCTTTCATGACTTCTGTCATTTGCTTTAAGGGCCTTTCTACATGGACGTACATAATATTATGTTTAAGCTTGTGAACAAAATCTCTGAAGCACTCATCTTCCACAACAAAAAATGGTTGTGAGTCCTTTATTATTAAGTTGATCAGAGCCTCATCTAGCTAGTTTTGCCTTCCTGTCAAAAATGATAACATGAATACAATATGTAAAAAATTGCTATGAAATCGAGTGTATTTCACACTAAGCAGGCTAAATATTAATTTTTGTACTGACAATACACAAGTAATATAATGTTTATTGTATATATAGGCTGCTTAAAAAATAAAAAAGTCATAATGTATGTGGAACTTCAGAAGCCACATTGGCCCTGGACTATTAAGAATGCTTTGAACAGAGGTGTCACCACATAGTTTATTATTTCAATAAGCAAGATATTGCTGGCAAATCAAGCACTTTACTTGTTTGTCACCAACAAGTTCAAAGTTATCTCAAACAGCAGACCTTTGTGTTTTTTCGAGATCCTTTCATTTCACAAATACTATAATTTGCAAAATAATAAGCAAATAACAATAAATAAATTGTGTGTTAGTTACATCACTTTCCATCTCTTTTAAAATTTGTGAGGGTGTGGCAATGTTGTCATGTGTCATGTTGACAACAGTCAAAGATGTGTGATTAGAGATAAGATTTCTAACTCTCATTTAGAAGCATTTTGGGTCCAAACATTATGAACTCAGATCAGCAGCTTGCACCTACTTAGGCAGTTATTTGAAACAGTGTGACAATTCATCTTTCTCTGGAACAGTCATGTGACTTTTCATTTTGTTCCAGACTTCGAAGCAATATTTGAAACACTGTGTTTCAAATGAATTGATCCAGTTTCGAATCAACCTTCAACCTTGTTATTTTGGTTTTGTCTGCAACACCTAGCTCTCTCTGACTTTGATTTGTGGTTTGGCAAATAAAGCATGTTCACTCCCTAACTTACTCACCCATTATTCCACAGAATGTGAAGCCAAATGACAGGGGCACAGCTAGTGAGCCAGACATCATGGAAGCACTCAGCTAGCAAGGTGCCACTATGGGATCCTGTGGAGAAATGGCATATATCACAGCAAACTCCTCTCTTACACCTCCAAACCAGTTTTTTGCACAATGAACAGATCTTGTTGTTTGATCTCCTTATTGACTCTCCTGCATATACAATCACCTTAGGTCTTCCCTAACTCGTCAATATCTCAGATATGATTTTTACACATCTTGTAATGCTATCAGCATTGAAAGCCATTTTGTGTGAGTAACACACACTCCTTAACCCCCCATCTCTTAATCCTGAGGATTTCATCACATTCTTTGAAGAGTAGGTTGCAGCAATCCACCAGTCCTTTTCCTCTGTTCCCACTCTTCCAACCAGTGTTCATTCATCCAACTCTCTGGCTTCTTTTTCTCCTCTCTCCTCAGAAAAGAATTCTTCAACTCATGACTTCCAGCAATCAGACTACATGTCTGCTGGATCCCATTCCTTTCACTCTGTTCCAGATGATCACAAGGCATTTGCTTCCTTCCATCTCTGTCTCCATCAACAACCCCCTGTCTTCTAGACATTTACGAAGTATGTTCAAAAACACTAGGGTGGTACCAATCCTCACGAAGGCTACCCTCAACAGCTCCAACATAACAAATTACAGACTGGTATCACTTCTCTCTTTCCTCACAAAAGGCTCAAAAGAACAGTTTACAATCAATTATTCCTTTTCGTCACCCAGAACTAACTCCATGATCTCCATCAGTCTGGCTACAATCCGGAACATCAACAGAAATAGCGCTCCCTTGTATCACCGTGTGAAGCTGTGCTGAGCCTGGGCATAACTTTGGACAACCAGTTGTCATTCTCAACTCATGTTTAAAATCTGACCTGGTCTTGCAGATTTCTTCTTTGTAACATGCGAAGGATTCTGCCCTTTCTCTTGCAGAAAGCCACCCAGGTACTTTTGCAGTTTCTTGTAATCTCAAAGGTAGACTACTACAACTCACTACTTGCTAGTCTTCATCTAGGTGCCATCAGACCTCTGCATGCCCAGAATACAGCAGCATGACTGGTCTTCAATCTTCTGAAGTTCACACGTTACTCCACTGCTGCACTCCCGTCAATGACTTCCAGTAGCCACCTGCATCAGATTTAAAACCTTGATGCTTGCCTACAAAGCCAAAAATGTACCAGCCCCTCCATACATGACGTCAGTGGTCAAAGCCCAAACCGTACCACGAGTGCTTCCAACCTCAACTATGGTTTGGCTTGAAATACCATGCTTCAAGTCTCATGGAAGACAAGCATCAAGACTGTTCTCTGTCATGACTCCTACATGGTGGAATGAACTTCTGCTTGCTGTCCAGACAGATTAGTCCCTTGTGATCTTCAAATGCAGACTGAAGACCCATCTATTTGTGGAATGTTTAAATGACCACTGATCCTGCTCCTATGTTGACTAACTCTAGTCCTTATTGTAGGGTATTGGTTATTGCACTCAGATAGTTATCTGAGATAGAGCTTATGTATTTGGCATCTCTAGGCATCAGCACTGATCCCTGTATTTCAACAGCATTCTAGCTCATTAGTGTCTTGGACTCTAACCTACTGTACTAAATAGGATGTGTTGTATGAATAAATGACAAAGCACTTTTGCAAATTGCTCTGGATAAGAGTGTCTGCCAAATGCCATAAATGTAAATTAATGTGTTCCCAATTGGTAGAAATTGCATAAAATGTTTTTTAGTGTGTACACTTTATTTTTTTAATAACCAGGCCATTCTGGCTTGAATGTGTAGCGAATATCAAGCCTGGTATCTATCCTACTAGGCAGGCAGCTGCTTTCCTTTCCTATAGCATAAGTCACAAGCTGCATTTCCATCCAAACAGTTAGCAAATTTTACATTTACATTTATGACATTTAGCTGACACTTTTATCCAAATCGATTTACAATTATGACTGAGTACAACTTGAGCAATTGAGGGTTATGGACCTTGCTCAGGGGCCCAACAGTGGCAACTTCGCAGGCTTTGAACCAGCAACCTTCCAATTACAAGTCAAGTGCCTTTACCAGTGTTTTTTTATGCACATTTACAATTCGGAAGAAAGAAATGTGGATTAAGTCGTGTTTCCATCCACTATGGTTATGTGAAGAAATTTTAAATGACATATGCTTGATTAGGGGCAGCAATAAAACTGGAGAAATGTAAGTCAGCCTTATGGCTTTATACACTATATTGTCAAAATTATTCAATTACCCATCCAAATCACTGAATTTATGTGTTCCAATCACTTCCATGACCACAAGTGTATAAAACCAAGCACCTAGGCATGCAGACTGCTTATACAAACATTTTAAAGAATTGGTCACCCTCAGGAGCTCAGTGAATTCCAGCGTGCTGGAATAGGATGCCACCTGTGCAACAAGCCCAGTCATGAAATTTCCTCCCTACTAAATATTCCACAGTTAAGTGTCAGTGGTATTAAAACTAAGTGGAAGCGATTGGGAATGACAGCAACTCATCCACAAAGTGGTAGGCCATGTAAAATGACAGAGTGGGGACAGTGGATGCTGAGGTGCATAGTGTACAGAGGTCACCAACTTTCTGCAGAGTCAATTGCTACAGACCTCCAAACTTCATGTGGCCTTCAGATTAGCTCAAGAACTGTATGTAGAGAGCTTCATGGAATGGCCAAGCAGTTGCATCCAAGCCTTACCTCACCAAACGCAATGCAAAGTGTTGGATGGAGTGGTGTAAAGCACACCACCACTGAACTCTAGAGCAGTGGAGTCGTGTTTTCTGGAGTGATGAATCACACTTCTGTCTGGCAATCCGATGGACAAGTCTGGGTTTGGCAGTTGCCAGGAGAACAGTACTTGTCTGACTGCATTGTGCCAAGTGTAAAGTTTGGTGCAGGGGGGATTATGGAGTGGGGTTGTTTTTCAGGAGTTGGACTCAGGCCGAGTCCTTAGTTCCAGTGAAAGGAAATGTTAATGCTTCAGCATACCAATAGATTTTGGACAATTTCATGCTCCCAACTTTGTGGGAATAGTTTGGGGATGGCCCCTTCTTGTTCCAACATGACTGTGCACCAGTGCACAAAGCAAGGTACATAAAGACATGGATGAGCGAGTTTGGTGTGGAAGAACTTGACTGGCCTGCACAGAGTTCTGGCATGAACCCGATAGAACACGTTTGGGATGAATTAGAGTGGAGCCTGCAAGCCAGGCCTTCTCGTCCTACAGCAGTGTCTGACCTCACAAATGCGCTTCTGGACAAATGTTCAAAGATTCACTATAAACACACTCCTAAATCTTGTAGAAAGCCTTCCCAAAAGAGTCGAAGCTGTTATAGCTGCAAAGGGTGGGCCGACATCATATTAAACCATGTGGATTAGGATTGGGATGTCACTCAAGGTCATATGTGTGCGAAGTCCGACGAGCAAATACTTTTGGCAATATAGTGTTCATTATCGTTTATTCAAAAAACCCTGTCCATCACCCTTTTTTTGCATTACGGCTTTATCAATATTCTGACTTTTCCACCTCTTCCTAACGTAAAATCTTTTTGCAATATTTGGGTGTTTTATAAAAAATTTTTTTTTAATAATGACACATTAAGGCATAAAGCATGAAGCTTGTTATGATCTCAAATCCTTTGAAATTCTTTTTATTAACATAAATGATGTAGCCAATGAAAAGAAGCTTATTTTTCACTAATTGGTATCTACATATCAGTCACAATGTAGTCATCTCACCTCGCTACCACACCAGAGACAAGCTCACATCAGCTACTGCACCTAGCTTTAGCCTTCACATCCTATAGAACGTAATCAAATGAATGAATTCTTAGAATCAGCATTTCAATACACTCTTAATGATACTGATCCACTTAAGAAGAAAAATGTATAAAACATTTTGTAACACTTTTTGTACCACTTTCACAATTTAAAAACAGAACACTCAAAAGAGTTGAGGTGCACAAATGGTGCCACATTAACTTGTAGTCTTCCAGATGGAAGGACAAACTTCTTTACTTTATAAAGGAATTTATTACTGCTCAAAAAACGTCTCTCTCTGCCATAATAGAAAATGACAAAAAAAAAATCCTAGATTTTTATTTAATACAATTGCACAACTAGGAATAAAACTGACACCAAAGCTACGATTGCAGCATCATGTAGTTATGAGTTCATGATTTTTTTCAGTGAAAAAACCAATCACATAAGAGAAAATATTCAGAATATTAATGAGGCTTCAGACAGTTACCTCTCACCATTTCACTAAGATTTTGAATATACTATGGTAATCCTTATGAAGGCAAATCTTCAGCCATGATGGATTCTGGTGATGAAATAGCGATCTGGCTTATGAGACACACACACACACACACACACACACACACACACACACACACACACATTTGTGCGCAGGTGACATAACGACAGGTATAGCTCTGGCTAGCATTGGCCATCATGTCATACTTCTGGATGTCCATGCTGGAGGTGGATATAAATTGTATGTATAACACAGTTGTCACAATCAGTCCCTCCCAGCTTCCGTGTTCCGTGTTTTCCCTGTTCTTGTGTTTATTAGTTCCATTCCATAGTGTTGTTTTCTCCTCCACTTGTTTGATTTTCAACACCTGTCCCTCGTTTAGTTGATTGTATTTAAACCCTGCTTTGTTCCCTTAGTTTTGGCTGTTCATTGACTATTTTATATGGTTATGTTCCTTTGTACTCTGTGCCTTTGTTTATTCTACCTTTCATATTTCTTAGCCCCGAGTTTTTGCTAGCATCTTTTGTTTTAGCCTACTTCCTGTTTGCCTTTGTGTGTTTTTGTTTAATCATGTATCCCTGTACTCTCCATTCTATTGGTGATAGATTACTCATTAAAGTTCTCAATCATATGGACTACTGCTTTCCTTACCTTTTTCTCCAATACAAAGATTGTGATCATGCGGATCACACAGATCTATCCTAAAATATGTTCTCACTGTGGTGTTTGTCATTTTCTTGTGTGCATTCAACAGTTGTCTGTCACTGCTAAATGTCTTGGGATTTGACAACAGCAGTAATGGAAAGGGGAAGGTTGAACAAAGCTACATTATCTACCTGGTAGTCTTTGCCGATATTGTTCCAGGCACATTGATGATGAAATTCAGTATATCCAACTCATACCACCTAGCTATTCACCTTTTC
Source organism: Electrophorus electricus (assembly GCF_041902795.1). NCBI lineage: Eukaryota > Metazoa > Chordata > Actinopteri > Gymnotiformes > Gymnotidae > Electrophorus > Electrophorus electricus. The sequence goes on along the minus strand of NC_137521.1, from coordinate 513,812 downwards.
CACATGAAGGAAAGCACCAATGACATTCATGTTCTAAATGATGATTAGGCAGATGATTAGGATGAACCTCACCATGGTAGTAGTGTTCCTTCGTTTTCTGATTGGAGATATTTATAGTCAATCCAAAACACAATGAGTTTAAGCATTATTTTCTCCACAATTTATACCACAGTCAGCGGAGTGTGCTTATGTATGGAAAGAATAGCTTCTAGAAGGAGTTTCTTTTCTGGTATAACCTTTTTTGGAGGTGTACCCTGCTTTGAATTGTATGGGAATACCTGAAAAGTAATAAATGACAAAGTGGTAACAAGCACAAGAATTTAGAATAATATAGTTGTGTCAGGGGACCCTGTTTGAGGTATGCTGCTTATTTTATTATTATTTTATAGTCTTTTATTAGTCTTTGAGACAAGAGCAGTAATATTATCAGTGATTACATACAGAATTCATAAAACATTTAGATTCCTGGAAGTGTAACTTTCATTCACCACTAAATTCAATTTTGTTCAATTAAGTGAGAAAATGTAACCGGTGGTTTCATTCAGCAATCTATGTATCCTGTGTCATCTTATGTAATACTACTAACCCTATTTCAGGTTTGTCACTCACTGTACAGGTCATATTCATCTCATTTATAGACTAGACATATAGGCTATGTTAAAATATCTTCCAGTCATCCAGTTCAAACCGTGTCATTTAGGCTACTTTGTCTATTTTATCTGTTTATTGTTATAGGCTATTGTCTGTTGTTATAGGATACTTTATCTATGCTCTCCTAATAGGGTGTTTTATACAAAATAAATAATTGCAATATAATAAAAAATGCATTTTAACAAGTAAAACTACTAAGTTGAAGAGAACAACCTAAAAATTATTTTCCCAAAAGTAAGAGTTAACCATTTAAGTAGTCAATCTCTATTAACTGTGCTTTGGATATGTTACAGATTAACACTCAGGATGTGCATAAGATATGCTAAAAAGTGAGAAAAAAGTACAAATTGTAATCGAAATAAACTAATGGCATAAAATCTATGAAAATGTCTCTTTTCCTAGTTATCTCATCTCTATATTTCAGTTTGCACGTGCATGAGTAGACTCAAATTATTAATTGCTTTGAATAATAAGATTCAGACTAATGTACATCATAGACACTAAACAAGCCTATAGTGAAACAGATCAAGGCTATTGATGCTATGTATACCATAGAAAGGAAAATAAGCATTCTATGAGTAGCATGTCTAGGCAATAAGATGCAGAACTTCTGAGTCACAGTTCCAGATTTCCTCTGAACAGTTCATATACTGTGTGCTCTTTTTCATTATTCTGCTCATCAAAGAATTTTCAAAGCTGAGATACATTTAACCCCCCAGAAGACCATAGAATTTGGCTCAACAAGGCTCAACAGAAGTACCCTCTAATATTAGTATGGTACTATTACACTTAATGCCAAATTTGTATCATTATAAAAACATGTACAAAAACTTTCTGAAGAAATATAGGAGTGCACCTATATCGCACCATATTATTTTCAGGAATTAAACATTACAAAAATGTCACAAAAACAAAATTAGCAAAATACATTAATGCAGTGATCATTAGAATTTTAAATTGAGAAATTAAAGCAGATTTAACATGCGTATTAGGATTAAACAAACAATGGATGCAGACTGAACATTTTATCTTGCCAATGCTTATGTGTTTTGATCAAAATTTGACTTTGGTTAACAAAATGAGTTCCAAATTTAAGAGCATGTATGCTATCCAATGAATCTTGGCTTCCCACCACCATTAATCTTATTAAATACAATTTTACACTTTTAAATATGCATTTAAATATGGCAATGCTTTTTTTGACAATTTTTTTCTTTAAACATTTGTTTCTGCCACATATGTACAAGGAAACAACAATTACATAGACAGTATGTTTATCACAAGAAAATTTATTTTGAAAAATTTTAATTTAGGATTTCAGTCAGTCTTTTCGTGTGATGTTTTGACCATTCACTGTAAAATGTAATATTTATAAACAATCAAATGATCACTGCAGTTTCTTGCTTAAGAATATTTACAGAGGAGGTCATTGTTGAGATTTGCTCACAGGATTGTCCAAAAACAAAATAATTACACTCCCCAGTACTAAACATACATTGAGTTTCACCTAAAAATTACTGCAACTTCTAACCAACTATTAGGCAATGTTATTTAACAAGAAGTCTTAACACTAGACCAACCATATGCAAACCACTCGCTCAACTGAAAAAAAAAAAACAAAAAAAACAAAAAAAAAAAACAGTAGAAAGCACGCACCAACTTTTGCTTGAAAATGTGTGGAGATCATTTAAAATAACACACTAGAGGCCAGAGTCCCATTCTTTTAACTAACATATTTACACACATGTGCACTAAGGCAGTATAATGTGTCAACTTTTTCACTGTGGATTGTATTCCTGAGTGGGAAACATGGACTTGCGAGTTTTAGGTGGTGGAGGTGGAGGCTTACAGTCCACCTTCAGTGGTGACAGAGAGGTAAACTATGGATAAAACATAACAAATTGGGGCTGGTTTTAAAATGCTATTTATATTTAATACGAAATAATTGTGAGATGAAGTAGAACTGATGTGATGACAGTGCACGAGGGGGAAGGCTAGGACAGCCCCAAATAGGCAGCACCCTTTTAACCTCTTACCTCATAGGGGTTAAGAGCATGGTCACCCTCATATGGATGCTTTTTGGGGGGCATTGGTGGAGGTGTGGTTGAGTTGTCAGAAGTGTTGGCACTGTGGTTACTCAACAAAGATGAATAACCTACAAAAATGATCATGTTCAGTTAGGGTACATGATATGGACAAAAAATGTGATGCATGATCATCTTGATACTGATGAGAAACATGGTATATTATGATTAAAATAGAGAATTTCAGTGCATATCTGAACAGTTGCACATTCAAAACATGAAAGGAATAGATTGTTTTACTATGTTAAAGACTATTTTGCAGGACTATTCAGCAATAAATCTCTTTATATTACACAATTGTTCAAATTATTATATAGCAAACATTTGTGCAGTCTAATGATGTATTCCCTGAATAACCAATATGACAAATGCATATAAGTAAATAATATAAGACAAGTAAAATATACTTTTTTGGGCATTAGTGCAAACTCTATAAGCTTAACATTACATCAAAGAAATAACATAACTAATCTAAAAAAACAAAAAAGTCAAATAATTCCATTTGCTTTAGTACATGTTTGCAACATTGGAGAAATGCTTTCATGGTTGAATCCAATATTGTTTATTCATCTTATTTAATATGGGCATAAAGGGTACTTTTGTGAACCATTGTAAATGGCATCATATCTTTAGCCACGTTATATGTGGCATCATTGGTTCTTTATGATACCAGGAGCCCAATGGTGGCATCCTTTTACAGCTTTGAGTAATTAATCGTTTTACAACACAGTGAGAGGTAGATCTAATCATGCTTTCAGATGTTATTGCTGAACACTCTGTGGTTGTACCAAGTTGTACTAACTTTATCTAGTTGTTTATCTTGTTCCCTTTGACAATAGCTAAAAGGGCTCAGGATGCGTTTCCAAGTGTTTCCAAACTACAGATATGTCTCCCCTTTTTGTAGCAATTCGACTAGATCTTCACTCCTCTGTGCATTTTCAGCACTTGGCCTGAAAATGCTCTAATTTTTCCTTGGGAAACCAGCTAGGTTGACTTTACTATGGACCTCTCTGTCTCACTCTGGCTCCAACCTAAATATATAGTATGCCCATATTATGCATTGTAAAGTGCTCACTCTGTTACTGTGTAATGCTCATGTAATGCAATTTGAGTGGAGCTGTTATTCACAACTTTTGTCATGCTATCATTGGTCCTTTACGATGTTATTATTGTGAAAACTCATATCGAGATAACAACAAATATACGATTAATCGTGCAGCCCTAATGTTCATTTCCTCATGCACTGAAGTGTTTCCACTCACTAGAGCTCCGAGGGGTGTGAGGAGAGGCAGGCAGGGGGCTAAGAGGGTTGTGCAGGCTGAAATTAGCAGGCTCTCCATGAAACAAAGACAGTGCAAGTCGTCGATCCCCGATAGTCAAACTCTTAGGCCTCTGCTGCTTCTTAGGGGAACTCTGTATGTATACATGCAAACACAAACATGTTCACGTGTATATGAAGATTAATGACACTGCACAAAACTTTAGTTTAAGCAGCAATATGATTTTGCATCTCAAGGTTAAAACTGCCATCTATCAATTTCACTGTAAAAGACCTGTCCTTATATAGTTAGGAGTTTATGTCACAAGCTAGAAAGAAGCAAATGCCCACATTAGCATATTTCATATGGAAAGCCAATGTGGATATTAACTTCTTTTCAATTAATGTTCGTTTCTTTTAGTAAAAAGCTAATGTGCACATTTGTTTTGAATATGAAAGAATCTACCATTAGCTTTTTTCATGTAACTGCCTATATACATTTCACCTCCTTACAAAGGCGTGCACACAAATACACACATGCACACATTGTTGCCACGGAACGCTCGCCTCCCGAGTCCTGTGGTTGGGCCCGCCACGTAGAGTGGGAGGGCTGTTCTATTTGTAACCACACCTGCACACACTTGCACCTCATCTGGCTAAATGTATATAAACCCGTGGCAAAGAGTGCAATGTGTTGGTTATTGTTGACATAGCGTGTGGATGTAACGTGTTGATGTTTCGTGGTAATGTTACGTTTTCGATATTGTTAACTGTGTTCGTGTTTGTTTACCGTCAATCGTTTCATGTTCGTATTGACGTTTGTAATGCTTGTGAGTGTTCCATGTGTATCTGTAAATAAATGTACGTCCCAGTCGCTGGAGTCTGTGTGTCCTGCCCCTCGCCCTGTGGCACTCGGGCCACCACACGTTACAATTGTAAATGTCCTTTAAAAATGTATTGACTGAAAACATTTCTGATTCTATATTAATTAGTGGGAATTAAAATAATTGCAAAAATATTTCAACATCTCAGTGATTGCACCAATATGAAATCATTGGCAAACAGTACAACGTACATTATAAGTGAGGATTATAGCAACAGGTTTTTGTAAATTTTGCCTTATAAAGTGACTATATGGGAGGCAAACAGGAGGCACCTCATTTGTGTCTATTGGTCTTTCACAGAGGACCTGAGACTTGCTCATACTCCATTCTTTCCTGTTCTTTTTGCTGATTCGATTATCCTCCTCACAGCCGGACAGAACCGATGTTCTCCTATCATTAACGTGGAAAAAGTTATTATTATTAGTAGTTATTATTATTATTATTATTATTATTATTATTATTAACAATAATATCATCATCATCATCATTATAATTGATGTTATACAATAATAATACAATAATTATACTATGCTAGTGATGAAGATAAAATACATATACTGAATTTCTGAAGTTCTACATTCCAAATTGTTCTGTCACTGCTAGAATTCACTGTACTGTTCTTTATAGTTTGTGCATACGTGTGTTTTTCTTTTCATATTAAATAATGAAAACTGAAGATTACTGAAAATATTGCTATTAAAAAATAGAGAATAATCAATATGTTAATGCCCTATAGTTCAAGAGAAGCATGGGATTTCAAAAACTGGATTAAAGAAAAAGATGACAGTACAACTTAAAGCACATGATAACATTCAGTGATGGTTTCAAAACTGATTTTTCAAAGTAACAAAACATGCTTGATTTTTTGGGGGGGGGAGTAGAGCTGTTGGTGACAACAGTGGGACTAATGTGGTTTACATACTCCTGGGAACCAGCTCTGTAAGAGTTGCCCTCAGAAGACCCAGAAGTACTAGAGAGGCTTGAGGAGGCATTAGACAACATGGAGTTAGAAGACATGGAGATGGTGGACATGCGTCTCAGCGTAGAGGACATGATGTAAGGCATCACCACTGATCCCACACGGCTTTTCTTCTTTTCTGTCAGAGAGCATGGCTGAAGCCATGGATATAGAGACAGACACAGCACATGTAGACATACCATAGATATACATAGTAAACATCTAGGCAGATTAATGAAGACATGTGGATGCAACTTTCTGTGAATTAAACAGATGCCTCTGCAAAAATCTTTTTGTTTAGTTCAGTTTTAAATATTCTTTTTTTGTACTACATTAAAACATGTACATTATTACCACACAAATAGCTACTCTCCAAATAGTAATTCGAGTTAATACAAGAATGGTATTTCAAGCAGCCAGGTACTCAAGGTTTATACAAGAGAAATTACTGAGAACATTTAGACTGAAAATGAACATAATAATCTATATGTGGGAAAATAACAGGATATAATAATATAGATGTAATCAAATCTCTGATATTTGGGGTGTTGACTCCAACTGCACTGACCAGAGTAATGACGCCATACTGCTTTTGCACCTTCTCCCTCAACTCCTGAAAGCAAGTGACAAGGCGGTTGTGAAGAGGCTTCAGCTGTTCTGTGGATTTTTCTCCATGGATTTGTATTCCCTTATCCAACAGTGGGATCTGAGAGATGGGAATTTTAATATACAGTGAACTTGTATTACTTTTTATTCATGCACAGTTCTTGGATCACAGCCTTATCACCCATCTTTGGAGATGAGGCTAAAAGGGCAAGTTGAGCTCTCCATTTTGTAGTAACTGCACATTTCCAGCATACAAACCCAGGTGAATATATGCTGTTCTAAAGACTAAATAATGTGTTTCTAATAAACTGGACATTCAGCATGCATGTGCTGTTTCAATTTAATTTGCAAAGAGGTCTAAACAAAAAAAAAGGACCTGTAAAGCAATAAGGTGCTTGAGCACTTCAATGCGCTCTAGATCCTCAGGGTGCTGCTGCATATAAGCCTCAGTGAAAAATGCCTGTGGAGAAAACATTAGAGGGCTATAAATATGGCTAAACAGAAAGTACCAACCCATATGCAATATATACTGAAAAAAACAAACATTTAAATTATGTAATATTCTTAGAAACATCTTGAATTTGAATTAAAAGGCCTGACCTTCTCGTAGTTCGAGGAACCACCCATGACGGCTGGGTCCACAATGCCACTGAGCATCATGGACAGAGGGTGTACACTGAGAGTGTGGTCACAAGCCTGTTGCTGCACAAGATTACTCAGCTTCTCGTTAGCCAACTCCATGGTTTCTATTGCATTCTGCAGTGGACTGATCTCATCCTGATAATGATACAGTTCATTTAACTTTGGAATTAATCATTAACACTTCATAATAAGGCCACTTGAAGAATCGGAGGAGGACATTTTGTGAGACATGTTCACCACACTCACCACTGACATAGATTTCACTTCAAACCATTTAAGTATTCCTGGAAAGCAGTAGGCTGTGATGTATGTGGTCCTTTCAATCCACATCGTCTATGAGGCAAGTTTTTAAAAAATACATAAAATAAATAACAAACAGTGATTTCTGTATGATATTCAGTAGTAGACTACTGCCTGTGAATTGTTCCTTGTTGAGGGTGGTAACTTTTCACTTTAATCAAGTAATTACATGTAATTATATAGCATGAACTGAATTCTTATTACCGGGAATTCTTATTTAGAAAGTATTTGGTAAAAAAACATATGTCTAGCTGCACTTAGTGGAATGTAAATGTCTTAATAACTTACAGCAAACTCATTTTCTGGAATTCTTTCACCTTTTCTGAATGGTCTAGAGTACTGGAAATGGTCTACCTGATTTGTCCTGTAGTAACTGGGAAGGACAGCAAGGAAAAAGGTTTAGCGTAAAATGCAAGTACCAGTATTCTACATTGAGTTTTTCAAAGATTTTGATCATTAGATTTTTTTATGTGGTACAATACTTAAGGATTTGTTCTGGAACCCCCTTGTCCTTGAACTGTGGTGGTAAGCTGAGGACAGGCTTGACAGTAAAGCACTGGATATCTGCAATGTTTAAGTAAAGGGTTATATAAAAATATTCAGTTTCAATTGGCTACATGTTGACAAAGACCCCACAATGGTCAATCAAGAAGTATTACATTAGCTAATTAATAGTTCCAATAAATATCAATGTCAGGCATTTAATGTGCAAATGAAGTCTAACAAATGCCCTTTGAAAAATTTGCTAAAATGTCCATAGATTCAAACTCAAAACACAAAGGAATACAGTGTTAGTGTAGGATACGTTGCCCAGCTGAGTTGCATATGTTGTCACCAGGGGCTGCTGTGCTGGTCATCCTGACTGCATTGGGAAACTGAGAGAGTAACTTCAAGCTGAAGTCTTCTAGCCATTCATACTCCTTCCCACGGTAGATGAACATCTTGTTCTAAAATAGGAAAACCATGAAACAGGGTTGCCAACAGAGATATCAAAAACATTTTGTCAGTTTTAAATTAGGAAATTTAAATATAACGTACTGTGGGTGCCTTAAAGCAAAATAACTAATTAAAAAAAACAAAGATTAAAAGAGCAAAGCCACTGTATGCTGTGATCCTGGACTATTTATGACAATGTGGCACTCCATGATTTAAAAACATTGTAATTGGAATTGTATTTGCTTTGTTGTTACCTGTAATCCCTACATAATCCCTACATAACTATAATTACTTATTAGTTTACATGTTTCCCTACTATTTTCTAAGGTCAAAATAATTAAATGAATAATAATTAACTGAACTTACTTGGGAACACAGTGTTTGGTTGTTTCCTAGGCTTGGGTGTACAGTCTCACCAGGAAATTTAGAAACACATACCTTGCATCCTTACACTGGCTGGCACACTTTTATTATGCACACTTTATGCACATACATGAAATATCAGCCATCATCTGCCCTGTTCATGTCTGGTTAATTTTTGACAAGTCAACTGCTGACTGGGTGTTTTATAGTAGTTGGTTGGTAGACCATTTTCAAAACAGTAGTGACATGGTTGTAGGTGTTGAATAAAGAGTGTGTAAAGCACAGAAGTACTGTGTCAGGGTTACTGCTAGGTTGAAGGTGGTCTGTATTTATTTATTTAATGCTATTTTTTAAATTCATGTTTCACTGTAGTCAGTAAAATGTTCCTTAACATGTTTAACATTACCACAAGGACTTACCACGAGTTAGAAATCAAAATATACAAATAAATCTCAGAACAAATGTCTCCAACTATATATAGCAGCTGTGTCTAACAATTAATTACATTACATATTAAACGTGGCGATATCAGGAAGTTAGTGGCCAGAGGATTATTGGGTCTAGTTACATTACTGCAATACATGGAAGATGGCAACAGCGAAAGTTTCTGATTATGTGTGCTAGCCTGAAAATAGCAATACTTTAATATGAATAAAACAAATTATGCTATTTAATGGTTTTGATTCATTGCATCATGTCTATAAAACAAAAATAATTTGTGGATTTCCACAGAAAATGAATAATGATATCAGCTTGTAATTGAGCCACTTACCCTGAGAAAAGAGGGGAAGCTCTGGCCATAGTAACCCACTGCAAAGTACTCAGGCTGAGGCCTCATAGCATGCATGATGTTCTCATAAAACTGTGCTTGCTGTTTCTGTAAAAACATGTTCAGAAAATGAAGTTGAAACAACAAAAACAAGTTCTTAAACTAAGAAATTACTAATTTGCTATATTTTGCTACTTTTTTTCTTTGTAGAAAAAAGTATACATCAGGCAAAAACTAATGTGAACTGTTATTTAAATGTGTGCAAAGTTTGAATAACCAAAAGATTAGTTACCAGACATGCACCATCTGGTCTGACTAGAGCTGATGTTTGACTAAATGATGCATCAGTCCCCAATGGCATCTAAGCAGTGTGTAACTGCTACTGTACTGTAGCTCATTTTACTACTGTGTTAGACAATGGGCCAAATCTGATCAAGTAGAGCATGGTACTAATAACGCCAAGGTGATGGGTTCAATTCCCAGGGAGCACATGTATTTTGGGAATATTTTGACCATATCCTTTTTATGCATATTTTCCAACTCCAAGCTGTATAAACTTGGTTGCTTATTGGATTTAAGCATATCAGGTGATGCGGATTTGTGTAATGTTGGAGGGTATGGCCTAAGGAGATCAACAACCTATATCAAGGTGTGCATAATTATTAGGCATCTTCTTTTCCTCAGGCAAAATTGGCCAAAAAAAAAAAGATTTAATTGACTCTGAAAAGTTAAAAAGTGTAAAAAGTATTTCAGAGGGATGCAACACTCTTAAAATTCCTAAGATATTGTGGTATAATCACAGAATGATAGTCAACCATAGTCAAAACCATAGTTTTGTTGCAAATAGTCAACAGGGTCACAAAAAACATGTTGAGAAAAAAAAAATGCAAATTAATTGTTAAAGAAGAAGCAAACGTGATGCGACCAGGAACCCATTATCCTCCAGTGCTGATTCCAGAACTGAAACCTACCTGGAGTGCCCAGAAGTACAAGGTGCTCAGTACGCATAGACTTGGCCAAAGTAAGGAAGGCTGAAACCTGACTACCACTCAACAAGACACATAAGGTGAAATGTCAAGACTGGGCCAGGAAATCTGAAAACAGATTTTTCAAAGGTTTTATGGACTGCTGAGACAAGAGTGACTCTTGATGAACGGGCCCCTGGCTGGATCAGTAAGAGGCACATTTCAGCAACACATCAATGAGGACAGTGGTAAAATTGCAGCATATTACAAAAGGTTTTTAAAGAAACAGGAAATAGGTTTCAAAGATCCTTCATCAGCTGTGCAAGAAAAGTGCTTTGTAACCTTCAAAAGGTGCAATCGGTTTATGTTTGACCTCATAGAGCTTCAGAAGTACTTCACTTTACATAGCTGATGAAATGAAATGTCTGTCTGAAATGTTTTATTTCTTTGGAAACCTTGCATACAACATAAACGTTTTCAACATTTTTTACACTATAGATACACTCTGGAATATATATGTAAAAAATCAGAAGATTCTAGGTGAGTAACTGCAGTTTACTGTAGTAAGAGATGTAGAGATATTCAGCACTGAAGTAAAGTACACAGAGTTTAGGGAGAAACAACGTTTTGTCAGAGAAGAATGAGAGAAGAAAGAGAGAGACGGCCCATCTCAAAGTGTGTGTGTGTGTGTGTGTGTGTGTGTGTGTGTGTGTGTGTGTGTGTGTATATATATATATATATATATATAGTGTTATGTTGATTTTGTAGTGTGCATTAAAATCTCTCTCTGTGAGTGTGCCCTTTACAGGTCAAACTGTCTATTAAAAAGAGCAAGTCTAACTATGGCATACAAATGAAATAGTGCCAGCATTCAGGCAAAATTGCTTGAATGTGTTTCTTTACTAATTGCAAATTTCAGCCATGTTATCTTATCTTATTTCTTTATTTGAAATAAATTCTTCAATGGGCATTAACTGATCTTTTTGAACTTTTCATCTAGACAATGATTTGTATTTTTTGTGAGTCAAATCTATACATTTTAAATTGTCAGCAATCAAGGTGAATTAAATCATGAAGCATTTATCTTCAAAGAAAGGAACAGTTAGAGTGTTAGAATTATTATTTATCATCATCATTATTTAGCCTGCATTAGTTAGTCATTAGCCTGAATCTAAAAACAGTATCCATTTTGGAGAAAAACAATGGAGCAGGGTGGATTTATGCAAAAGTCATTTGACATTTTGTCTTGAATTGAATTTGTTTTAAAAAAAAAACTCCTGGTTACTGCTCTTTCCCAGAGCATGTTGCTGTGGAGCATAATTTAACTGAGATTAAGTTATAACCTACCAAGAAAAGGTGAATAACCTCGCAAGATATGAAGTTGCCGAATGGCTGGTTAACACTGTTAAGCCCATAATAACCGAGCTAATTCCAGAGTTACATTGTTCACCCTAGAATTCCACTTTAGCTCTGATCTGTTTGAATAAGCATTACCCAAGCATGAAGAGAAAACTAAAATAATTACAAAATGTTAGTTACCAAATAAAAAAACTTACTTACAAAAATAGGTTTAGAATTCAAGTAATGGAAATAATTACATGGTGTGAACTTCACTTTCTCTAGTCTGATGCATTTAACATCTTTTTTTCTTTTTAACATCTTTTTTGATCTTGTGTAACGTGTTACTTTTTTAAGGTTAAAATGAAAGGGTAAAATTAAAAAAAAAAATATATATATATATATATATATATATATATATATATATATATATATATAAGTGAAGGCTTTTGTTTTATTATGTCTTACCAGAAGATGACTGAGCTCCATAAAGTCAAAGATTTGATTCTCATGCATCTTGCCAAGCTGCTTGCTCATCTCAATGGCCTTCTCCCACATCTATACATAAACATGCAAACAGTAAATGCATTAACATGTACTGTAACTTAGAATAATGAATTATGGGTTCTAGTGCCTTGTGTTGGATCCATTCACCCAAAAAACCCTCAAGTCACAGAATATTAGCTTTCACAATGAAAATAGTAAAAAATTACAAAAATAAATGACATAAAATGGCGCCTTATTTTGGCATTGAGTGTGTGGCAATGGAATATATTTATTTTAGTATGTGTTAGAAACTCACTTTGCCCTTGTCCAGGTAGCATATAATCTCCTGGAAGAGCCTCTCTTTCAGTTCCTGTTGGGTACATGCAGGAGCTCCCAGAGCTCCACGTGGTATTAGGTGGGGAGCACAGAGCTTCTCTGACCACTGTTGAGAGAAGAAAAATATGACCAAAATCTGTCACGTTCCTCAAGGCGAACTACAACATTTCAGAATAAGGCCACCAGAAAATGTTTTTATAATAAATTAGTTAAAAGGAGGAACCTTTAGGTATGGCAAGTAGATTTTTCAATGAAAATGTCAAGAAAAATAAATAAAGCTAAATATGCCAACATATTAAAAAATAAATAAATAAAATAAAGTCACTCATTGAAGGTATTAAAAGAATAGGTATGATTCTAGAAAAAAAAACACAATGCAATTTAAAATACAAATACATGGCTAAACAATCAACAAGATAATTTGACTGAGGCAAAAAGATAATCAAAAATAAATAACATTACTACACATTTTAATAATTTTTTTTAATAACCCATTTAAATTTAGTGAGCTCTGAAGTTGACCATATACTCATATTTACAAATGCAATATGAAGACATTTAGAATCAAAGGTGTAATTTCAGCTAAATATCAATACTGAAAGCAGGGCTAATGTAAGGATTCTAAGATAATGGATGAAAGGAGAGGCCCACCTCCAACAACTCAGCATGCAATAGCAGTGTATAAGCAGCCTCAGTGTAATTTTCACAGTCTAAGTGCAGGTCACGGAGTTTATATAAGTACCTGAAAAGAGGGAGCAGAGCATCAGAACATCAAGGATGGCACTACCACCTGTTCTATTTCCATTCACACTCACCGGATGTAGATGTCTTCCCTTTTTTTCTCTTTGTAAAAGTTCTAGAGACAACAAAAAATGCTGAAAAATTAACAAGTGTGAGGGCAAATACCAAATTTTGTCACAACACAGTTTAAAATATCTTCACCTGATGTCACAGATACCCTCAGAGCATGTGTGGATTAAGAGAGTGAGGTAATAGTGTGGGACTCACCAGCACATTGACTGTGCAACTCATACGGAGTTCAGGGTTCTCATCATGGGTGATAGTACGGTAAGCCAGCAGGTTCTCCAGCAAAGTGCTCAACAGCAGAGCCAGCTCCTCACCAGACTGAGACAGGTACCGGTGACGCCTGCAGTGATCCAACAGCCTGCACAAAAACATTTTAAAAAGCCAATTATATTAAAAACATTTTAAAAAGCCAAGCATTTTATCAAATTACAAAAGTATGATTAAATATTAAGTGTGAATGTAGAATATATTTCCATACAAGTCTGCATCATGCAGAATTGATTTGTATCCTTGGCAAAAATTAACCATAAAAATTGCATGAAAAATGGTCACTGATAAATACTTCTAACATTCAATGGAAACCAAAACATTGCGCACAGCTACAAATCAGAAACTGTACTTTCTTCAGTGGCTGAGTGTCCAGGGAACTGCAACTAGCAGAATTCACAAGCTGCAGAGTTTGGCTGGTAGGGATCATTTAGGTAGAGTGAGACACTCAGCAATTCTACATGACTATGTGGCTCAAAAAGGCAAATCTTACACTCCTCAGAGAACTATAACTAGAAGTATAACTAGAAGAAGTATGAAGTGTCTTCTAACTACATTTTTTGTGTCCCCTGACACAATGAAGCTGCAACAAAACTTCCAGCAGGGTTACAGTAGGGCTCAGCGCTACACTCCTCTGGATTAGTGCCTTAGCCAGATAGGCCATTCAAATAAACAAACAAAAAACCTAAATGAAAAAATAACTACATTGATTAATAAAAATGTTTTCATTCAGATACATACGCAGTATACAGTTGTATTTGTATTAGGACTATGATAATCTACTGTAGGTAGACTTTCATAGTCCTAATGTACATTAGGTTTATATACAAATATTATTTATTATGTAAATAAGATTTGTATTTATTTATTAATTATTGATTATTTATTCACGTAATGACTACAAAGGCATAGTTTAACATGATATATTTATGGTAAATAGAAAAGAAAAATAAAAAAAAAACAGAAAGAACTTACGTTTTTTCCAGTAGAAGTTTGTATTGCTCATCACCACGACCTCCTTCAACCTCTTGATCCAGCTTAGTAATCAATTCATGCTCAAACTGCAACACATATGTACACTGTTATCCACCATTACACAGATTTATATACTGCTCTGAAGAAACACACAAACACACATGGCTGTGCCACCAGCCTCACAGTGACTAGAAATTGCATATGCCTGGCAGTTTTCTAGTAGATTATTATCTTTTTCATATTTGAGACAGTTCAATAAAAAAGTCTTTGTTCATCCTTAATTAAATATGTTCATTTAAACAAAAAGTTTACTCTCTGCTTTTTTCATCTTCAATCATGCACAGATCCTTACCATTATAACATGTGGTAATGCTGACTTTCCTAGTATGTCAATATGTTTTATATTTACATGTTTTAGTTTCATTATCTAATCACTGGTTTTAACAACATATTTGTTTCCTATGCATTACATCTTGTATCATGCACTACAATGTGTATTTATAATAAGGTGAAAAAACCATGCCTGCACACCTGCCCGTAAGCACTCTTTTTATATCTACCCACTGGCACTACTATTTACAGAAAGTTAAAGCAGTCAAGCTTGATCTACTTGTGTTTGTCTTGGCTTTTCTCAGTTGTCAGTTTTCTTGGCTACAAATCTAGCTAGGAGTTAGACCAGCATTACGTGCCCTCAGAAGACTCACCCTTTGGAATGTTCGGTTGGGACTAAAGTGGTGTTCACACTGCATCATATCAAAGAAAATGGGTATAGTGGCCTTCCTCAGCTCTGGCTCAGGGACTAGAGTGGCTTCCAAGATAGGCCCCACCATTCCAGGGATAAACTTCATCTTATGAGGACCTGATGATCATAAAACCACACAATTGAAGACAATACACCTAAGAATACTCCTAATCTTACTTGTTTAGTGCTGCCAGATGATAATAATAAAAGTATCATATATGGTATAGTGCCCCAGAGAGTCAAATCACAACAGTATTTATGAAGTACACAAAAATCGAGAACATGACTGCATAAAACAATACAAATAAGTTAAGCGGGAACACAAACATTAACGCCAAACATAATTACACTTGGTGATTAAGCCACAGCACAAAAGCATTAATGAAAATGTTTCAGAAACACTGTGTTTAAGGTCACTCACAGAAGTGCTCCTGGCCATTTGAGGAACTCCACAAATTTATCTTAAATACTGAAAGTAAATGCAGCATTTTTAAACTATTTTTAAAAATATTTAAACTAATTTTTGGTTAATTCTGTTGTTGTATTTTAATGCTAATGCAACATTCATGTTTCTTTATTGTAAGCTTTTGAATGTTTCTACAAATGTAAAGTTTTAAAATGCTTAACTTTTGCAATCTTACTTAATCTAGTTGTGTTCTTCCTTAAGGTATTTATGTTCTTGTTTAAGCAGATCATGTTCATATTCACAACTTTTGTTTCCTTCATAAATTCCTTCATCAATTTTTTTATGGAGGCTACACAGCATAACAATTAAAACCTTACTTAAGGCCAATTTATGGTTGAGTGGACAAGTGCTGTAAAGCAGATAACTAGGCATTTGTGTGTGTGTGTGTGTGTGTGTGTGTGTGTTTATATATATATATATATATATATATATATATATATATATATATATATATATATATATAAAATCCAAAAAATACTTCTTGCTACCAAGACCTTTGAAAGGTAGTATGAACAGACTTTACATGCAGTAGACATTGTATTAATTGCAGAAACATTGACAAGAAGAATTTCCATTTCATTGTCTTGTTGAAACAAAAACATTTCCACAATAAAAGACAAAAGAAACCTCCCTACCAAGATTGTACCACATATCCCGTAACCTAAATCCAATGCATTTTCTCATGTCCCCATACCTATGAAAGAAAATGTTAGAAATAACTAGTTCAGAATGATGCATTCCATTCAGTCCTAATAACAAAATGCAGTGAATGATAATACAATACACACACACACACACACACACACACACACACACACACACACACACACACACACACACACACACAGAGTATAAACTCACTTGTTGAGAATCTTATTGCGCTTCTCAAGAGAGAAGGACTCCAGTTGCAAAGATTTGTGGGTAAGGAATGCAACAATGAGGTGAAAGTAGTTGTTCCATAGCTATGAAATAATTAGATAAATAATTTTTTACAAGGCTGAATGTATGATAACCAAGAGCAAAATATGTACAAAAAGTGCACATTCCAAAAGCAAAGCAAACTTCACCCACTACACATTGTTGTAAATTATTATATATTATTATATAAATTATTGTTCAGTATGAACAACATGAGGCTACATAAGCTCAGTTTGTTTTTTGCAAACACAGTACATGAACAGACTGACCTGGAGATGGAAGTGTGCAGGATCCAAAAAATAATGATTGAGAACTTCAGAGTACTGGTTTATTGCACGCATAAACACTTGCATTTGCAGGAGGTTCATGATTATCCAATCTGAGGGAAATACATTCCCCATCAAGTCCTTAAACATGATGAAAGTCTCCATCAGGAAGTCCTGGTAAGGAGACAATATCTGATCTCTATTGTAAAACAAACTCCATATGTTAAATGATATTTTCCTTTTTTCAGAGAGCATTTGCACCAGGATTTTAGCAGGTGTAGATAGAATTGCAAAGGTAACTATATGATGATTTTTCAGAGTTAATAAGTCTTTACGCTTTCAAACACAGAGATTAAAAAAAATGCTTTAAAAAGGTGAGTCTGCTTGTTTTACTGCATTGGCATTATACATGCAGATAAATTTTAATTTAAGGACAATTTGTCATTTACATCAGTAAGCAGTGCCAAACTAAAAGGACAGGAACCTCTTATAGAGGGCTTTCACAATTTATATCATGACATCTAGGTTGGAGAACTTACAATGATGTCCTGCCTTGTTTTAAAGGTGCTAATATAGTAGTCATAGTGGTCATCTTCCATCTGTTTCAGAATGGCAGTCATGCAAGCCAGATAATGCCCCTGTGCTCATAAGACATTTTTATTGTTATTATTTAGAGCACTGAATAAAGAGAAGAAGAAAAAGAAAATCACTGCTGTGTGCATTAATACTCAACTTAATGGTTCTTTAATCTTAACTGTTCCCTCCTCTAAAACAATAAAACTACACTATACTGCCAAATCCAAATAATTGAATTCCATGGCTACAGGTATATAAAACCAAGCACCTATGCATGCAGACTGCTGCTACAAACGTCTCAGGAGCTGAGTGAATTCCAGCGTGGTAAGATGCCACCTGTGCAACCAGTCCAGTCGTGAAATTTTCTCACTACTAAAAATTCCACAGTCAACTGTCAGTGGTATTAAAACAAAGTGGAAGCGATTGGGAACAACAGCAACTCATCCACGAAGTGGTAGGCCATGTAAAATGACAGAGCAGGATCAGCGGATGTTGAGGCGCATAGTGCGCAGAGGTTGCCAACGTTCTGCGGACTCAATCGCTACAGACCTCCAAACTTCATGTGGCCTTCAAATTAGCTCAAGAACAGTGCATAGAGAGCTTCATGGAATAGATATCCATTGCTGAGCAGCTGCATCCAAGCCTTACATCACCAAGTGCAATGCAATGCGTCAGATGCACTGGTGTTAAGAATACCACGACTGGACTCTAGAGCAGTGGAGATGTGTTCTCTGGATTGATGAATCACGCTTCTCCGTCCGGCAATCCGACATCATATTAAACCATATGGATTAAGATTGGGATGTCACTCAAATTCATATGCGTGCGAAGGCATGCGAGCGAGTACTTTTTGGCAATATAGCATATCTTGCTGTATGAAAAAGTAGCTTAATTTCAGTAGTAACTGACTGGAGATGTAAATAACAGTGAACAATAACGTTTCATGTTTTTTTGCTTCCCAAACTAAAATAGGTATAGCTTGTCATACTTTTAATGCTGAATTTGAACCTGGTTTCAAAGTTTTCTATCACATATGGTTTCATATGACAGGGCACTTATGCCATTCAGTGTACAGTAGTAGTTTGTCACCATAGAGGAGACCCACCTCACTACTGATTTTTCACACTACACACAAAGACATATGTATACTAAATAACTATTTTTGTTTGCAAATCATTGCTGACCAGTGTATTCTGGCTAAGATATTTAGTGTACTTTACAATTAGAGGAGAGTCTCTGCTCATTCCAATGACTGTGCGGTTGACTCTCCTTAAGAGTCGCTCCATAATTAACTGCACATGACTCTTCATGGATCCCTGGAAAAAAAGCATACAGAGAACAGAGACATACAAGAACTGATGGATGATATATAATAATATATATCCATAAAGATGGTCATGGAGTATTGTAGAGTAAAATCACTGAGTTTGAGAAGTAAACCAAAGGTACAACCGGAAAATAAAATGAACATAACTGAACATGACTGAATCAAAAAGGTGTTTCTTGCTGAAAATACTGCTATTGTACCTTTTGTCAATCAATATGGTTAACCTATTGCACAGTCATCTACCATTATGCATCACACCATTGCATAATGCGTTAGAACTATTGATTTGATATGTGTAGGGAGGTTTCCACTGACAGACATACCACATCTTTGCGGTCCAGCATATCCAGTATAGCACTGAGGAGGTGCACGCAACCCTCATGATCAGGCTTATTGGAATGGTCATCCAACTGACCACTAAGCTGGTCCGTGAACAGGGGTAACAGCACATCACGGCAGTCTGTTAAAGAGGTTACAAACATTATCAAAAAATGAGCAGTATTTTTGCCAAATCTTAATTTTATGGGAAGAGGCTTCTCACCAGGCAGTTTGAAAAGGTCACCCTCCACAATCTTCACCATACACCCCAATTTCTGCCTCACCAGCTGGGTGTCTGGAATACTCTCAATAAACTTAGCCACCAGGACACTGTTACGGCAAGATAGATAATAAGAGTGAAAATGTTTGAGAAAACCTGTGTCAAACTGATGTACTTTAAATGTATGTTTTAGAAAAATGCTTAAGAAGGCTTTCATCAGTACATTCATTTAAGGCATATGAACGTTTTTTTCAACTGCATCTTTCCCTTGTGTGAGGACTGCTTTTACAAAAATCTGCTTTTATTTAATGTGCTCACTGAATAATGAAACTGAAGATATTCAGATATTCTGCTCCTGAGACACTGACAGTGTAATTTTACCTAAGCTCCACTGGATCAAAAACCTGCTGGATGTCATTGAGGATGGCTGGAATGTATTTCAGAATTGCCCCCTAAAGAAGAAAAATAAACAAACAAAAAATGAGGGGTCCTGTTCAGTTAACTACAGATCAGCAACATGGTACTGTAGGCTAATCCACACACTGAAGAATTATAGAACTTTTTCTATTGTAAAACAAACTCCAACAGCCTTTAAAAATGCAGGTTCCCATACTTACATGTGGCTTTAACACTCCCTTAACTTTCGCCTTACAATCCTCTTGTATTTCAAGTTGTGATGGTTTAGAAAATATTACACATTTTCGGTTTAGCGTTTACTTATCTTTGGCTTCTTTGCACTGCTGCACACTTACCTTTATCTTCACAGCTTCATCCAGAGGCCGGTCCATCAAAGTGTTAACAGACAGGAAAAGGGTTCGAATGGAGTCAAAAAAATCATCACCATCCTCGCTACTGCCATAAAATCTAAGAGGGATGGAATTCAGCAAAAAATTCACTACACACAAGTCTGAAACGTTTTGACTGCATACATGCATATAGAGCATACATGGAACAAATAAAAACATACTGAATATTACTGCACTTTGTGGCAAAAAGCATCCTAATGCAAAAAATAATAATTCAGAATGAGACTACTCTTCCTTTGAGAAGTAACATTCCCCATGCTTTGACATACAATGTATGTGTACATGCATACTGAAAAAACAAGATTTTTCAATCCATTTAACCACATTAATTAAAACCCAGTATATTGCTGGGCACAATGAGACCAGGCCCACCTGAAATAAAGGATTCGAGACTGTGCAATAAAACGAAAGAGGTACTTGAAGGCTTTAAGGGCAGCATAGAGCCTCTCTGAGTGAACTGGGTCCTCAGCATGGCTAATGTAATAATTCAACACTTTGGTCAACTTCCTATAGAGAAGAAGTGGCAAAATGAGACATCAAGACATAATGGTGATGGCATATATGCAAGTGCATATATAGAAAAAAAAGTGGGAAAGAGAGAAGACTAAATGACTACAAGGCTATCGAGTGACTACAAGTTGAAAATAAGGTATAAAAAAGAGAAAAGAATCATCAAGTCAGAAAACTCTTACATGTAAGCCAGCGTGGCGCTGAAGTGCTTGTTTATGTATGCCTCAAGGACTGGGTTGAAGTGCTGAAATTTTACATCCCCAATAAGCGAAATTACAAACACCTGAACAAAAGAAATGTTTACTTAGTAAAGTTATTACTGCACCATTCACCAATACTAGAAAGTATGAGTTGTTTTTAGTCAACTGCTAATTTGAATACCTGAAGACACTCCCCAGCTGATCTATGTCATTGAGCAAAAAGACTTATCCTTCTGTCCTCACTCATTTCCTCAAACTGCACTAAATCACAGTATAGATGCCTGAACTTTCCTGGTCACCAATAAACTGTGGATAAGCTTGGACACTGTGCTATAGGAAACTTCTAAAGGTAAAATATGCTTATAACATTTTATCAGTCTGCTAACTTAGCAATAAAGTATGAAAAATAATGTGTCAAAGTATGAGAAATAGCTGTGCTCAAATATGCTTATAACATTTCATCAGTCTGATAACTTAGCGATAAAATATGAAAAACAATGTGTCAAAGTATGAGAAATAGCTGTGCTCACCAAGGCATTGAATACTAGAGTATCATAAGTATCCTTCTCAGAAGTCTCCATCATGATGTTAAAAAGTGCATCCAGTGTGTCCTGAAGGAACTGAAGTTAAAGGAAGAAAATATCTGAGATAAAAGGGCTTTTCAGAAAGTATAGTTGCCAAACAAGAATCCAAAATCTTACTTTAACAATCTCTCCTCCTTCAACCTCCATTAATCTCTGAAGATTCTCCTCTAATTTCTCAGGATTTGATCTCCAGTTAAGAAGGCCCAGCAGATCCACTGAGAAGGAAGGAGAAGAGTCTGTACATGTTAAACACTCATGGACTCAAGTGAGGGCAACTCTGGTGACGCGTGGTTGAAAAGGCATTGCTAAAGTGACATCTAGAAAATGTGATAACATGTCTTAATGAGTGCCTGCATTAGTGCATTCCATTAATGCATTCCTCAAAATGGAATACACTTGATATTGCCTACAGGTGCCTTTCTGATTAACACAACTCATTAGATGCCCTTCCAATCTGAAAAACACAATGAAGTACCCTTGCAATGGAGAGAAAACAATCCCAGTGAGTAAAATGTGATGCTGTGCCCAACAATCTCCCCTACAAGATGCCCCCCAGGCCTGGCTTTCCCAAAGAGGGGTAATGTGACATCAGCCCTGGGGTGCTGCCAAACACTTTTAGAATTTCCATTTCAAACCCTGCTTAGACAGAGGAGTGGTTATCTTTTAATCTAGATCACCCAATCTGGAACAGCTAATAAAATAATGTTAATCAAGACTGAAGACTATTTCCTTATGCATAATACATCATAGCCTTTTGTACACTGATAGGTCCCCCATTTCATGCATTAGGTACCATTTTTTTTCCAACTCCTGCCCTTCAAACAGACTGAGTCTCCTAATGATGTTAAAAATTTAACATCCTAATGATATTAAATTAGCAAGGTTTTCATACCATTCTGCGTGAGCTTTGTAGAGCAAGTGAGCGTGCTTATCTGGAAACTGTCCTTGGTGATGGGAATTAGGGTTGAATGATGAATGGGTTTTCCACTCTGTCTCTCATACTCCTCCACTTCAGCCCATGAGCCAGGCAGAGTCAAATATGTCTTGGCATCTTCTGCTTTCTTCACATCCACCTTTGGCATAAGACAGAAACATATTAATTAGCTTACTTCAGCTGCCTTATTCTTATTCTTCAGCTGTCAAATTCTGCTTAATATTCAAAGAAGATTTTTGCCAGAACTTACACACTAGTCCTAAAAAGAAGCCATATACCAAAATAATGAATTTGCATGGGATTAAATATGATGAGATGAAAATATGAAAATGAAAATACTCAGCAAAACATTTTTGCATCTTGTTTGTGGAACAAAATTAAGCCTTGCAAGCAATGTTTCTGCAAATGTTGCTTTTTCTGTATTAGATGGCAAAAGCAAAAACAAAAGGAAATGCTTAAAATGCTGCCTGCATGTCCACCTTGTAGACTACAAGGTCATGTCTTCCATCTCGAAGAGTTGTACCATCCGACTTCATCAGCCGAACAAAAGCCACGCCAAATGGTTTTTCTGATTTATCTCTTGCTGTAAAACAGAAAACAGCACAAAATATTGCTTATTAAACTAACAAAACATAATCAAACAAATGTAATAAATGTACAATGTAAATTATTTAAGATAAATAAGAAATATTATATAAATATATTTAAATAAATATTTAGATTAGTAAAATTAGTATGAAAAAAAATCTAAGACGATTCTTTCACTAAGAAAGAAATTTATAAAGAATAGCCCACCATCCTGAGAAGATCTGTGTCTGAAAGTCATGCTGAGATGGCAGCGGCACACATCCTCTATGGGGATTGCCACCTAATCCAAAGAAAAGCAAATGCATGAATGACAATTTCACACACGAATAATACAGCTTTCTGTTCATCTTTCTCAGTCAACAATCTTCTACTGACAGCTTTCATTCGGCTGATGGAGATTCTTGAACATGAGCAAACTCTCGAATACATTTAATGATCTGCTTTGAGAAGTGTTAGGATAGATTAAGTTTGAATTGAAGATGTGGCTACTGTATATATCCATTTTCTCTTTTGTTTCTGTCATTTTAGGCCACCATTACTATATGGTTGAAACATATTTTGAAACATGCATGTATTAATAAAAACAGTGTAAGCGCCCCTACCTTTACTGTTTCATTCCAGCAGGGCTGCTTGACTTGGTAATATATTACTGACTTGTACTCAGTTATCCCATCATAGCCTGCTCCAGGAAATATGGCATTCTAACCAGAAATAAGCTTCATTAAGAAACAATTTTATTATTTAATGCCCTAAATGAAGGAGGAATGATAACAACAATGTGCAATGTTTTTTTGTTGTTGTTGCTTTTTTTTTTAAGATTCCTGTTGGGCCAACAGGGCTCCAACTCACAATATAATTTGCTTAATGCAATATAATTTGCTTAATGCAATATGGGTAGTACTGAGATCTCATAACAGAAAAAAAAAAATCTATTTATCCAGTCCTCAAAAGACATGATCAGGGATTTTTATGTTGCTTTTCTTAAACTCCTTGGCATCACTGGGATGTCATTCATTGCTTGAGCACAGATGAAAGCTTTTAAAATATTTAGTAGATATTATAGGCACTGTTACCTTTTTCACCTATTAAATCAAAAACATTTTTGCATAGTAGGTGAACATTTTTAAAGGAATTTGACAGACAGGGCAGTGAAAGCCTTCTGAAAAAGTACATTACTTATGTAATGATCCCAACCAATTTATTAACTTTTTAATACTTTCTGAATATTAACATCCTATGTCCTTCTCTTTTAACACTTATGGAGCACTCATCACCATGGAGTTTACTTGCAACCCTAATCTAACTCACATGATCCAGTTAATCAAACTATTCAATAGCATCTGAAATTAGAACCAGGTGTTAAAACTAAATTCTGTAGGGTGGTGATCTCCAGGACTGGAGTTGGGTAACCCGAATAACTGTTATTTCTCTGTACCTCTATTTGTTTCCCTTCATCATCAAGCACACTCATCACAACTTCTACGTTTTTAGGTGTCTTCTTCTTGCCACGATCAAACTCTCCTTGCAGCAGTGTCACATAGATGTCATTCCTCACATCTCCTGTGTGGAATCAAACACATGTCACATTGAACAAACTCCAATTAAAGTGCATGGAAAATTATTAATTAAACATACACAGATAGAATAAGCATTAAACCTGTTTGAAAGACATTTACACCATCGTAGTTCAACAAAAACTGGAAAACAGTGAGCCCCTCAGAAACACAGTCACTCAAAGACAAAAAACATAAGCAAAGACTGTTTCATGCATTTGGAAATGCCTACTAACCTGGGAGGATGATTTCAGGAAAACCCATTTTCCTGACTATGGAAGTTGTGCGATCCACAAAATGAGGATAGTCCTTTTGGACTTGTGCCAGATCACCTGGGAGCAACTTTAGGGTCACAAACAGACCTGTGAGCAACAAAAGCAGAGATGATTTACAGTTATCTGATGCTTTCATCCACAGCAACTTACAATCATAGCTGAGTTCAACTTTTGAGTAATTGAGGATTAAGAGCCTTGCTCAGGGGCCTAACAGCGGTGGGGCTTGAACTGCCAACCTTCCCATTACAAGCCAAATACCTTAAGCACTGAGACAACATCTAGTGTTCAATTAAACTATTGTCATTTGTTTGTAATTTTTTTTTGTCATTAGAATTATAGTTTGTGCCAGTTTGGTTTATGAGATAAAACATTATATATCAATGAAAGTCAATGGGTCAGGGTGACTTTACAATGTATGTGCAACATCTGAAAAGATGTTATCAATTTTTTGTACAGCACAAACATGTTAGACTTTTGACCTGGTTTTGTATAAACAGGGCTTAAATGTACAAACAAACACAAACTAACAAACTATATGCACTCTGACTGGTCACTTTATTAGAGACACTTTCATGATTGGAGATTCCCTGTATGAAAATTAGACATGTGACCCCAGAGTGCAGCATAAAATCAGATGAGCATGTTTTCTGTGGATCAGTTTCAGTGTGAATTTACATGAAAATCAAGCAATCTAAGCAACTTCAAACAAGAAATGGTCATCGATGCTAGACTAGCTGGGGCCTGTGTTTCAAAACATGTCCACATACACAACTCATCAATCCTTAGCATGTATAGGATATAACAGGAGATGACCAGTTCATGTGCCATTGCTGTTTAAGAGAAACAGAAAGGCAAGATTCCAGTGGGCAAGAGAGTGCAAAAACACTGAGCAGTGGAAAAACATTGCCTGCTCAGATGAATCCATATTTCTGTTGCACGATGCTGATGGGTGGGTCAGATTTTGGTGAAGCATGAATCGATGAGTCCTTCCTGTCAGGTGTCAGCAGTTCAAGCTGGTGGATGTTTAGTAATGGTGTGGACAATGTTTTCTTTGCATACCATAGGTCCTCTGATAACTGTTGATGGACATTTGGGCGGTAGGGCTTGTCTAAGCATTGAAGCTGCCCAAGTTCATCCCTTCATGGTAGCTGTTTACCCTAAGGCAGGACATTGTAAGAAGGACAATGCATCATGCCATAAGGGTCGCATAGTCATGGATTGAGGAAAACGAGTTTTCCTTGCTTCCCTGGCCTTCACATCCCCCAGACTTTAATCCTGTAGATCATCTCTGGGACAAGGTAGAATTGGCTGTTCAGAGCATGTCGGTAATTTGCAGCAACTTTGAGAAGCTATTTTGTCCACATGGGCAAAGATTCCTCCAGAACAATGTGAACACCTAGTGTAATCTATGCCATGACAAACTGCTGAAGTTCAAAGGGCCAAATGAGGTTCAACGTGATACTGCATGGTTATCACAAGGTGATCAGAATAAATAACTTTAGTAAATCTGTCCAATTGACTTTACCCTGTCCTTTATGGTTGACTTCTCGTGTTGCAATTACTTTGTTGAAAACTGCTGTAAGAGGCTCATTTTCTCCAATAACACGAGATGGGATGAGAGGAGACATGATCAGTTGCCTTTGGCGGATGTATGTTTCCATGGCAATCCTGAGAAGAAAATATAGACAGAAAAAATGGCTTAGTCAGTAGTAAAACTAAGTGCACTTTTGTATAAATGTCTCTGATCATTACTAAGAACCTCTGAGAGGTCAGTGAAACCTGAATGTGACCAGTGTGGCTTAAGGTAGTATATGCACTCACTGCTGAAAAGGAATGAAATGTTGTTTTTCTTCATCATCAGCTTTCCCATGAGCAATGTCTGTGATATCCATTACTGTGGGACAACAGTCAAATATGAGTTAAATACTTAAAACAGCATTAGACCCTTAAATAAATCTTATTTACATGATATGACAGATAATTTAAAGTGAAGTACTCTTATGCAATTTTGGAACACAAGCTGGACATTTTCATGTAAAATTAGATATGATAGTAATATAGTATTCTTATTCAAGATTTGCCTTTAACAGAGGACTGTGCAACCTTCTGGTCCATACAAATTACAATAAGCAACGCAAAACACTTAGAACCATAATACAGACCCATCTGTTTTAAACACATGGTAGTCCATGGAGTGCTAGCCTTTCATGACAAGGAGCCAACTGCTGAAAATGCCCTACTGAAATATTCCTCTTAAGTTCTCACATACTTTAATGAGAAAGCTCCAGTCTCAGTGATGGACCTTCAGGTAAAATGATCCAAGGACAGAAAATATAAAGCGCTTTGGCCATATAGAAGAGTGCAGTGTTTTTATTTCCCAATACATCATATGCAAACGGTTCTATGATCATAGCAGGCTAAAGGTCTGCAACAAGGCAACAATAACAATAAGAAAGTCATGTAGCCTCAAAGAGCCTTTAAATGCTGCTAAAGCTCATTAGCCTTCAGATGACAGTTTATTTTACAAAAAAGGCACACTACCTTCCTCAATATAAAAAGAATCACTGCAGTAAGCACAACACCTAAACTCCATAAAGGTTTAAATGATTAGACATAGCTATTTGATTATTTAACATTACTCATCTGCTCCCATTTAGAAATTACATTCCTAATTCTGTCAGTGAGTGAATGAATAAGGCTAATTAAACTTATAACCAACATGGTGGGAACACAGGTACAGGTACATCCTGATGTTTAGTTTAGCATCCAACTGTGAAAGCATTTTTGATGTTATTAGAAAATCTGTTAAGGGCCATTCTGTGAATTTATGACCTGCTACGCCAAAAGGCCTCCGTAGGCCTCCTGTGTGCCTTTTGCCATCTTTCAGCTCCATGCAACCCACACGGATTATCTGACACACCAGGAACAGACGAGGCCTGATCAGATCACTGCTGCTTAGGTCCTTAACACAGAAATATGAAAGAGTAAAATATCAGCTAATGGCACTTAATACAACCCATAGAATAATACACAAGTGGTTATGACAATCATCAGTGATATCTCTTCACTACATTCATAAATACAATAATAAAATAACTTTAAAAGTCCCTTTATAGTTGGTGCCACCTTGTGGCATATTATATGGTTGCCTATTGAATGATAGCATACAGGAAGTTCTAACACACTATTAGTACAGGTTATTCATCTGCTAGAATTATGGCACCCCTTGTGTGTATATCTACCATAATATATGTTCTCTTGTAAATCTACATTAATATTGTAGAGTATTTGAGCATTTCAGAAAGTTTAATAATAGTGTTAAACCTGAGAATTGCAATAGCCTACTAAAATAACATTTCATGCTGTGTTAGCTCTTGGTATACTAGTCTGTGAATCTGGAGAGTAATATCATACTTCTGCCATGTAGATTTCATAGTTTTTTTTGGCAAATTGTTACATTTAAGGCAAACCTATAGCCTATTAATGTTAGGCTATATTCCTTTCATTTGTAGTTTCACCCTTTACAAATCATTATACCTCTCGACAGAGTCGTGGTTGAAGAAAGGCATTTATCTGACTCATAATATCTCATGTGAACAGAAAGCAGTGGAACCTGACTAATTATGTTCATATATATATATATATATATATATATATATATATATATATATATATATATACACACACAAAATTTTTTTGCACATACCCATGTATATAACATTACTGAATTTATAATGAAATTCATGATGATACTTCAGTTTTATTGCCGTGCAAATTAGATTTATCAAAGGGTTACCGTGAAAAGTGCAGGCAGATTATTGAGCTTCTCAATCTCTTTAGGCATGCCTTTACTGTCCCAGCGTACCAAAAAATTTTCACTAAAGAGGGACAAAGAAAATAAAGACAATCATACATCCATCCAAGATATTAAACTATTTTTAACGTAATAAATGCTGCACCCGTCATAGAAGCTTGCAATACACCTCTTTAAGCAGATGTGTGGCATTTGTATGATATGGACAAATATCACATTATTTTGAGATTACAAGTCTATTTTATAGGAAAGGACCTCAGCACAAAGAAAAGGAGAAAAGGAGAAAATGAGTGGCTAAACAATAAGCAAAGACAATTTATGATATAAAATAGAATAAAAGACATTCTCAGAAATAAACAGTCCTTAACCACACACAATAAAAAGACAAACATTTTTCAATTATCAGTAAACAATTTCAGAACAATGAACTTTGAAATGACATTAATTTCAAAGTTTTATCATTAAGAACACAATCTTAAATTTTTAAGTTCAAATGAATTAATCATAAATCTCATCTTGTCATTTCATCACTTGCCATAGAAATCAACTTATTTTCTTCCTGCATATTTTGGAATAAGATCAGACCTGATGAACTCAGACTGGTCCGGGTCATAGAGGGACATGAGGAGTTCAGCATCCTCACCAATGTTGCACACAAAGTTTTTGAGGTTCATAAGCAGGCTGTAGGTGTGTGCTATGCTGAAGAAAGACTGCCGTCGCATGGCCAGGTTTTGGAGACGTGTCTAAGAGAAGCAGGCACAACTTTCAGCAATGTCTCAACTTGTAACCAGTATTTCTATAAGCCTTCTTGTGCTTAGTGATAAGTGTATTGCTTATGTAATGCTTTATTTTCTTCAGGCAAATCTGATGTGTTCACATTTCTGCTATGCATCTGATACCTTAAGTTCTAAACACCTCTAACAGGATCTAATATGTGTGATAAACATACTGCAACCACCAGGAAAAAAAAAAACTGAAAATGTAGATTACTGTAAATCTTTAAAGCACAAACACTTTAATTAATGGGTAATGAAATGCATTGTCTGTTTTGATACTGTTTTGATACAGGACTGTGAAATTTTATCTAGTGGACACAATGTTTGTGAGTGAATGTACAGGTGTGAGTATGTACAGACATGTGTATATATGTTTCCATGGTGATCATGTTCCCTGTCTACCTGAGGCACTCTTTCATTATCCTTTCCTTGGGGGCAATTGCTTGGATGTAGACATAGATGTTTCATGTCTCATCTTGAACAGCTCTTACACTTTGTATGCCCCTTTCCCTTCCTTCCAGCTGGCGTACAGACTTTGGATATTGGATCTTGGGTGGAGTGCACCATTCATTGTGAGGAATTTTATGGTCTTGACATGGACAAATTCCAGCTCTTCTCTTGTCCATCTTATTGTGCCTGCTTGATATCTGATGACTGGCAGGGCATATGCGTTTATAGCTTTGCTCTAAATGCTCTCATTTAACTGGCTCTTGAGGTCCTGCCTTAGCCTGTGGAGGTGCTTAGATGTTCCTTAACCATGCTCTTTGGCCCC
The DNA here is from genome assembly GCF_041902795.1 of Electrophorus electricus. Lineage (NCBI taxonomy): Eukaryota > Metazoa > Chordata > Actinopteri > Gymnotiformes > Gymnotidae > Electrophorus > Electrophorus electricus. The sequence goes on along the minus strand of NC_137521.1, from coordinate 483,542 downwards.
TTTCATTTGGACCTGTGAGTGTCCAACTTATCTAAGATCTATATATTCTATACATGATCCCTGACCCTTAGTTGTGTCTCTCAGTGTGTGTTGTCTCCCCATAACTTTGCATCTTGCTACTAGGTGCTGGATTTTCATGTGCTCCTTTGTGCAGTGCACGTCTTGGGTCTTTTCTTATATAATGTGCCCCTACTTCGAATGATGTAGTGCTAAGTGCAATGTCCTTCAGTCCAGTGGACATTGAAGTGCTTGTTGTTTCTGGCACATATGTGATTGGCGAATCCACAGGTATTTGTAGCTGTGTGTTATATGGCCTTGTCTTAGTTCAGTGCCCCATCCTGATCACATTTGCTCTTTTTACTATTAGCTGACCACATTTTCCAGGTTTCAGTGACATTCCAGTGACCATGCCATAGATTCTAGTCAAGTGGAGCAGTGTGTAAATGCCCCATTCCATATTGGTTTACACCTTGATGTCACACATGTACTGGAGGTAGATGATTGTAGTTCCAATTTTCCCATACCCATTTGTATTGATGATCTGACTGAGAGGATTCAGGCCTATGCAGAACAGCAGTTGGGAGAGTGACTCTCTTGGGTATATACAAGGGTTGTCATACCGCTATTAACGATAATATTTAAAATCTTTGATATTTGACATGATATTTAAAAAATTAAATACTGAAATCATTTTAATAATACACATACAATAATCCAGTGCCAGTAACTAAGGCAGATGTTTGCATGGTAAACTTGGAAATTTACTATGCTTGAAACACCACATGAGCACCTACTTCTGGACAGCTGCTGTAATGCTAACTGGTTCCTGATCTATTATTATATTGCTGTACTCCTCTTTCAGATCTCTTAACCACTGTGCGCTGGTGATGTGTAATCAGTCATTCTCCTATATGCTCTTCCAGTACTGTTCTGTGTCAACTCTGGATGGATCCAAAATTAGGATTGAACTGTTGAACTGTTCTTGATTGATGCTTCTTTCATGTATCTTTCCAGTCTGGTTACTCATGTTATTAACATTTGTTTAACAGACTCAAGGACCTGACTTATAGGCTTCCAATTTTATTTCCTCCATGGCCAGAGATCATATTTGATCTTTATGCCCCTCTGGAGTTTTATCAGTTTGTTGACTTCTGTCAGTTGTTTTTATCTTGGTTTACACACTTTCTTTCCAAGGGGGACAGCAGACATGGTCTGTGGCTTGTATCTTGTATTCATAAAATGTATGTCTGAATGGATGTCTCTATTGACTCCATTGTGAATTTTTGAAGATGCCATCTTCTATGCACATGTGCAGTAGATCAAAATTTGAGCCAAAGTTCAGCAGGAACTGTAGGTTGGACAGTATTTTTGGCCCAAACCCTGGCCAAATTTGATACTGCATGTCCCCTCTCTTTATGCTGAGAGCAAACACCACCACAAAGAGAAGAAAAATAAAAAAATAAAAAAATAAAATAAAATAAAAATTATATATATATATATATATATATATATATATATATATATATATATAAACACACATACACACATACACACACATACATGATCACCCGCAATCAGTTTCCATCAACTACGTTTTGGGATAAAAAATTATTTCATCACAAAAATATGTTACCAACGTAGCAAAATATTTCACAATTAACATTAGCTAGATTAACATATTCAATCCTTCAAGATAATGAGATATTTAGCTAATAATTGCCAGCTAATGCTCACATTATTGAATTTAATGTGACAGTGATTTAATGTGAAATGAACTATAAAGTTTGATGTGAAGTGCTTCAGCACCATGTCTCAGGTGCACTAGGAACAGGTGTTATATTTGGGCAGTGGTATTACCTTTTTATTTCATCCATTTCCAGATGTGAAAGAAGGCAATGTTTGACGATGACTTACCTCTGGGAAACAAGTTGCTTGTCTGTGTGAATCAATGAAGGGCTTCCCCTCACCCATACTTTCTTCATGTGCTTCATGTAGCCTCTTTCATTTAACTTGATTTGTAGTAGCATTCCAGTAACATATTATCCAGTTTATCTATCTCTGGTTTGTTCCATTAAATTGTTCAGGTTCCTTGACATTAGACACAGATCTTGTTAATCTGGATGATGTCTGAGCTGTAATGACTCTCAAGGAGTCTCAAGGAACAGGTTTGACATGACTTGTGACATGCAGTGTTATCTTGTTTGAATCTACCCTCAGAAGATGGGTACACTGTGGTCAAAAGGGATGAACATGGCCAGGAATAAAACTTAGGTGGGCTGTAGCATATAAATGATGCTCAACTGGTATTATGGGGTCCACAGTGTGCCAAGCAAATATCCCCCACACCATTACACCACCACCGCCCAGCCTGAACCAGTGATCCAAGACAGGATGAATCCATGCTTTTATGTTGCTTATGCCAAATTCTGAACCTACCATTGCAGCTGAAATCAAGACTCATAAGACCAAGTAACATTTTTCCAATTTTCTCTTCTGTGTACCTCAGATTTACAGAGTCATTATTTGAGTTAATGTTGTCATTCTATCTGCTTGAACAAGTCTAGTCATTCTCCTCTGACCTCTGGTATCAACAAGACATTTTCACCCAGAGATTCGCCATTCACTGTATATTTTCTCTTTCGCGGCATTCTCTGTAAACCTTAGAGGTGACCGTGCTTGAAGTAGATCAGTACCCCAGTAGATCAGTATCTAAAATACTCAGACCATGTTCAAAGTCATCTAAATCACCTTTCTTCCCTATTCTTGTGCTCAGTTTCAGCTTCAGCAGGTTGACTTGACCATGTCTACATGCCAAAATGTTGCCATGTTATTGGCTGATTAGATATTTGCTGTAATGAACAGGTATACCTACCTGTGTAGGTGTGTGTGTGTGTATGTGTGTGAGATAATGTATATACACAGAGAGAGCGAGAGAGAGAGAGAGACAGAGAGAGAGAGAGAGAGAGAGAGAGAGTCTACCTTCTCTTCTTGTATCTTCTCATCGATACTGCGGGAGGCAGACTCGTGGGCTCTGAATAAATTAACTGTACTGGTACATTCTGGGTCTAATGTATTTCCAGCCTCATCACGAACAAGTAAATCCAACCCCAGAATCCTTAGGAGAAACAGAATTAGATTATTAAAATATTAGTTAAACAACTAATAAATATGCACACAATTTAGACATATTCTGGATTGGTACATTCCTGAATTATGTTATAATTACTGAATATTTCTACATTCATAATTAAGAGGAAAATATTATGGCATAATATGTTCAGAAAAAATAAATTAAAACATTAAGAAATGTTAAATTCTGTGTTATAAAATGTTAAAAAAAAACTGCACAGGAGTGCATATCTTATTTGAATATAATCTATTTTTAATTGATTTGTTTGTTTTGTCTTTGTTCTCACAGTGAAACTGCAATTAAAAACAACAATTAGCCCAATCTAGCTTGTCGGACTATCAACTGCACAGCATTTTCCACCATGTGTCAACAGTACAATATCTGAGATGCATGGAAATCTCTGGAAGAAGCATAGAATTTGATTGGTCTTTACTGTCTTTCTGCTAAGAATAATGCTTTTTTCTAGAGACCTGCCATCTTTCAAGCTGTGCTGCTGGAACTCACCTGGTAGAGCAGTAGGGTAAGGTTCTAGTAACACTAAGCGCACATGTTCGATTCCTAGAGAAAACTCTAGGATTAAGTAATCCTGGATTAAGAATACTAATTAAGTAAATTGCTTGTATTTCACTGACACTCCCACAAAGCTGACAGCAGTCATAAAGGGAAGCAATACACTCCAATAAAATGTAAATATGGCCACAAAATGTATGCTGACATTTTGTTACCTAGCAAAATGAATCAGCTAGCAAATAATGGCATTATAAACAAATATAATGAAACTTGAAAAATGTTTGGGGCTGGGATGGGGTCAAAGACGGTCAAAAAAAAAAAATGGAATGCCATTCAGTGATCACATAACCTGAATTCCAGTGAACATGCATTTCACTTACTGAAATCAAGACAGACACTCCCAAAACGAGCACTAATAGTTGTGCCTGAGGTTGAAAATTGTTCTAGTGAAAACAGTCTGAACATCAGCTTTGGGAGGAAGAGAATCATCTCAGGGAGTTTCAGAGAAACAGCATCCCACCTGTTTCCATAATCAATTTTTGCTGTGACTTTCTTCTTGAGCTCTATAAGGTCATCTTTTGGAAGCGTTCCTGACACAATCTGTGAGCGATATTCAATTAGGTTGTAGGTCATCTGCTGAACGGTCTGGAAGAGTGCGGCCTTATTGTTCTTTTATGGAAATAAACAGATGTCAAAAATTATATTACATCTTACAAATGAACTGGTAACAGGTCTTTCATGGGAACCGGGGAGGCTCAGCAGTTCTACAGCAGAGAAAAGTACCCCCATTGAAGCTAAGTTCGGAGGGGCACTATAATGTTCATAAGTCACTCATCATTGCAAATGTGTGATTAATACATTACAACATTATTAGACACTATAGTTTATGAGATAATAGGCCTGCCATATTTAAAAAATGTTGCATTTCTACCAGGTATAACAGTATTTGCATGATACCAATAATTTACCATCTTTCTATGTATAGACGTTCATATAATTTTGAAGTTTTTTCCTTTATGGTTTACAAAGTAACTATGCAATATTTTTGTTATATAGTATAATCAAGTACTGTACAATAATATTTTATAAGGAAAAACAGGTTGGATGTAAAATAACTAATGAAATGTTATAATTAAAAATGCTTAAAAGCATTTGTTAAACATAAAATAAAGGCACACCAACAGATGATTGGTATATCAAGCCATGCTGTTATCAGTATGTAAGTCAGAGTTAAAATGGATGTTAGGTTTGAGAATAAGTTAGGAGGAAACATTCAGAGTATAATGAAAAATCAGGTATCCACATACCACATAAAGCTTGTTCCATATTTGTACCCACTCTCTCAGTGTAGCACCAAGCTCTTGCACCAGTGGCAAATCTGCTGGTATCACTGTCTCTTTTTTGCTATACACAAAAAGAAAATAAATATGGAAAAAGGACTCAGAAGCACATTATACATATATTTATCTTTTAACAAAGATACAAACCCATATATTCTTAAAACAGAAATAGGGTTAGAAAGGATTATTATAGCAGTCATTAACTTAAGAACAAAGGAATCAACTAGATGATGTTCTATAAACTGCAATAAAACAGAAGAAGCTATTTTGCTGTGTCACTATGTCTTACCCTGTCCCTTCAACTTTAGCTTCTTTCAAGTGGATATACGTGGCTGGAAAAATTCCCTTTGAGTTGAATTTAAAAAATGGTTATTAAAGAAGTTTATTAATTTAGTATGCATATGAATGCTGATGATTATAATTATAATCAATGTTTATCTAATTTCTTAATAAATCACAACCTTTTGGGATTTCTGGCGTAAAGTGTATCCTCTGTACCACCCTAAGAAACACAGTGAGAGAGTATGTTTGTGTGAATGATTGAGGCAACAGTTATGATCATGAAAAACAAGTTTATCAGTTCTAAAATTTTAGAAACACAAAAACTTTGACCCCAGCATCATGGGCCAACTGAATGGAATGCTAATGAGTTAAATTAAAGGCATACAGTGACATTCTTGACAAATATGGAACAATGTTTTATTGTCACTCTCAACATCACTGAGGAACACTTTCAACCCTTTGTCTGTAGGCTCACCTCCAAAACAAGACACACAGCGTACAACGCAATACCTGAAGTCATTTTTAATGTTGTACTCACTAGATGTTTAACCGCTACATTATGTTCAGTGAAAATAAGTGAGTAAGAAGAGAAAACAAGTACAACTACTGATATCAAATCTCAAACCAGATAATAATAATAATAATAATAATAATAAATAATATAATAAATATGAATTTGTAAAACACCTGGTCATACACTTGTAGAATATACAAATCTGCAGTAGAAAGCCAGCATATTAAAGAGTACTTTAGGCTGTGGAATCATGTTTAAAATGAACCCAGACAGATCTGTCAGGACATGTTTACCTATGACACTCACCTTCAAACATCTCAAGTATGTGTACTGTGTCCCCCACCTGCAGGCCCAACTCCTGCTCCCCGTTTGCATCATAGTTATAGATAACTGCATGGCAAATCCACAGACAAAAGAGAATAGAAGAAAAATTAATTATTAAAGCTATTTTTCCTTTTTACAACCAGAGATAGGGGTATAACAGAAAACCAAATATAGAACACAAAGTGCTTTATCACAAAGTGCTACATTGAAATTCTGAGTGAACTACTTAAATATGGACTGATACTGCCAAATAAATGTTACTACCAAAAGGTTTTTGAAAAATCAATGGGGTATGACTCCAGAGCAAAAGTTACATTATAAGATTGTTTGTTCTTTGATTTTTGTTATGGTTTTGTTTATGTTCCCTTAATGCATTAGCAATAAGGATTGATGATTTCTCAACATCCTGGTTCTCTTAGATTTAACAGCAGCATTTCACACTGTTAATCAAGATCACCTGTTGGCATTACTGGATAAGCCCTTATCTGGTTGTAGTCTTACATCACCAATATACAACAATTCATTTCAACAGACTCACACAAATCATCTATAGCCCCTTCTGATTGAGGTGTACCCCAGGGATCTGTTCTTGGACCGCTCTTCATATAACTACATTTCTTCACTTGGCCAGATTATCTGCTATCATGGACTTAAATTCCACTGCTATGCTTGGAATTTACCAGTGCATTTATGTATGCAATCTCGAAATCACACTGGTCTCTTGCCCACTTGATCAGAGTGGAGACAGTGCTACATTAAATAATATTAGTTAAACACTCCTGATTCATCAATCAATTGCTAGGTTTAGTAGGTGTGTCTAAGCAGAGCAATCCCTAAACTTTGTAGGACTCCAGCCCTCCAGGACCGGACTTGGATGCCTCTGTTCTAGAATGTTGATTAATGCCTTCCTGTAAACCTGATCGACTGCCTCCTGTACATCAAAAACTCAGCAGCTAGTGTCCTTACATCTAGCAAGCACACTGCATATATTACACCTCTTCTGCAGTACTTACACTGACTCCCCGTCATTTCATGGATAAAGTAAAAAATTCTTCTTCTAACCTTCAAAGCAATACATCATTTGGCTCCTATAATACCTTTATGAACTCATTCTCCCATACCGTCCCTCTCACACAATTAGATCTTCCATCTCTGGACTTCTTATTGTTCAACCATGACACTCAACCATGGGTGGCAGATCCTTCAGTGCTGCTGACCCCAAACTTTCTACCTCAAGCTCTGTGTAACTGCTCATCACTCTCTTATTTCATATCCTTGCTTAAAGCTTTCTTCTCTTTTCCCTTCTTAATCTTTCTCTAATACATATCCATTTATTATTACTTACTGCAAAGCCTCCATGGGTTTGTGAAAGGCACTACAGAAACGGAACTTTTTTTAAATTAAGGATGTATTTTTACACTGAATGGCCTTTCTTCCCATTCTCATTCTGAAATGCATCTAAATGAGATGGCAGTAGCATATGCTCACCAGAATACTGATCTCTCCATATTGCAAAATATCTTTCAATATAATTTGTGGACAAACATGCTTATTATACCATCACTCATAAAAAATGTGAGATGAACTCACTCTTCAAAATCTTGATATGGTCTTAGTACCAACTTACAATATACATACACTCCTTGGCCAAAAAAAAAAAAAAAAAAGCTAGGCCAAACCCAAAACTGCATAATAATAAGCTTTTAATGTTCTCAACAGCAAAGAGTCATTATATATGAAGACACAATCAAGTGCTTAGAGTGTTAGCATGTTTGATAGTAAACTTCTAGAGGTTAACGCGTTGATGTGGCATTTCTAATAAAGTGATTAAGTTTGTACAAGGAGAGCACATTGAAGAATGAGCACTGGCTTTAAATATTGATCAATAAGGTGAAGCACGCAATTGGAAATTGCTTGTGGCCATAGACTAAAAACCACATGTCCAACATGGTACTGCATTAACTGCTGAGTCCAGACATGGTGTTGTACTCAAAAAATAACTACATAGTTTATACTGGGAAGGGCCATCAGTGGTTGTAGGTAAGGGGGGCTTAGACTGGTTGGGATATGGCCCCATAAAGGCAGAGTGGCTGAGGTTGTCATGTCATAGTGTAAAGTGGTAGATCCAGATGGAGTTGCTGGCGTGGAGCAGGCATTGACGGTGCCAGCTTTAGTCACTAGGGAGCCCAGGAAGGATTTGTGTTGGAGAATGCTTGTAGTCAATATTCATGTGAGACTGGCAGCACTGAGCCAGTGGGGCTGGGTATGGCCTTAGTCATTGGGAAGGCCATCATGGATTTTACAGTTGTGTTTCCTAGTGGCATAGTGCATAAGGGATGTCACAAAGTTTGCTTGTGGCATAGTGTTTAAGAGGCCTGGCTTGTTTTAAAGTCAATTTGGAGAGGGTTGGGACGCAAGAGTTCACTGTTGAGCCTCCTGGAGGTATTGCTTAATTCAATGAATCAGACAAAAGGAGGTGCCTACCTGATGAGAACACAGGGACCGGAAGCAGGTCCCTATGTGAAGCTCTAATACTTTTCTAATGGCACAGGATATTCAACATCTTATCCTGTATATATAAACAATGTGTACAAGAAAGCCTTTTAAGCAAATTGACCTGTTTCCAACTTTCCGACCCAAAAACAGTTCACTGCAGCAATGAGAAGTGACAAGCAATTTTCTTGTTGTTGTTCTTTTGTTAGAGCATTACATTTAATTTTGGGTTTGGCCCACGTTTTGCCCAAGAGTATCCAATTACTGTTTGTGAGGCTCATTTCTGCAACATTCTACCCATCCTAGAAGTCAAGAGTAATACTGCAGTGGCCAACTGGAAATAATTATTCAGTGATCACAAAAGATTGACTGAGTTTGAATTCAAGGACCAGAATTGAGCATCAGATATACCATATAGCACTTCATAATAATAATATGTTATAATGTATAATAATGTATAACTTCAACGTTTAAGTAGGTTTAAATCATGAAAAAAAAAACATTCAAATAAGCAAGATGAAAAAAGACTATACTTGAGAAAACAGGCCTGCATTAACTCAATTAACCTTCTTTTCTCAGACCAGAAATAATTGAGATTTTGTCTAGACATGCTCCATTCTGAACCTTAATGCTGGAAAGGAAGCCTTCATTATAGGCTTCTAACAACACTTCTAACAGTTCTTAAGTCTGACTCACACAGGATAACCCAATTTTACTTAATACTACTGAACTTCATGCCAACACATGAAATGCATGGAAGTATATTTGTGTTAGTTTATTTTTGATATTAGGCTATCAAATATCAAAAATAAACAATGTGGGCATATATTCTCAGCACAGCATTTACCACTGTGCAGCTTGTCTGACAAACCTGGTTATTCTGACCTTTCAGCTTAATCATTTACACAGAACATGGACCAGATGACTAATTTTACAGCGTCCACACCCAGGCAAATCTAGGTCTTGAAGAGGAGTAGCACATGAAGGTAAATACTGTTATGTTTCTGTCAATGAATTAAAAACTACTAGACACAAAATGAAGGCGAAAGTACAAAAGTATGTGCAAACACAAATGACAGCCTGCAATTCAGAAATTAAGAAAATATAAAGCATGTTAATATGTGTGATCTAAATGGGCAATAAAAAATTATGACAGTAGTATCTGCATTTTTGTACTCTCAGCTACAATAGTACTGATAACGAGGGTAGCTTCCATCTCAGTTTCATAACAGACTAAACCCAAAATACTATCATGCAGAATGGTTTTGTTGTTGTTGTTTTTCCCCCCCCATCAATCTGATCATTTAAGCTTTTAACATGAGTTTCCCTGCCTTCCTGTATTCCTGGGTCATGGTAAATCAAGAATTAGAAAGCAGACATGCATTTTTAATAACATTAATGGTCGTTGCTGGGACTAAAGAAAATTATTTTACATTTGTAATAACTGTAACATCATCTGAGAGAAACACTAATTGATGGACGATAATATATAAGCTCATTTACAACCTGTAAAAATAACATAGAATAGCTTGCAAGCCTTTATGCTATCTGTGCTTTGCTAAATTGTACTTACTTGACTCATGTTTAAGGTTATAAAATTGGGAAAATTAAATAAATTTGAAAAATAAACCAAAAAATTAAGAAAAAAATTTTTTTTAAAGAAACAAAGCCCAAAACTAGACATTTTCTTGTTACATTTACTATAGCAATACTATAGGATACCCCACCAAATTAAAGTTAGAATAGTCATTTAAATATTTAATAACTCAGCAAAGTTACATGTGTAAAGTTAAACATTAAACCATTTAACATATGGGTAATAAAACATTTCCTGATCCATACATGGTAAAAAATACTGATCTAGGATCAGCTATTCGTGTCCACACAGCTGCATTATTTAGATTATGAAAAACACAAACATATGCTGTCCCAGCTAGTATACTTTACATACGTAAGATAGTTAACTTAGGTTTTATATATCGTTCCAAATATAAATCTGTCTATAGTATTACTATTATACATACAGAACCTATGCACATTAAAAACATTTACTCTATAAACAAAAGTTGACTACTCTTATTGCTCACTTCGTCTACAAACCCAGCAACAACAGGTTGATTAAATTCGTGCAGTATGCACTCTGTCCACAAGTTTAAAATTTGAAGAAAGGCAATAGAAACTTATTGTCTACGTCACACCACCTTAAGAGAAGCCCAATTAGATTTCTGGAGTAATCACTATGCGTAAAGTTCAACGAAATCTACTCCAGTCGAAAGAAAAAAAAAATTGTCTTATAAATTTTTTAATAGGCTGTAGTAACAAATTGCAGTGATGGACTGTTCAGATGGTACATCTGGAACACGGAACCCGTGTAAAACTTCTGTAACCTGTGACAGACGTCTACAAATCTAAGACGTCGCAATTTTTCCACTTCAGGTCTGCATATTGCTACAAATCCTGTCAAATCTATACATCCACCAACCAACTTCAACATCTCCTAACTAGGTCATATAATGACAAAGGTAAGTTGAACTAACTGCTAAGCAGTTTTTGAATTGGTAACTCCCGTTCGACTAGGGCGACAGATGTGTGAACACATGAACATAACCAACACGGCAACAAAATAATATGGTTTGTCAAGACTCACCAACGCCATATTTTTCTTTCTTTGTCGGAATCCACCGAGTCATTGTGGTGAAACTCTGTGGGATAAAATAAATATAAATATATATAAATACCAGCGGTGAATACCACCGTTTTCTGTATGGACATCACAGTTCCGGTGTTATGCAAAGAAAAGTGTGCTGGGAAAAAGTGTGTTTGCGTGCAAGGACAAGCCTATCGTACGTCGGACGCGCCAACACACGTATTGCTGCGTTAATGATCAAATTTTCTTTTTTTATATTATAGATCTTCTACTAAGCTCACAATCATGGTTTATTTTTTAATAAACAGGGGGTTTACAGAGGAGCGAAATACGACCATAATAAAGTAGAACTTTCCATCTCATTGGGCAGTATTAGCCATTGATTTTTTAAGGAGAAACATTTAGAGCGTAATCAGAAATTGCTTTAAGTACGTTAGAAGCAGAGCTGGCATTTAGAAATAACGCTGTCCAAGCAATAAAAACGCACATAACTGCAGGGCACGCTTTTTACTCTAACTTCATGACTCATTTGGGGCGGGCGTGAGTAAAAAGCGCAGAACTCTGTAAACTACTGCTCAATCCCTAGTTATAAAGGTTTTCGTAGTCAAGTAACACTTATGGGTGCACGGAAAGTATTAACAACGTCCTTGAAGCATTGCCCCATATGACTTCTTACCTGACTTTTATTAACCAAAAATAGCAAAAAGAAGAAAGTAAGATGTCCAAACATTCAGTCAGGAGCCAGGACTGGGCATGACCTTGATGATGCAATGTTGATGTGCCTACATTGTTATGGTCTGTCTTACCCATTATAGAGAAAGAATGTCTGGAATCCACTATTCTTGCTGCAGCTGCTTCGTGTCTCTCTCTCGCTCGCTCGCTGTGCTCAAGTCTGTGTGTGCTGTAGATGCTTGAGCAATATCTGTGTTGTACTTTATTCAGGTGTCACTTTCACAACTGATCCTAAGAATCTGTTGTAAAATGTTATGCTTGTTGTTACACTGCTGCAGTGCACTCCTGATCCAGTTTGGCATTTGGAACTGTCTGTGCACCTCGTTACTGGCCCCACCGGTCCTTGAGTGATTGCTGTGGCTTATATAAGACCCTGCTGGAAGAAGATGGCAGCTTGCCCAAGCTCATTCTTGAATTGGTATACTTGTGTATGATTTGTGAGTTTGTCATCATTGCTGTGCTTACCTTGTGTTGTGATATCCCTAGTTATCTTGCGTTTGTGTATGTGCAGATCTGTATGTGGGCATTCACTCTGTTTTGTTTATGATATGTTTATATGTATAGTTACTGATTGTAGGGAGTGATGCCTGTTTGTTTGGGTTTGAGGTTATTGCTTATTGTCAGGGAGTTAGTGTAGAATTGTATTTTATTTTTGTCCTGTGTAGTGTAGTTAGTTGTGTTTCGTTTGTTAGTGTGCGTTTTTTACGTTGGCAATTAGCCACTCCTGAAGTTATTCTGTTTTTTTTTTGTTTTGTTTTTTTAAATAGATGTATGTATGTATGTATGTGTTCATGATTTAAATACACAAAATTTGACCTCGTCTGCCAGTTCACTCCAGTGATTAATCATTCCACATACCATCCTGCTACCAGTATTTTCAGTGCTGTTGAAACCTCACCGCCTAGACAGGGTCGTTACAGAATTGGGGGCTCATCCTCTGTTTTGTTCCTTCCCTCTTTTTCTTTGGTGGCTGGGGTTTTGCTGTTTTCTGTCTTTGGTTTGGTTGGTTTGGTCTTTGTTTGGCTGGTGTCTTGTTTTTTGTTTTTTTCCTTTCTTTTTGGGTGGGGCACCTTGTGGTTTTGTGACTTTGGGCCATGTCTACTTTTGACCTGGCCAAGTTTACTGTTTGTCCCACTATTGAGCAGTTTGATAAATGCCGTAAGGTTGACTTGCTTTTCATAGCTGACTTATATGATGTGGTTATGCCTCGTTAAGCTCCTAAGAGGGAGTTGTTGTTGGAGGCACGCTTAGTCAAAGCTTGGGTCCTTCCGCATAGAGGCAGTTCTCCAGGTGTTGCTGCTAACTCAGCCCTGAGCGCAGAAACAGTGGAGGCTGAGACTGGCTCTGCAGGCAGGTTGGCCATGGACTCTGGTAGGTATTCGTCTCCGGGGAGGGATCCTATGTTGGAAATTAGAGTAAAAGAACTTGAGCTGGAAATCCAACGACTGGAGCATGAGATGGAACTACTTGCGAGTGCGGGGGGGTTCAGGTGGAAGCTGTAAGAGGTTGCCTTAATGAGGATGAGTATGGGCTTGGAAAAGCCTGTGTCTCTTCCTCAGGAATTGGTCTCACCAGCACCAGTTTCTGCCACATGTGCCAGAGCTCTGGTTCCTAAGCCTCGATCCTCCAGTGTAATGGCTCGTCCAGCTATTCTCGTCCAGCTATTCCTGTTCCAGAAAATGCAATGTTTGATGCAAGTTGGCATGTCAGGTTGGTGCCAGTATTTAAGAAACATGAAGTTGATGTGTGTGTGTGTGTGTGTATATATGTGTATATATATGTATATATGTGTATATATATATATATATATATATATATATATATATATATATATATATATATATATATATATATATATATATATATATATGCACACACCATTGAGACCAGACTAGGACTTCTAGAAAACCAGAATAGACATTGATTGCTTATTTCTTTATTTTTATCATAATTGTTTTCTCTCTCACTACTTCCAACTTGTTTATATTGTTGCTTGTATTGTTGTATTGTAGTGTCCGTTGTCGGCCAGAGGAGGATGGGCCCCCCCTTTGAATCTTGGTTCCTCTCAAGGTTTTTTCTTCATGCTCTAAGGAATTTTTTTTGTTACTGTCGCCCTTGGTTTGCTCACCAGGGGCTTGGACTCAAACTTTTGTAAAGCTGCTTTGTGTGAATGGCTGATGTAAGAATTGCTATATTAATTTCACCTTGACTTTGATTCCTCCATCATAACATAGAAACAGTGCAACTTTATATTTAACATGCCAGTATTACTGCTTTGTGTAGATACATTAGGTGAGGGACAAATGTCAGCTACTGTACTTTTGTTGTTAGGTTAGGCTTGACTAGGCAGGTTAGGTTTGAATTCTTTTCTTTGGGACCACCAATAGTCCACTGTAGCTGCTGTCTCAGTGTTTGTTTTATCAATTTTTAAATGATGTCATAACCCTGTACATTAGTACACTAACCCTATACATTAAGTCCTATCATTTTTCTTTGTAGTAAAACAGTAAATAACAGTGACAATTATAAAGGGAACTTATGCAACCCACATAGGCGTGGATGAGCGAGACACTGACAGGAACAGAACGGTGAAGCCAAGGAGCAGGGAGGGGAACCAGATGAAACACAGGAACAGACAGACCAGAACACAGGACATGATAAGGAGCAGGAGCAAAACACCAAACAGAAACAGACTGAGGACAAGGAGACACAACAAAAGACAGGTGGGAACTACGATGCAGATGAGTCGGGAGGCAGGTCTAAAAGTGTGGCGGTGATTGAAAATGGATCTGGGAGGTCTGGAGGCACGGCTGCGGCGTTCAGCAACAGGTGCAGGGGGCTCCGGAGGCACGGCAGTGGTATTCAGTGGCGGCGGGTCCAGGAGATTTGTATGTCTGGAGGTGTGGCCACAGGAACAGACCTGGTACTGGACATGAAGAGAAGAACTGGCAGAGCAGTGTCTGTCATGCCGGGAACAGGCTGGCCAATGTCTTCCACGCCGGGAGCAGGAACTGCGCGGCCTGAAGGACGGCGACTGGGACAGGAGGAGTGACCCTGAAGGAACACACAGATACACAACCCACTCTGAAGCTTCCAAGGCTCACATGGGCTATGGTGAACTCACAATTGCACTTGAGAACACACCAAATACCTTAAAACAGGTCATCTGAGCCTTCACTCTGCATACTCACATCTTATGTTGCAGATCACTTCTCCCTGCAGCATTAATCAAGGCAGGCAGGCTCATGGCACTTACCTGGCACCTCGCTGTAGTCATAAGACATTGGATCCTGGGACAATGAGATGCCCACGAACCCGCAGCACCAGGAGATTTGCTCTTTCTGGCTTGGTGGTGCTGAGACATGGCAGATTCAGACCGTGTGGAAACAGCCGGGGTTTTGTCCCAACGGAACAACCACATAGCAGATTCTCGCTCCCTCGCTGCATCCTTGGTAGCCATTCTGTAACAGAGCGATTGTGAGGCAGATGCATTTGCTGAGAAGAGTGAGATTTATTAGGGGCAAATCCATAATCAGAGTCATAGTCACTGTCCAGGGTCAAATTACCAATAGGAAGAGTTCTGGGATACATGGCAAACAAGAGAAAAAAAGCACACAATAACAGAAGAGGTTTAAAAAAGGCTACAATAAGGAACACAACAGAAAACAGACTATGTACAAAATTACAGGTAGCACAAAAACACAGAGGCTGGAACAAACATCTACACAGAGCAAACAAAAGAATGGATTAACAATGACCAGTACACACTGTGTATTATATTATACTATACACACACACACACACACACATACATATATATATATATATATATATATATATATATATATACACACACACTGAGACTGACAAAGTTCAGAAAGTTTACTCTCAGTTTTTTTTTGCTCCTTTTGCCACATATTTATATGGTATAGTGAAGTACAATTATAAGCTTTTCATAAGTTTTTTTTCTTGACAAATACATCCAGTTTAAGCAAAGACTTAATATTTACAGTGTTGACCCTTCTTTTTTAAAACTTCTGCAATTTGCCTTGGCATGCTGGACATCAGCTTCTGGGCAAAATCTTGACTTATGGCAACTCAATCATACTGATTGTGCTCAGCCCATTGGCCCATTTTTAAAACTGCTCCCAAATATGTTGTGCATATTTGCTTCATGAAAAGGACCAAGCTGACTTGAGTTGCCATGGTGATTTATGCCAAAGAATTCTTTGCAGTCATTACTGTCAGGTCGCTCTTGAGCAGCCTCTAAGTGTGCATCTGTGTAGAGATGGCCTTTGATCAGTTCCATGCAATTCCTCTGTGACTGACTGTCCTTCAATAATGGTGTAAATGCACTCTTCACAGCCTTACAAAGCCACCCTCCAACTCTGATGATCCCAGAGGTCTCATCAAACTCAGGCTATTAGGATAATTAGGCAAATTAGTAATTAGGCTACTTAGTAAACGGAAGAGAAGGGGATTACCTAATCCAATTCCAATGCATAAAAATTACGATGACCTAACCAGTACCAAAGTAATGAACATATGAAAAGATACAGGCCTTATACTTCGATGGGTTCAACCAGGTCAGAACTGGCTGTTCTGGGTAGCAGCCCTTCGGATCACATTGCTGGGTTTACAAGCCTGCACTCATATGGGCACGGAATGGGCACAGAAAAGACCCAGCAGTTCCTGATTCACTGGACTTCATTTCCAAGATGGCTCACTCAGAGAACTAGCTACATTTGCATTGTAGCATTTCTAGACAATGACATAACAGGAGTCATGATGTAGATATGTTCTATATGTATATTCTTATCTTTTCTGGAGATTCAAGAACCAAGTAATTACTGGCCACATGACAATAACTTCCATCTCTGTCAGCACAAATAAACATGGATTTGCTTAAACAAAAATGTAGGTCAAAAAAGAAAAAAAAAGTGATGAGTGAATTATGAGGAGCATACACTAAAAGATAAGACAAATAAAACAAGAAAATAAAATGAGACTTGAGTTTCCTTAATGAGAGACTATTGATGATTTCTCAAATAAAATCAATAGTGTTTCCTTGTGTAAGCTTTGCTTGTTCTTTTTTTATCCCATTCATTTTCAGTGGGATACGCCAATTCCTTTAGACTTGCCCAACCAATGTACAATGAGTCTGGCATGTCCAGTTGGGGAGATGCAGTATAATTAATTAGAATTAAAATTATAGAATTGTTGTTTAATGAGTGGGTGTGAGTGTGTGCATGAGAGTGTAATTGTCCCAGGGGGATATTCATTTGTAGGTGTCATGTTTGGCCCCTCCTAGCATCTTCATTGTCATGGTTACCCTGCCTCATGTATTTGTTTTGCTTCTGTGTTTAGTTTCTCTCCACCCATCTTTTGTATCACCTGTGTCTTGTGAATTCTTATTAGTATGTGTATTTAAACCTTGCCTTATTGCCTGTGTGTGTGCTGTTCATTGTTAATAATTAAATAATTAGTTATTTATTCTTGTCGTCACTTGTTATTGTTATAGCTTTCTTCCCCTTTTTGTTTTGATGTGTTTTGTTTCCTTTTTGTTTATTATGGATTCTTGTATTCTTCATATTGGCTCTATGACTCTGGACTGTTCTCATTATTACGATTCTGGATTTTCCCATAATAAATCTCACTCTTCTCCATGTATGCATCTTCCTCCTAACTCCTCAACATGACACAGGGTGTATTGTGTAATGCTGGGGATCTGGTGTGCTTGTTTTTTCCTTGTGGTGTTGAATTGAAATAGTCACCGTTGCAGATAATTGTTGAGAGGTGTCTAGATTGAATCAAATTAGTAGTTTGTTTTTGATGGATGCTGATCATTTTTGAAATGTAGTCCATTAGTTTTTCCAGTCAGTAATTGAAATGCTGATGTTTTATTTGTAGTCCAAATGGACAGTTTTCTTGTTGATAATAAAGGTAAGTATTGCATTGGGACTTTTGTTTGTCACATTGATTGCTTACTGTAACGTAGGAGAGGTGGAGAGCGAACACACTTGCAGAGTGCCGGCGTCTTGGACATGATACTGAACTAAATGATATAGGGAAGCCATAATAGAAGGGATGGATGGGATAGAATAACTAAATATGTTTAATAACAGACACAGACTAACAATACAGAATAGAACTAAGAACAAACAGGCTAACAGGGTGAGGGCAAGAACTAGGGAACAAGGGAATTAAACATAAAGGAAACACTAACGGAGAACAACAACAACAAAGAGGTATTAAAACTAGAAAAAGCGGGGATTACACAGAACTGGGCTATGTAAAAAAAAACACAGGTAACAGAACTTGAAAGTAAAACCAGACAGCGCTTGCATATATCAACAGGGGAAGAGTAACGTAAACCGAAGTGAAGCGATGGGGAGAAAACCAAATGAGAAAAGAAAGCAGAATAAGACAGATGAATACTCATGAGGAAGTAACGTAGATGAAAACACAGAGAGAAAGTACAACAGACGAGAAAGCAGAATGAAACTTAGCTAACATGATCAAGGAAAACAAAATAGACAGATGATAACATAGAGCGCGGGGAGAAAGTACATGTGAACAAGAAGTGAGATTTAGCGAGATATACAAAAACAATGACTGACAAACAAGAGACGCAGGAACAAGTTTTACATAGGAACCCCTGGGGATAAAGGGGAGGAGATAGGGAACCATGGAGACAGACGAGAACCCGGAAGTGACTCAGTTGCCAGGGAAATGGGAAATGTTCAGGTGTCCTATCAGATGATAGTAGATTTTTTCATCTTTGCAATGTTCCTGAGTTCCTAGGCCTAAAAGAAGCACTTCTGTTCAGAACTTCTTGTCAGGATTAAATAAGAGAAGTTTCTTAACATCCATTGTCTGATGTCATTTACACATTCTTCAATAATATTAATTCTTCAATTCATATTAATATTAATAATATTTGTCTTCTGATTTGGTTGAGTGTCATTAGCATAGCAGTGGAAACTGGCACCATGTTTACAAATAATTTTACCTACTGGTAGCATATATAAATGTAGCGGTTACTCACAGTAGGAATGACTACTACTTGTAACACACTAGTACTAGTTTCAAAGGAGGGGGAGACAGTAATCAGAAAACCCATCATTTATAACATGAATGAATGTAGATTTATACCACAATGTATGGGTCACTTGAGGGATTTGTCCGAGTAGAATAAAAAGAGAAAAGGGGAAAAAAATAGCTTCAGCTCTAAAAGAAGAAAATGATGCCCCCCCCCCCACCCGCCCCTCCCGCCCCTTGAATCTTGGTTCCTCTCAAGGTTTCTTCATGTTTTAGGGAGTTTTTCCTTGCCCCTGTTGCCCTTGGCTTGCTCACTGGGGGCTTTGACGGACATTTGTAAAGCTGCTTTGTGACAACAACTATTATATAAAACTGCTATGTACATACATTTGACTTAACTCTCAGAAACATATCAATGATGTAGCAGTAGTGAAGCATCTGAATACATTCGGTAGACTAATCAAGAGACTTTAAATGAGTAAATAATATTTGTTTATTATCTGAAGAATTCAGTTGTTTTCACTTTATTTGGAGTTTTCAAATTCATATCTTTAGATTTTAACCTCAGAGGTCACTGAACATGTAACAGCTATAATACATACCATCTTAGCATACTCAACAATACTTATTGTATATTTAGCTGCTAGACAATGGTAGCCATAATACTAGATCAGTAAGGTTGGGTTTGTAACTGGTTAAGGTTAGGATTATGGTCAAGGTTAGAATTAGGTTTCAGGTTGAGGTTAAGATTAGTTGGTTTGAGGTCTGATTACTGGTGTCTGACCCTTGAAAAAGTTATACCAAATTGATTAATTTAGATGAAACTCATTACCCTCTGAAGTTTGTTTTTCAGCCATTACTCTAAATCTATCAGCAGTCAAGACTGCATTCAATTTGTAAATGCAAGCTCAACCTGTACCAGCACATTTAGCTAGCTAGCAGCATTTTTTGTTAAAACAGCTTCACTGAAGCTACAACCTCAGCAGCCAAGCTGACAGTGAAATGCAGACAAGTGGCCTTTGGCGAAAATGCTGATTATGAAGATTGAGATAAATAGATTTGATAATCTTTTTCTCATTTTTTAACTGGATCTCTGGCATCCCTGTGTTTTAACATTCACAATTCATCTTGAGGTTCTTATGTTTCTCCCTTTATTAACTGAATTATATTCATATCTGTACAATGTTCAACAATATGGGCAATTAGATCCTCTGTTTCCCTCTAAAGTACCACTTTAAAGGCTCTCTAACATCCTGACAGTATATATTAACATGTAAAGGATGGTATGTTTAAAGACAAATGTGCTGGAACTGAAAAATAATATTGCAATGTTGAGGCAGAATGTAAGTGCAAAGAGCTTTACAAGATAACCTTAAATTTGAAGCCAGGCTCAACTGCTATGGATGCAATGCAGTAGTGAGTTGACACATCACTGATGGGCTCACTTCTCCTCATCATGATGCATCATGATGCATCATGACATCTTTTAAGTTGATGAGCTGAGGAAAGATATAAAAGGTGCTGCACTAAGGACATAATTTTTGTGGAGATAAAAGAAGGTGAGGATTAAGAGAGAGAAAATGATTAAATGCTATTTTATAAATAATATTTTTATATATAGCTAATCAGTTACTCTTCATAAAGTAATAAGGATTGTATTTTCAAACAGCATTTGATTTTCATTTCAAAAACCAATGTTGAAAAATAAAAATGCATCAGTTCTCATTTTAGGTACTGTTAATGTGAAACTGAAAACAAGAAATAGTTTGTTTTTGATTCACAAATAAATTATAAAATTGAAAACTAAGCAGCACATGCAAAAATGACCATCATGGGCTTTTTTATGAATGCATATGATACAAGTACTTGTTAACATCAAGACTTATTGTAATTTATTACTAAGACATTTAGGCATCACAGGCTGGAATAATAATAATAATAATAATAATAATAATAATAATAATAATAGGATAATTATTATTTGTATGCACCTTTCACAATACCCAAGGACACAACACAAGATGAAATTAAAAGAAAACAGAAAAGAGCTACAGTAAAAGATAATTAAATGGCTACATTTAGAATATATTTTGTATATGTAGTCATAAGATATGTAGTCTGGAACTATATATGAGGAAAAGCAGTCTGGAAGAGGTGTTCAGTTGGTGTTTTGAATGAGATGAAGGTATAAGAGCGGCGGTGTAAAGAGATAGTCTTCCAGAGTTTAAGGTCTGTTACACTAAAAGCCCTATCCCCAAAATCCCCAGAGGGTTCTGGAGGTGCAGGGGCAATCAGCAGAGGCAAGTCCGACAGGTCCAGAGATCTGGCTAGAGGAAGAGACCTGGTATAAAACACAGGACCAAGACTAGTGGTGTCTGTCACGCCGAGAACAGGCTGGGTGGCATCTTCCATGCCAGGAACAGAAACAGGAACAGGCTGGGCGGCATCCTTTATGCTGGGAACAAGAACTGGAATAGCCTGGGTGGAGCTCTTCACATCGGGAATAGGAACTTGATCAGGCTGGGCTCTGTCCTTCAGGCTAGGAACAGGAACAGGCTGGACAGAAACCATGACAGACGATGACAAATGATGAGGGACAAGCTGAGGAACTGGACAAGGAAAACAAAAATGCAACACAGACCAGACTAGGGGCAGCAGAACAGGGATGAAAACAGACATGGGCACCAGAACAGACACATGCATGGGCACAGGGACAGAAAAAAAGGAGACACAGATACAAAACCAGGCAGATGGTAAAGGCAAAAGCAAAACAGTGGGTAACAATGGAGACATAGGCAGACAGGAGCAGGCAACAGCGGAGTCACAGGAACAGCAGACACAAACGAGGTGGGACGGGTGGGAACCACAAGGCAGTGGAAGCAGCAAACACAGACAGGGGTAGGATGGGAGGGAAATATGAAGATATGGCATAGCAGTGCCTTTCGGCAGGTCCAGCAGATCTAAGAGAACAGAAACTGGCTGGGTGATATTGTGAGGTAATGAAACACACAGAAACTGAACAAATGAAGGCTAGGATTAACAGACAGACTATGATACACAGAGGCTGTAATAAATATAAAGGCAAGGAGTACATACTCAAACTAGATTTCAAATGAACAGATACAGGCTTTCATGAACAGACAAGGAACTTACACACATTATATATAGAGAGAGAGAGAGAGAGAGAGAGAGAGAGAGAGAGAGAGAGAGAGAGAGAGAGAGAGAGAGATGAGCTTTCAAAAACGTCAATGAACAGCAAAGACACAGGGCACAAGACAGGGTTTAAATACATTACTTTAACAAGACTAGAAATGAGGAACAGGTGTGGAAAAACAAACAAGGGGTGGAGAAAACAAAATTATGGAATGGAACCAAAACCAAACAACACAGGGAAACCATGGAACATGGAAGCTAGGAGGGACGAGCCGTGATAGTATTAGAAATCAATTTTATAAATTTTGCACACAAGCCGCATTTAGCTAGCTAGCTGGCTAGTAGCAGACATTGTGGCTAAATGTGACGGTAGCTATTTACGTCCACTATTATAGCCATACTGTAAAATAACATTAAGTTATCCATCTATCTCTTCTATTTTCATATTCTTCATCAAAGGATTCAAACTTCTGTTATCATCACTATTTTCCAAAATTGCTGCAATGACAGCAGGTGTACATTTTTGCACAACATTTTAGCTAGCTAGTTAGCTGGATGTTGATTGCACCAGGAAGGAAATGTTCCTCAAGTGAAGGGTAAAACCTGATTTCTTGACTGGATTGTTTATAAGTTTAACACAGACCGACACAGAAATATATCACACATGGTGATTAGATGGATAAGACCTGAGTGAACACACAAATTATATGGTGAGAGGCAGATGACATGTATCTTAACCTATTTCTTACCTCTCTATCTAGGCTCTTTATTCTTACTATCAATGTAACGGTGAGTGGTAAGGAGGCGGACGCATGTGTGCAGAAGAGCAAGATTTATTATGGGCAAATCCAAAATCAGAGTTGTTGTAGCAGTCCAGGGTCATAGAGCCAACAGAGAGGGTACCTGGATACATGAGCAAAACAAGACAAGGATAAACGAAAGCTAAGAAACACAAAGGAAAGCTACACAAAGGCAAACAAGGGAAGCAGGTTATGACAAAGACGGGAAAACTCGGGGCTAAGAAACACAAAGGCTAGGATACACGGAGTACAAACTTACAGGTATACAGAGACGGACTTTCAAAAACATTCACTAAACACATAAATGCACAGATTCAATTAAACACAACCATTCAAATAAAGAATGAACAGCCAGCACCAAGGCAGGGCTTAAATACTTGAATTAAACAAGGGGCAGAGAAAACAAAACAATGGCATGGAACTAAAATACATAAGACAGGGAAAACACGGAACATGGAATATGCGAGGGACTAATTGTGACAATTGACAAAATTGAAATGCCAGATTCCACAGATTCAGGAAATGTTTGAACCATATTTGTACACTGTGTTATTTCAAAGATATTAATAAAAACAGAGAAACATTAAAGCAGATGTGCCAGTGCATGCATCAACAACATTGGGTTAATATGCCCCTAGACAGCCTGCAGACTGACCGCCCTGCCACACAGTTGTCCAGCGTGGACTGGTTGGCCCCTGAAGAGCAGCCCCCAATCCCTCCGCCCAAAGGTGTGACCCCTTTCCTCAGAAACCAAGGTGGTCCCAGATAGTGAGAACTCAGTCCTAGGGGTAGACTACTGTAGACTTAGACTAGGACTCTTCTCCCTCATGTGGCAATCGCATCATGGGTTCTTGGCTGCTTGGGTCAAGAAGTCAGAACAGGACACCTGGTGCAAGATGGAAGTGGCTCTGACTTCCCCAGCGAGCGTCAAGGAACCATTTTTGTTTCCCAGAGTAATTCTTGTGAAACTTGACAGAAACATTCGTTTATGGACTTTGAATTAGCCTACCTATATTGGGAAATTTCTGACAGTAAGGGGCATTACAACATGTAAAAAGGTATTTCAAAACAGAAAAATTTGTTAAAACTATTGTTTGAATATTTTGTTCTCAAAAAAAAAAAAAAAAAGTACTGTGGATTTCACTCAGTGGTCTGAAAACTGACCTGGAAATAATTCTTGCCTTCTTGAATCAATGTATGAAGACTTATGGGCATGGCACTTTTGATTATTTGTGAAATTTGCCTGAACCCTGGGGATTACCGCTTGCATCTGTATTTTACATTTTTGCCTGTACTTTCTGAAGTTATTACTTCCTGGAAAAGAAGGACAGACAAACAATAATAAATTAAGGACAGTGCATTTTCTAATATGGGTTTGGTTGTTTGCAATTTAAACAAAAGTGTTCACATCAAGAAGAATGAAAGCCTGAAAGTGTTTGTTTTGTTTCCCTTTTCATGGTTAATTTATACTGTACTTCAATAAAAGTGCTTGTATCTACTAACCTACCTTCTGAATTTTCTTCTCATTGCTTGACATGTTTACAGTTTTTTAAAGCTGCTTTCAGGAATAGCCCTCACATAGCTATCATGCAGATATTTACATTATAGCTAGTATCATGGCATCAATGCTCACAATATGAGTTGTTTGGTTGGCAAGTAAGTTTTGGATTGGAACATACTGTATTGGAATATATTGTAAAATTACTTTGATATGATTTAATAAAAAATATTGTATGATACCGAATTACAGTGTTATACTAAACATTTAGCATTTTTTCAATTTTAAAAAACTGAACTGAAATATTACAAGACACTGCTCAAAGCCAACCAAATGCAACATAGGCACTGTTGATTTTTTTTTTTTTAAGGAAAACATCAGTTTTTACCAGTATAATATATGTATATTCAAGTTGGCCTGAGGTGAAAGTAAAGACAACTGTCATTGGTGAAAAACGTGCAGATGTCACAGAATGCTCCCCTCTCACTGGTCACGTGGTACAGCCCGCCACATGAAGTAGGAGTTTCTTGTTTTGGCTTGACTGTACTCACGCCTACATGTTTGCACACCCCTGCACCTAGTTAAGTGTTGTTCTGTGTTTATGTATTTAAACCCCTGTCAGTTTGTGCATCACTGTCAGTCATTGCCTCTGTTTGTGTCCTTGTTCACATTGTCAATGCCCGTGTTTGCTGTTTACGTTATATCTGAGTGCCACTGTTATTTGTGTCTGTCAATAAAAGTCTGTCTCTGTTTCCAACTGAAGCATTTAATGAAATGAACAAAAATGAAGCTACACTAACGAGAACAACAGAAGTCAATGGAACATCAATGGCCGAGCAACAGTCAAGGAAACACAACAGATTTAAATAGGAAACAACATAAAACATACCATATGTTTAATAAAGTACAACACACACCACCTGAGTGTGCATGGCACAAAATCAAAACATACAAGCACATATGACACAGACACAGAACATAAGCAGGCACATGCTCAGCCACTATCGCATGCCAGAGGCTACTGGCAATTGGAAGGCAGCATTACAATAACAGCTGGATCCAGGGTAGCGGCCTTGAGAGAACTCTTTGCAATTTGGACTTCCTTTCATTGTCCAACAATGAAAAATTGTCAAATAGTTTAAAGGAAAGACTGATCCAAATATTCAACAGTCTTTGGAGAGACAATAGGAAATAAGATTCCTGCTGAAACATTTTGTGAAAAGGCTTCTTTTCAGTTTTATAGAAACATACCACAAAATATAACAGGAAAAACCTCAGCAGTTGTTTTTGAAAGACATAAGCATAAAAGGTTATTTCAGGTGAACCATAAATGTTCTACTTCTGTGCAGAATAAGCAACAAGAAAAAGCTAAACAGAGAAACCAAAAAAAAGACTAAAAACTTTGTAATACCAAAACAGGTGCTGGTTTGAGATTTCCAGGGAGGGAAAGAAAAGGCCTGGAATAACAGTGTAATAGAAAGAGTGTTAGGTCCTGTAACATACATAGTAAATGCCATCTAAAACCTTCTAAAAACATTTGGAGGAGAAGAAACAACAGCATTGGAAGTTTTTTTTTTTTAGATTTTCAGAGTAAAGAATCACAGAAGAGATACAAAATGGACTGTGTGTCAGAGAGAGTTAAGTCTCCATTGATGTTCTCCCATCTGAAAGCAGACTCTGACATACAATGGCTGCACAAACCTTAGTTTAAACCAGCTAGTATTTTCAATATTTTTTTTGTTTGTTTTTTATAGAGTTTCATATCAGTTTTGTTGTGGTCTATTTTCCTATGGGAGAGATTATAGTTCAGAGCAGGATGGCTCATAAATACAGCTAAAATACACTGATCCTGCCTGCTGTGTCAGTCACCACCACCACGAACAATAGATTGTTTATTTTGCCAAAGAGACACCATCGTCAACCATTAATCAATCTGATATACTGCATATTAGATATACAATCTACACATTTTTTTAATATGACATTGGTAAATTCTTATTCCCATTCACATCTTTGCTATTAAAACAACCATGCTTGACATGGGCTTTACCAAGCTGACAGGGGCTTTAATCCATTACAGGGTCATAGTGACAATAAGGCAAGGAAAGGAGACCAGTTTTTCTGTAAGGTACTTCCTTCTGTCAGGATCCTCCTGGGGGATCCCAAGGTGTTCCCAATCCAGCTGGGAAATATAATCCCTCGAGTGGTTCTACCCTCCTAGCTGTTGACCTTTTTGATATACCTCCAGTTGGAGGCAACTCATTGTGTGCAGAGGTCAACCCAACTATATCTAGCTGGTATCTCTCAACTTCACACACTAGCTCCAGCTCCTTCCTACCTAGTTTCTATTGCAAAGGTCTGTAACACCACAGGCCCCTCCATTCCTGCTGTTTCCCTAAAAGGCATTGCACTGCAGCGTTACTCTGGACCTTTCAGGTGATGGGCCCACATGGTCCTCCCTCGTTGCCTCTTCAGGCTCAGCCCAACTGTGTTATATAGGCTACCCAACCACCAGGCACTCCCATTGTTTTTTCAGGCAGGTTACCCAATACGTGGTTCTCTTGTTTCCGTGGTTCTCTTCTTCAAAAAGGTTTTTATGTACCATGTTTGCATGGATCTGTATCCTCACATTTGTTCATCATGAGAGGCACTACCAGTAGCCTAATGCTCAACCACAACAAGTCCCTGATCAAGGAAGGGCCATAAATTCATCTATGTAGCATGTGTTTCATGTCCTACATTGTTATCTGTTTCTATTAAGCCTGTTCATGTTTTTCTCTCAGTTAACCTGTTTGTTTAGTTTTTCAGTTTTTGCATTTTACTTTCTGTTTATTTTTTCAGGTATGATGGATTTGTGTGTGTGGTAAGTGAATCAAACATCACTGTAAATGAATATTTTTTACAACTGTCTACCTTAAAACTAAAGTGGGTAGTCAAAACAATTCTTAAATAAAAGTGCCTGCATGTGAACACAAATTATCTAAAATGTTTTTCTCTTTTTTCTCTATTGTCTTTATTCTCTACTGATATTTACTAGTTTATTATGTGAACAACCATCAGGTACAAGCTACAATAAAACTAGGCATAAGTGTTTCTACTTTGCCAAGATTGGGCCTTAAATGAGAGCTCAGCACTCTCAGTTATTGCTGAGCATTAGCTATGTGCCCCTCTCTGCTGCATAGGCAGAGTCATAAAAGGATTCTTTACATTAAGGGTGTGGAGTAGAGTGGCAATGAGTCTGCGGGGGTGTCAGCCATGACCACAGCCAGAAATCTAGGCACTGATTATTGAAGGAACATGGTGACAGCATGGAATAAGACAAATTATGTTACATTGAGTAAAGTATGAAATTATCTCAATGTTTTGATTTTAATCCTCATTGAAGATACAGTCCTCATTGATGATCATTGTCCTTAGACAAAGTACATTAAGTAGTATCCGAGGGTGCCAGAATAGTAGATTGACTGTCAGGTCCAGGTAGACTGACTGGAATAGTGTGTGTATAGCTGTACAGTTATAACAGTAAAAACACACAGGAGAGAAATGCATTGAAAGAATGTTGTATAATGTTGTGTAATATTGTATATTGCCCATTTAAAGTACATGTCCAAAGTACCTAACCATGGTCACTATTGCAAGGTCTAATAAACCACTAGCTAGCTAAGACCTAGTTAGCTAAGACCTGTATGAATTAATAAACGAATTATCGAGCAAATTAACATATTAGTGAATCCCAAAAATAAACAAACTTGAGCACTGGTTTATCAGCCGACAAGATCTGTAGTGAACTGGTCTGGTCTGACCTTGTTCGTGAGCGATTGGGTGAAGAAATTTCAACTCTACTGGTTGTCAAAAACTGGCATGTGGAGGTCATTACTTCATTGTAAAACGGCGCATTTAACGACGATGGATGGAAGCAAAGCTGTGTAAAAAAAACAAAAAAAACCCGCCGCTTTAGAGCGCTTCAAGCGGCGTTTTTACGGCATTTTAAACTGACATTTAAACACCGTAAAATACAGCGGACATAGTGAACAATAACAGCATATAAAAACTTCCAAAATGCCGCTTTATTTTCGCGATATTACAAATAAACCGCATTTTGTTTGAATAAAGTTTTGACTACTCTGGCTTTCTTTAGAACACCACCATAACCACCACCTTACCACAATACGTTTTTGTGTATGAACTTCAGTTTAGTTTTTAGCTCATAAGAAAACATCTATTAAAATGGAAACTTAATTGCAGGTTAGTTATGCACTGGAGCTTTGTATCAAAAATTTTGTTAGCAATAGTCCATTGTAAATTAATATTAAAGGCATTTTAACTCATACTGACCTTTAATGCTTAATGAACAGTCTTCCCCCAAATATTTTTTTCATATGATTTCTTTTTTATTTAAGTAAATTAATTGATTTTAAATAAGGGTGCCTTTAGCCTTCCAAAATATGTCATTAGTGGCTGCTTTAAAGAGAATTTGTCAAATCATCAAAATGTATGAAAGTTTTTAGCTATTTCGAGGCACCGTGTTAATTAATAAACATTACTTTAAAAAAAAAAAACTAAAATACTATGACTGTATTTTATTGTATTTTTTACTGTTGGATATCATATTTAAGAATGACACTTCCAGACTTACAGGACACCCAGCAATTTTTGGGCATCGATTATGCTAATTTATGAACTCATAATGCACTATACTTATAAGAGTCCTGGAGCAAGAATACTAAAACCACACTTTCCTACCTCTGTAACATGACTGAAATTGTTGCTCTAAATAAGAGTTTCAGCCAAATACATAAATTCTCATTTCATGAATGCACACTCTTGTATGATCAGGTGGTAGTCATCTAATCTATGTGAAACAAAACCTGTCAGAAGATTTAAACATTTATTTATTTTTATATTTCATGTGGACCAGTGACTTGAACAGAATTTTATTTATTTTTTTAATCAGGATATCACATGGGCCTTGTACTGTATGAAAGTGAAGATGATATGAATTAGTATGATTTCTTACAGCATTAAATTATCAAAAGTTGCTCTGGACATGTTCTTAATTTTTTTTAATTCTTATGAAATTGTTTCTATTTTATGTGTGTTACACAAAATATTTGGTGATCATTTCTGCATGATATATAAAATGTTATAATAAACAATAGGCCTAAATTACATCAGGGTAACTTTCGAAATATTCTCAATTTTACCAATTACCAATATGCCTATTTCATTCAAAAGAACATCAAATTCACAAATTGGCAAAACTTACAACTCCAGTGTGCTCTTACCTGAGGCATATTTGAGTTTATGTCTGTATTTAATGGAAACCACATGCGCAGCAATGAGAAGGAGCAGCTCCAAGAGCTCAACATCTGCTTTGCAGGATACATCGATACGGTACGATACCTCGAGGTGCAGAACAAACACCTCGAAGCAGAGATTCAGGAACCATGGCAACAAAAACTGTCACAGGCTCACTTGAGCGAATGCATACGACCAGGAAATTCAGGAGCTTTGCCTCACTGTGGAGCAATTTAACAGGGACAAGGCACAGATTCTCCTTGACAAGGACCACATTGATGAGGATTTTCAGCGACTGAAGAAATGACATGAAAAAGAAAAATGCTTACAAAAACAAATGGAGTTGGAAAAGAAGGTCCAGGATGTTTTGGATGAGTTGGACTTTTTATGCCATAACCATAAAGACAAAGTTAACAAACTTCTAGTTCAGTTGCAAACTGCCCAGGTTCCGGTAGAGAGAAATATGCAGAAGACTGACATTATTTCTGCGCTACGAGAAATCCGTGCGCAATTAGATGGCCTCTCTTCGAAAAACCTTCAGCAAGGTGAAAATGAGCTCAAGTGCCTTTATATCGTGCTAACAGAGGTGGCTGAACAGAATAAGACTGCAATCAAGTCTGTAAGAGCTGAGATCGCTGATTCTCGCTGCCAATTACAAGCCCAAAACATTGAACTAGAGGCATTGCGTAGCATGAAGGAATCACTGGAGAGTCAACTCAGTGATATTCAAGACTGGCACAACAACGAAATATGCAGTGATCAGGTTCACACTCACTTTTCTGTTCAGCATATGTAAGTATGTAAGTGTGTGTGTGTGTGTGTGTGTGTGTGTGTGTGTGTGTGTGAGAGAGAGAGAGAGAGAGAGAGAGAGAGAGAGAGAGAGAGAGAGAGAGAGAGAGAGATACAGAAAGATTTGCACGTCTGAAGCCTATTTGTTGAAAAAAGGCAGATGTAATTGGGCTGCATTTTACATGTGTAATTGTACACTATTGCGCACAGTATGCCTGTGAATTAATGCATGTAATTGTCCTTTCAAAAACAGTACCGGATACACTGGGAAATCATCCATAAAAGTTATCCATGCGTGAATCCGGAAACCATAAATTAAATTTAGCCACTGGATTCTATACTTTACATTACTTCTTATTTCATGTGCAATCAGTTAAATAACTTGATTATTTATTATACTGTTTTGGAATTGCTTAATTTCTTCTATTTTTAAGATATGATCTACCAGCTCGAAAATGATCTGAAGGGGTCGAAGTGAGAAATGACTCACCATCTCCAAGAATATCAGGACCTGCTCAATGTTAAGATGGTCCTAGGTGCTGAAATTGCAGTCTACAGGTGCTACATTTACATTTATGACATTTAGACTGTTTAATGCTGTACTCTGTTTAAGTATGTATAAAGATCTCACTACTGTTTATTTTCTTTGCAGGAAACGTCTAGAGAGAGAAAAGATGTGCTCTGTAACCTTTTCTGGTGCTCCAAATGCTAGATTTACCTATAATCATTCCAAGAATCCCATACTCCAGCAGAAAGTTGTGAACGACATAATTTAATAAATTACAGGAGAGAGTGGCATAGATGATGACTTGGCAGATATGGCAAAAGAGATGTCAGTGGAAGCCTGTGGACAGGAAGAAGAACTTGAGGACAATGATAAAGCAATGGAGGAAGAGATTGTACTGTTCACTGAAGCAAAGGTAAATTCTGAACAGGAAGAGAAAGAAGAAAGTGAAGTAGAAGAGCATGAGAAAGAGAATGAGAGGGAAGGCATAGTAGCACCAGGACAAGAAAAGGATGAGGTAGAGTGAGAGAGAGAGAGAGAGAGAGAGAGAGAGAGAGAGAGAGAGAGAGAGAGAGAGAAGAGGACAGAGATGAGCAAAAGTCAGAAGTCGGAGAGGAGGGACCGGAAGTTGAATTGATTGCAGAAACAGAACTGGGAAGCACATCTGAATCAACAGGTAGTAAGCCAGATAAAGGTGCCAGAGAAGAAGAAGAGACCAGTGAAAAAGCAGGAGAAAAAGAGGAGTAAGAGAAGGAGGATGAGGATGAGAAAATGGAGAATGAGCCTGCAGAGTGGTCCATAGGAGATGATGATGAAGAGGAAACAGAAGAAGAGGTAACAGAAAAAGAGAATGGAATGGAGAATGAAAAGGATGAAAATCTATTTCTTGATAATGGCCAGGGGGGACCTATCAAAGTAGAACCCAACTGCAGAGAGGTTTCAACTAGAACTGTAGAGACCATCACTAATGGAGGTAAAGAGATCACTCCAGAAGAACCTCTGGAGAAGAAAAAAAAGAAAACAGTGAAGGAAATAAAAGGAAGATCGATAATTGGTGAAAATGACTCAACTCAACCTCAAACATAGCAGTAACTAGGGAGGAGACACCATATGAAGTGAATTGTGAAAACAGAATATTCACAGCTACCAGAAAATACCCACCTAATCAATTGCATGTGTGTTGTATGAAATATTTGCATGTGAGGGAAGAAATGCAAAGTATAGCTAAGCCTACCAAAAAATCTGGCATTCTTAAATGAAAATGGTTTTAGGATTGTTATAAAAACAATACATGGGTTTTCAGCTTGGTGATGGTGATACTAAATGCCATGCAAAAATCTGAAAAATTTAAAATTCATGTCTCACCTAATGTCATATATATATATATATATATATATATATATATATATATATATATATATATATATATATATATATATATATATATATATATGTATGTAAATGATCCTTACTATTAAAATCTGTTAAATAATTATAATATTCCTATTTTACCTATTCCTTTAAGGCAATAATACTTATTCCCCCTTTCAACCCAAATCAAGTCCATGTTTTAATTTATTGATTCCAATTAAGCCATTAATTCCAGTGGCCTCTTTGTCAGATCTGACTCCTATAGGTATGGTAATAAACATGAAAAATCTTCCTCTACAGAACCAAGGATTGCCTTAAGTTATTCAATTATGTGCAATATCAATGACCTAAACGGAAAGTAGTACCCCCACCACTAAAATTGCATCTTATTTTTCTGGTTCTTACCTGTGCCCCCCTGGAAAGGATTGGCTCTGATACGAAAAGCAGTTTTAATCAGCATAGGTAATATCGAGTTCACTTCTCATAGGTCAGATGCTGTTATGTATAAATTATAGTAAATTAAACCCCTTTATTTTGTCCACTAGGAAGATCAAGAGGGCAGCACAAACAATACAAATTTATATGTATTGCATACATAAATATATAAAACAAAGCTACTCTGACCTGTGGAAAATATAAAAACAATGTCTGCTAAATAAACAGGCTGATTTCACACAATCATATATATTTGGATTTTATCAGATATTTTACTTGCCTTGCCATATGCTGTTTTGGTTTAAATCTGCTTTCTTTCAGTGTACCTGTGTCTAGTCAGTGTTTATCAACGTTTTTAAACCATTTTTTCTAGTTTTGTTTGCTAGTAATTGTTCTATGGTTTGGCTACAAATTATCCGTGACGTTGTGTACTTACTTAATTTTGCTCATTTTCCTGTTTAGTGTTGTTTTGCTTTCTTTCTGTTATTTTATCAGTTTTGTGTTTCTCAATGATTACACTGGGTTTTCCAGCACGGATGGTCATAAGACCTACAACTATGGATTTGCTTTCAATAAACATCCGGCCCTTGCATCCTGCCTCTGCTTGATCGCAATTACATTAGCAGCTAATGATGCAGTGACAGTGTCACAAGCAAATGACCTACCAGTATGTGTTTGTTCAGTTGGGACAAATCTCCAGCTACTTCATTGTTACTACTAACCTGTAAGCTGCCATTTCAATGTCCAACATTGAGCAGGTTTTGATATTGAGATAATAATCCATTCCATTCTTCATTGTCCTGTGCTCATTTTCCAATTCACAAATATTCTTCTGCTCAAAGATTAAACATTAAAATGACTGAATTAAAATTCATATGATTAGAGCTCAAACTATTTAAAAAATAATTAAATAATAGTTTTTGTGTAATGGTCAGCAATATTAGCATGATTAGGATCTCTAAATCTCAACATTTCAGCAGGTGTGTGTACTCCACAGCCTCATTTATAGCATTGCCAAAGTTTTCTTTGTGTCTGGCCATGTTCTCTACCACGTTATTAACTTTACCACACCTACCCTTTGCCAGATGCTCATACTGAGCTATGATATGAGTGCTGCTGCCAAATCCGTTTTAGCAATTACCATCTTTTTGAACTTGTAAATAGACTGAAAAAATTATTTACTTTCAATACGAAAATACTATTGCTACATAGGAATCTCACAAATAAATCAGTATACTACTTAGTATCTCTTTGTAAATGCTTTTAAATATATTTGTAAATTTGAATCTAAAGGACAAAGCAAAATGTACTGTTTTTTTCATCTTATCAATTGATGCAAAACTGAGGAATCCAAGTAAAATGTTGCCTACACTTTGTGCCCCCATGCAAAAAACTTTGCAGTAACTTTGAAATTATCTGAAATTATAAAACAACGTGCAAGTTCTCTTAAGCTCCTACTAAATTCATTGTAAGTTAGCCAATGAGAGCAATGCTAATAAAATATCCATGAACCCACCAAAATAACAGGGTTGTTTAAAAAAAAAAGAAAGTAAAACAGAAAATATATACAAAGGGCCAAATCACTGGGTTGTAAATGGGCACGTAAAACTGCATCTGAGGTTTTTTTTTGTTTTTTTTTCATTGACCAAAGTCACATACCTTCTACTAAAAGTAGAAAAATTTGAAGAAACTAAATAAATAAATGCAATCTAGAACACCTTTAGTAACAAAGTCTACATGGAATGGCTAAGGTGCTACAACAGAATACAAAGAATATTTCTCTGTATTGTGTATTTGAGGTAGCTTGCCATTCATAAATACCTTTTGACTTTAGGTAAAAGGTACACTTTTATTTCACTTGTTTCACAAAGTAAAATGCAACATCCACTTCATTGTCTTTATAAATATGTGAATAATTCCATGCTATTAACTGTTTGATGCAAAACATCCTGATTTAACAACACAGACATACCTTAACAATACCTAAAAGACCTACCATATGGGAACAATCTAACATTCACAAGGAAACATAATTCATGAGATTTTCTACCAACAAAGGATGACAATATTGTACTATTTACATGACTATCAATTTTTCTGGAATCTGTTAAAAGACAACAGGTCACGCTAAGGCACTGGTCAGCTATACATATTGACAGCACACCATGACAATAGTTAGCTACTACATAAAAAATAACGTAGAAAAAATTCTGCAGCACTTGCTACAGTATCACTAAATAAATCCTGTAAACAATAGTTTGTGTTCAGATGATTTAGTACAATTAGTTATACTCAAATGTGGCATATGTGTGAATGTCTACCAGAATGATATTGGGTTACACATTATTTTATCAACCCCATATATAGTCTTTTTTCTTTCACCCACCCACAATTGGACAAGTGAAGATGATGCAATGTTGTATGACTTTCTACTCAATTTCTACTGATCTCCTGCCAAAAGGACTGTGATCAGGACATGTTTAAATAGAAAATGATCAGATGGAAAGATTAATTTACACTTAAAGGGAAATAATTCAAATATATACAGTTTTCTTTTATTTTTTGTATATAGAGGTACACTATCATGATGTTTTATCAAAATGATTTGGTATCTAAATGTGGTTCAAATAAGTGTGCTTAGAAATAAATGACAGAAATACAGAAAACGGTCACAGATACAGAACTATCTATGTTTATTTGCTTGTCTACACAAACAAAAGATGGGTTCTCATTTACTTACTTGCATCGGGCTTATCTGGCAAAAAAAAAAAAAAAAAAAAAAAAAAGCCAGGATAAGAGACAGTATTTAAGATAACATACTCTGTCTCATATCTTTTCTAGTGAAGTGTAGAGAGGGGCTTGAAACTATCCCACCCTGGTCTACATGTTAGACTGTGGTCTGGCATCAGATAATCCTTCAGTCTGTCTGGCAGAGGCAAGGCCTTAATTTTCTTGTCTAGGGGCCAGGGTTGCAAACAGTGGCGGATATGGACCCTGCAGAGACTCCGAAGTGGTAGTGGCCGAGCTTCCTGCTCCCCAAGTCGTTTTTGTAGCTCCAGCAATGGCTCAGGGATTGACTCCTTCTCTTGCATAGACAACACAGAATGAGTAGGAAAAGGAGGAAAATGTGGGGAGCACAGCTGAGCAATCTCTATCAGTACTTCAGCTTTAGCTAGTAGGTCAGCCACATTAACAGCATTTAGAGATTCATGGAGGGCTTCTTTTAGCCTAGTGAAAATCAGGTTGTAACCTGTCCAGCATGACATGCTGTGGCAAGAACAGAAAAATGAAGAACCTCGCTGAAGGAGAACCACAGCTAAAGGGAAAAGCAAGTCAAAGTGCTCCAAGCTAGTGTAGGTTAGAGAAGGTTCCCATTCCTCTCCATCATTGGTGTTCAAACAACAGCTAGGGTCGGCACCATGGTCAAGAAGAAGGTTGGCAACTCTGATG
Organism: Electrophorus electricus; assembly: GCF_041902795.1. Lineage (NCBI taxonomy): Eukaryota > Metazoa > Chordata > Actinopteri > Gymnotiformes > Gymnotidae > Electrophorus > Electrophorus electricus. Next base: position 447,230 of record NC_137521.1, on the reverse strand, counting down.
CAGAAGTGTCCAACTACTGTTGCATCTTCCACACTACTATCTAGGGCCTCTTTTACTAGAAAGATGAGTGAGGATAAGGGGTTCTCACCATCATGAGTGGTGGCATGTACATCAGCACCTACAGAGAAGCAAACATATGCATGAGTTTTTGGTTCCAAACGTATGATTTTCATTACAAGTTTTTCATTGAAGGAAAACAAAAACAAATTAAACAAGGGGGGGGGGAGAAAAAAAAAAAAAAAACACACAGAAGAATTATTTGGATGATTATTTGACAATTGATGGTGACCACATGGATACAGGACTATATTTAACGTAATTCTTGCTTATGTTCTTATGTGTTTTACATTCTAGCTACTGTTAGTAGATTGTTTAACCATGTTTCCCTTAAAGCCTAGCTGGTGATTACATTGAGTGTTGAAATAAACAAAAGGGTGATCTTTTTAACTCTTGAGCAAGGAGTTGTATCCACATATCCCTAGCTTCCACTCTGGTGACCCCGTTTTCTCTGGGACGATTCCGGAGTTTACCATACCTGATGGCTAATGCAGTTTCAATCAAATTAGGCCAATTCGGCTCTACTGGTCTGCTAATGAATTAAAGACTAGATATGGAATTGTGACAATATTACATTTTTATCTTTAGATGACTTTCAACTACAAAAGCAGTTTCTTAGCAACATGATTATATTCATCTGCCAGACTGCCAACACACACTGTACATTATCTCCATTTAGCCCGCTGATGTGTCGGTATCTGCTACAGCAGTGTCATCGGGTCCTCCACCAAGGTATGCAGAATATCACTTTTTTCATCTTTCAGCACTTCTCAGAGTTCATCTTTAGATTTAGTTTTTAATAATGCAAACAAGTTTCCTGTATTTTGTTTGTATTCTAATAAAGACTATGAGGAATAATTACATATGGTCATTACACCACAAAAAATCTAATGGAAGCCTAAGACGTTTGCACAGTATTGTGCCTGTGAAGAATTTTCCCCACTCGCACTGCTCTAGGTGGTCTTTTCCCTTCAAGCTCATGTCCTCTACCAGAGGCCAGGGAGCTTAAGTGTCCTGCATAGTATCTTAGCTGTTACCAGGAACAACATCTGAGATTTCAGTCCATAAGACTGCAGTCCTGGGATCTGTTGGAGTGATTCTTCCAGTTTGGAGTTCACAGACTCTAGGGCTCTGATTACAGTTGCCCTCACCCCCCACATCTTATCTTTCTATCCATCTTCAGGCCTTGGTATTTCTCGAGTTTCTCATGTTCCTTTTTCTTGATGTTGCCATCACTCAGGATTGCCATATCTATCACTATTTTCTGCTGTTTGTCTTCTACTTCTATGGCCAGTTAGTTAGCTATTACCATTTTGTCTGTCTGTATGTTGAAGTCCCACAGAATCTTAGCATGGTCATTTTCCACACCTTTGGTGGTACATCCCACTTAGACTTTGGAATGTCCAGCACATACTCAGCACAATGTTTCTGTACACTATGCCAGTGACTTGGTTATGGCATTCCTTGCACACCCCGCTTACTAGCATCTTGTATGCCATTGTAATGCAGGAACTTTGTACAGCCTGCATCTGGGATCCTGACTGGTATGGTAGATCCCAGCCTCTATTGATCTTGTATGCAGTGCTTGTTCCTGTGCTGCCATGATTAGTGCTTCTGTGCTGTTTTTCAATCCAGCCTTTTCCACCCATTGGTAGGATTTCTCCATTTCAGCCACTTCCACTATCTGCCAGGTTTTTCCTCCCATGATTATTCCTGTTCCTTCTCATTCCCATTCTCATCGTGTTTCAGCTGTCTGAGGCACTTTGTCACGTGGGGCCCATTATCCTGGTGTGCTCCTGGAACTTGAGGTTGTTTCATTCTGGATAGAGGCTCTGATGCTCACTAGTCCTCAGCCCCCCTCCTTCCGCTTAGTGTACAGTCTCAGAGTGCTGGATTTGGGATGAAACCCTCCATGCATTGTAATGCATTTCCTTGTCTTGTTGTCATTTCCTCCTAGGCCATCTTATTATTCCCACAGGGTACCTGATGACTGGTAGGGCACAGATCTTGTTTCCCCCCACCCCCATTTAGCTGACCTCTCAGGACTTGCCTCACTCTCTGTAAGTATTTGGCTGTAACTGCTTTCTTTGGGGCCTCCCCATGATTCCCATTTGCCTGTGGGATTCCAAAGTACTTGTGTTTATACATATATGATTCCCATTTGCCTGCCTACACACACACACTATATATTATATAAAAAGTGTATGAAGTTAGAGTTAAAAAAAAAAAAGAAAAGAAAAAAAAAGGTGTCAGCCTCTAATCAGCAGTTTGAGAATGATTATAAAAAACATAACAGAATCTGCTAAAAATATACCTAATTAAAAAATCCAACAAATGACAATACAATAAAAAGAAAGGGAGTTATTAATCTGAAAAAAAAAGTGTGTCTTAGTAACTTCCATGGTCCAAACCTAGCAAAGATTTCTTCTATTTCTATGTGAATAACCAAACTGTCAAGTAAATGGGTCTAGGCCACTAAGAACTAGCAAATGTATCTTTAGTTCAGTCTTTCATCACAATATCTCTAATAAATGATTATTGATGAATTGCATTTGCACCATTTCAAAATGCCTCTTACTCATCTTTGGTCATAAGTCAACATTAATAGAATAAATGAATACCATAAACTATTCAAATTCATTGTGATTTCAATATATTTCCAAATTTAAGAGACCTCCATGAGACCAGACACTGTGCTGGTTTCAGAAACATCAAAGTAGTGGTCATACCAGAGCTCAGTGTACCCTGTGAGGAGGAGAGGATGTGGAAGAAGTCAACGAAAGGAAGTGAGGCAAGTAGGCAGACTTGGTGGAATAATGCCACAGAAAGGGGTGGATATGGATGGGCTGCACAGACTTTGCATCTCAGTTTCTGTGTAAATTCTACAGTCTCCTGGGTATCACAAGCATAACGGAAAGCCATCCAAGCCAGCAATATTATAAAAAGCAGAAAAGGCAGCAGCAAAAGCCTCAATGTATGTGGATCAAAAGGATCCTTGGCATATGCTACTTGGACACAAGCTGGAAACTGATCATTCCCAGTTTCATCTGAATCATCGGGGAGAGGGTGTCTAATGTTTGAAAGACCTTAAACACCCAGTGACCCACAGGTAACATCACTGATGATGTGTCCAAGTGTATCACTAGTAAAAAGACATCTCATTTACAATATAGCCAAATACAAAATAGACAAATGCAAATAAGACAAATACAAATAAGAAACTTGTGTTAAAATGGTGATAAAATAGAACAATAAAACTTTAAATGATAAAAACAATAAAACATTAAAACTACAATTATTTCTAATGCAAAACCTAAAACAAAAGCATCAACTAAACAATAATAATAATAATAATAATAATATCAATAACAATAATAAAAAACAATGCATCAACTATAACAAACAGATAGAAGTGAAATATGAAGAAATAAATAATTTAAATTTCTCTAGGATAAAAATGAGGCTTTAGACTGTTCTGCATTTTGTTCCAGGTTTCAGGCACACAGTGAAACTCAGTAAATACAGCAAGCACTGTTAATGACATCGTTGAACCATGGTGGTTATACACCTTTAAAGAAAATTAGATGTGCAATAAAGTACCTCTCTCCAGCAGTAGCTGAATGTTCTCTGTATTATTGACTGTCAAGCCATCACTGCAAGCCAAAGCATGGAGCAAGGCAGTCTTGCCTGCAAGAAATGTTACAAACTGCTTACTGGTTTTAATGACATACCATGGTAGAAAACCCAATCTCCCTGCAACGCTTACACCATAACAATGCGAAATTATGAACAGTAAAATAGTGCCAGTGGTGATTTTAATATCGTGGTTAATACTCTGTCAATTTAAAAGTACCATTCTTGTCTTTGGCATTAACATCAGCTCCAAGATCCAAAAGCATGCAGAGGCAAGAGAGTCTGTCTGCTTCCTCGCTAGCAAGGTCCAGAGGACTACTCTCATGAACCTGCAAGTGTGAAACATTAGTCAGACTTACTGGGCTAAAAACACAGCATTAAAGACAGCACCTTAAAGCTGAAGAATAGCAAAATGGCTTCTAAAATGTCATAATACACTTACCCTATCTCTTTTGTCAATTTTTGCCCCATGACCAACCAGCATTTGTACCATGTGTGGTTTATTCCTTAGCACTGCAATGTGCAGGGGGGTGTAGTAAGACACTGGATCTGTTAAGGATAAGAATATAAGGCAGAAGACTAGTCTTTTGATGAAAGGACCTATCCCTATTGTCATCTATGAAATCTGATTAAGTCTCACAAATATATATTTCAGGACGATAAATAAGAATACTTTGAACCTTATGCAAAAACTTTTTGTATTATCTAAAATTATTCAATTTTTTTGTAAAGTCAGCTCAGAGTTCGTAACTGTTCCACTTTAGATTCATCAAACTGTCAATTATCAGTAAAAATTAAAGTGATCCTATATAATTTACATGAACATTTGTGTACCTACTAGAGCTTGCGTTCACAATTACACACCATGTGTCTATGTGGTCCCTTTAACGGGTCATTACAAACTGCTAGACAGCTTATTTTGTCATTTGAATAGGGTTCTGACATTTTTCTCATGTCTAAAGGGAATTCTAAATAAACTATAAATTAGCAAATGCAGCAAGTTAATTTTTCTTAAACGAGCGAATTTAAAATAAACACGTATGTAGGAATGGTTTTGCATGCAGCCGATTAAGCGGAGCACTAATTTAGCTACATAATAAATGTATATAAATAAAACTCGAATCAATCAGACAGACAACACACCTTCAAAGTTTACGTCAGCTCCATAACGTAAGAGCACTTTGGCAGGACTCACTCTCCCAAGTTCTGCCACTTTAAAAAGAGAGTAGCTAATTCCTTCTGTAAATACCAGTGACTGTGACTCTTTTTCAAGTAGCTCCATCAGAGATTTACACACATTTTCATCACTCTCCAACCTGTAAATTTTGAAAATAAAAACACAGCTAACAAACCAGCCCCTCTTGTGCACGCTTGAAACATGGTTAGTACAGTCAACAGAAGTATAGCGAGCGTGTGTGTAATATATCACACACAGAGAGAGCTAACAAACATATCAGTGCCTAGTTACCTGGTGGGGTTAGATTCTTCTTCTTCTTTCGGCCCTATAACGCACATCACTGCATCCACAAGAGGTTGGTATTCGTAAACTATTCGTCTGAAGCCGTGTAAAAAGGGCATTCTTTTACTTTATTGCGCTTCTTCACACTGAAATAAGAAAGCGCAATACACCCTTAGCTTATATATCTAGCCATAAGTCTAAAGGGCTGTACAGAAAAGATCAAGCTGGTAACGCTAAACTGCTAGCTAGATATGTAAAAGACCGATGGGTTGATAGGAATACTAGACTAGTTGTGTCAAAACCAAATTATGCAATGACCACTGACTCAGGAACTAACTAACTCACTAACGTTACTTACGATACCTAACGCTAGCTAGCTAGCTACAAGGCTTGCTGCTTCAGGACAACCCTAGAAACAGACATTTGCAGAAAATAACTTCCATATCACTGAACCAAATCATCACGGACATCATTAACGTCCACATTGTTATTTTCGGAATAATTAAAATATACACGTTTTAAGACATTTGAAATAACGTACAGAAAGTACCGCTGGTTTTCCCTGCATTTCTTTAATCTTCGGTCCTTCCACGTCAGTCCGTGACCCGGAAACAGTCGGAATCGCCCATCTATAAGGATAATCCAGGGGACGATATATTTCACTATGTTGTTTGTTACTCATGGTGCACCGTAAATGTAGTGAACAACTGATGGACACTGTTCAAGCTCGTTCTCAATAAAGAAGCATTGCAGTATTTCACTCAGAAGCTTTTATTGATCAAATGGAACATGGACGTAGATAGCTGATATTAAAGTCGCGACATATCACAAATGAAAACTAAAACATCGCTAAACTGCCTAATTTAATTGTGTTGTGAGTGTCCACTAGACTTGTGTCCCTCCTGCAGGGTGGGACCGTGACAGAAGTATGTAGCGATATGAATACTTTAATAAATTGTCAATCAGAACTGATGAGATTAATTGGGGCATTGCCCTGATTAGCAGGGGGGAAAATAATACACTTTAATGACTTTATCAATGACTATTAATTCAGTCTCAACTCATGAAAGTCGTAAGTTCGACAACGTAATTATTTGTAGTTTACCAAAAATGAGAATACCACTCTTGAATCACAAGCGTTGCAATTAAGGGGACGTGTTTTTAAATAAAAAGAAATAGGAATATGCACAAAGACCATTCATTAAGATGTTAATGACCAGAGCTAATGAATTCTCTAAACCCGCTATAGAAAAAACAAACGTAAGAAACCACGTAGGAAAACAAAATTAACCCAAATGAGATTCGTAGTGAACCGAGTGTGGTTAAACAAATGAAAAAAAAAGAAAAGGGAAAAGCACGAAAACAAAAATGATTGGGGGAACAAGCTACAGAGGTGCATTTCTACCGAGAGAGACATCGCCTTCTTCGGAGCGTGCGCGGTGCGAGGTTCACGCGAAAGCCGATGCAGTCCATTTACTTTAGTTCTATATGGATCAAAAGAAAGACCAGATCACACATTTAAGTCAAAAGTGATGGAAATCGCTGATGGAATTACTCAGATGTTGCGGTATACAACTAAATGTTACGGTACAACTTCCAATGGAGGTAGTCCTGTTTATTTTAGTTCTATGTTGATCAAAAGAATGAGCGTAGAATTACATTCAACACGGGTTATTTTATTTCAGTTTTCATTTTATAACCGACATGTAAATATATTATATATAAATTTATGGTGGTACATCCGTGAAACAAATTCTTAACTGCCTTAAATTCTTAAAACAAAGTCATAACCCGCCCATCTATACCTTAGATAGCATTATCACTGTTTACATTTCTACTCTAATGACTTGTTATTCCTCCTTAAATAACAAACTTGATGCACTGTTCTCCATCAATAATGCTTAAGGTGATGGTTCTGAGAGGTACTTGAAACCCTCTGTTAACTGATTTCTGTTAAGCCAATCGAAATGTATACTTAGTTAATACTTGTTTGCTTTGCAATTACTACTGCTCTACCCAAAGACATAACAGAAAATAAGAAAATTGAAATACAGATTTGACTTTCAAAACGTAAAAACAATGGTCGCTAAAGCAATACAATAATATAGGAGATTAGAGTGCACATATCTGTACCCTAAGAAACAAGAGACATAATATACATTTAGTATTAGCGTTAACAGTGAGTTAAATACAGCTAAGCTGTTAAGACAATTTATTGAGAATTAAGTGTAAATTAGCACACAAAAAAGTTACCCCAAGTACTGCCTGAAAAGGTGAGTTTAGAGGCCCTAGTGGAAGGAACTGGGTTGTGTAAAGTTTAGGGGGAAGTGTGTTCCATCACTAAGCAGTTACTAAAACTAAAGCATGACCTAGACATATGGGCATGGTTCACCACAAATGAATTCAACTAAATAAAACAAACAATCATATATTTTTTAAACAATTGAATGCCTCATGGTCTTAGAATGAAGTTTACAAACTAAAGTATCAAGCCAGAGGATGTGTGAAGCTAATGGGACAGTCAGTTTAATTATTTTCATATTTTCTTGAAGTTACAAACTACTGACTTTGATTAATTCGTTCATATAATATTTACAGTAAATATTGGTACATTAATACAAATGTGAAAATAGTACATTATTAGTTACATGTATCAATGCCAGTGCTGGAATTACCCATGCCTTACCACAAACATTTCAATACATGAAAATGTTTATAAAAATTACAAATAAACTTGACCTGAAGTGAAGTTATATTAATTCATTCGCACATGTGACCTTTTGCATTGGTATCTTGAAGTTTTGCTAAATCAGCATGAAAAACTGGAACTGGATGTCATGCTCATTCTACACTAGCTAGCATGGTATGTTCTAATATTGGTCATTTTTGTTATAACTTGTAGGTATTTCTTGCAGTCATCCAATAAAGCTAATATTGTTACCTTTTTTAAATTTTACTTATTTTTTCATGGATCTCATGTTTCTCAATTACTGTCAATTTTAGGTAGTGAGTGAGAGATGTCTACCCAGTAATGGTAAGGGCCATTGGGTATACAGAGAAGTAAATTTAATTCTTGTATCACTGAAACAGTTCATTTGTGCACTGCATTGTTTTATAGGATATTGCATATTAATTTGTGCAGTTGTGTTCTGTTGTCTTTCTAGATAACCACTACCATATTTCCTCCTTCCTTTTTTTTTTCTTCTTATAATTATATGTAGAATTGTATCTTATTTGCATTGTCTGAGCATGGTCTATTGTGCTCCACTTAATCTTGATTTCAACTGATTTGAATAAATTACTTTCCTACTATTGAATGCTATCCTTCTAAGAGGTAGTAGCCAGAAAAAATCTGTAAAAAATACTTTTGTGTCCTGTTTTCATTCAGATACAACATGCTTCTCAATAGTATCCAACTTACAATATAGTTACTTTCTAACTACAAAGCATGTGAGCAGGTGCATTGCTAAGGACCCATTGTCAAAGAAATGTCTGAGGTACTGCAACTGTTTTTCTCTCTAAGCTAATTGTAACGTATTAAAACGAAACTGTATGTTTTAGTAATAAATGTTACTTTGACTAGCTAACACCTTGGAATGCCACCGAAATCAAGAGAACTCAGTTGAATGCTGATGACTGCAGTGTTGGCCCAACACTGGTGAACATAGTTACTGTCACACATCGAATTTCACCATCAGAACAAAATTGGTCTATATTTGGCTGCATTTTCAGGGCACGGGATAATGGTTATTAAAGAATGGGGCTTGACATCAAAATGCCACTGTTTATCCAGCGTCAGCTCCTGTATCGGTTCGAGTGCCACAGGGCGTTGAGCAGGACGCATAGACTCCCTTGACGATGTGAAACATTTAATGACATAAAACATAAAGGACACTTGTGGTACTCACACATAATAACATTAATGGACAGGAATACACAAACAGTATAAACAGTAACAACGACAGCATAAAATGATACAAATGCTGGGTTACACCTGCAGGCATTTAATCTGTACATAGTAAGTCATCCTCCATTTTGTATTCAGTCATAGTTTAGGCAAGCTGTACTGCACTCCCTTCCATATTCACCCTTTTATGTTTGAGCCTGGAAAATATATGCCTGTAAGTTAATAAAATCTTAAAACTTAAGCAATGTTAATAGCAAAAAAAGCATAAAAATGAGAACTTACATTTCTATGGTAGGATTTGCACTGTATATTTTGTGTTAGTTCTTAGTTAGTTCTACGCAATTGCACATCTGCTCCACACCACACTGACCCACCTGGACAAAGGGAGGGGTAATTATGTTAAAATGCTGTTTGTCGACTACAGTTCAGCATTTAACACTATCATCCCCTCCCTACTCACTACTAAGTTGGAGGATCTAGGACTGCATACATCCCTGTGCAACTGGATCTCCAACTTCCTAACAGACAGATCACAATCAGTACAGGTGGGCAACTGTGTCTCACCCACCCTCACCCTCAGCACTGGAGCTCCGTAGGGTTGTTTCCTAAGCCCCCTGCTCTACTCACTGTACACCTACAACTGCGCAGCCACCATCATTGTCAAGTTTGCTGATGATACCGTCGTCATGGGCCTGATCTCGGACAACGATGAGAGGGCCTACCTGGTGGAGATTAAACACCTGGAAAACTGGTGCCAGGGAAATAATCTTCTCCTAAATGTCAGCAAGACAAAGGAGCTGATTGTGGACTGCAGCAAGAAGCAGGAGCAGCACTACCAACCTGTGAGGATCAATAGAACCACGGTGGAGAGAGTAGACAGTTTCAGGTACCTTGGAGTTCACATCTCGCAGGACCTGTCCTGGTCACGCCACACCAACTCCCTGGCAAAGAAGGCTCGTCAGTGTCTTTCCCACCTGAGACGCCTATGAGACTTCAGACTGCCCTCCAAGGTACTGCGGAACTTCTAAACCTGTACTATCAAGAGCATGCTTATGGGGAACATCACAGTCTGGATTGGGAACAGCACCAAGCAGAACAGACAAGCACTCCAGAGGGTGGTGCGTTCAGCAGGGTGCATCACTCATACGGAACTTCCTGACCTGCAGACCATCTATTACAAGCGGTGTCAGAAAAGGCCAGGAGGATTGTGAAGGACCTCACCCATCCCAACAATAAGCTCTTCTCTCTGTTGAGGTCAGGGAAGCGCTTTCGCTCCCTGAAAACCAATACAGAGAGACTGAAGAGGAGCTTCTTCCCACAAGCCATTCAGGCCCTGAATCAGGGCAACTGATAAAGTGTGGTGACCACCACCATGTGACTGTAAATCTGTAAATTTGTAAACTGGAATTGTACATTGTGTACATACACATATATCCATATATACATTGTACATTGTGTATATATACATATAATACATATATTGTACATACATTGTTTATATATATATATATATATATATATATATATATATATATATATATATATATATATATATATATATATATATATCCTTATGCACCCCTGTTTTTTTGAACAGTTTGGACAGAGCACTCTCAAACCATTTCACTGTGAGTTATACTATGTATGACTATGTACGTGACAAATAAACCAAACTTGAACTTGAACCTTGTATGTATCTGTGCGTTTCCTAGGTAGTCCAGGGTTGCCACAGTACCATAAATGTATATATACACAGGGTAAGATGTTGAATAATCTATGCCATTAGAGCACTATTAGAGCTTCACAACATAGGGCCCTGCATACTCTGAGGCAGAGGCAGAGTGCATGAGGCAGCAGAAGAAGCTGAAGAGGAGCGTATTGACAGCTTAGCTCTGATAATTGACTCAAGACCCATTTCAGCACACTAATGAGTATGTACAGTCAGTCTTTCATACAGTATGTTCAGCAGCAACTTCCAGATTCAGTGCTTCTTCAGTCAACTCATAGGGATGTTAAACGTCCTCAGCTCAATACAGTTTCAGTACATTGCATTGCCATCTCCAATGAAAAAGATACATGTGGAAGATAACTCACATTACAACATGACAAGGAGAAATTGCATTAAAGATCCTCTTTGCCATCCTGTCATCTTCACTATACCTTTACATAAAGAAATGGTGCATATGCAGAAATTAAGTGCAGTTTCTTTGACAATCAGCCTGTAAGTTTAAACAATTACTACATTAACTTCAATTACATTTTCATAAAATAGTATAAATTGTACACCAAACTAATCTTCCTCCATTTTGTTTTGACTAAACTGGCATTTACGTTTTGGTTACTCACACAGAATTAGATCAGAGTAACCAACTTGCTAATTCATCTTTTTATGTATTTTTAGGTTGGAGATGCCATGGTGCACCTGGACAGTGAGATGAGCCAGAAACCTCATGTCTTGGTGCTAGGGAATAAGAAAACCTGCTTCTAAATTAATATCTTTAATGGGGAGGCTTTTGAGCTGAATTTAAGCAGTGGACTTATGTTTCAAGATTTGTTGTTTCTATGACAAACTACATAAAGCCTTCTGCCCCAATTTGGGAGTTTTTGTAACTTGCAGTTTTCAGTGTCCCAGGAAGAACTCCTTCAACACACTTCCCTCTGCTTTTATCCAAAACAACTTACAGTTATAACTAAACACAACTTGAGGGTTAAGGAGCTTGCTCCAGGTCTAACAGTGCTGGTTCAACCAGCAACCTTCCAACAACAAGCCAAGTACCTTTACCACTGAGCTACCACTACCCAAACAAATGCAAACACTGGGCTGTAGGTGTATAGCAAGCTACAATTCAAAGTGCTGCGGTTTGGCACCTGTGGGGTTAAGCAGGAGAAGCGATATGTGGCAACAGGTGAACAAGATAACTTTTAAGTGGGAGATTGAGAGCCCAGGAATGGCTTAGCATGAGTGACATGGATTTGTGGGTGCTGGCGTGTGTTCCTGGCTGGGTAGGGGTGGGGCATACAAATGCTATTTTGCACGTTTCCAAGTGAATAAATTAACATTTAATTTATATTTCTGCATAAAAATACCTATGTAAATATCAATTTATAATGATGTATTCCTTTCCAGAATATCTATACAATACATGTTAACTTGAATACATTTGAGTGAATATATTGTAATTGAACCTCGGTGAATTTGTTGATGTCTTTGAAAGCATAAGGACTGTAGAATACAGTTGATGTAACAGAAATTGAATATGAAATTGCAAAGTAGCTGTTTCAATCACAGTTAGTATTGCTTCTTGTGAGCAGTTTTTCTGCACTGCAGCTGGCGTCTACCATGTCTGGCGGGAGACCGTGCCATTTGGGTGTGCATATTGATTCAAGGAGTGCAAAGGCTTTAAACCTGTATGAGTTTGTTGAGCTGTTTTGTAGGAAAGTAATTAAAAACATAGAATACAGCAGAAATTGAAACTGAAAAAAAAAACTAAATAACATTGTAAACAAAGCAAAAGCCTCGAATTGTGATAATTGGTTGGTGTGTTTGGATGAAACTTGAGAAAATGCAGCATTATACAGAACACAGACTATTCCCTTTTAATGCCTGTAATTACCGTCTGAGCCGTTCCCATACATGGGAATAGACGAGGTTAAACTACAGCCAGCCCTTAGATGGCACCAGACACATAGTGGCATCACTTTTCACCCTATATCACACGTAGAACGAGTACAATAACGTCTGCGCATGTTCAGTCTTGTAGCTAAACTCTAACATGGCGCTGAGCAAAACATTCGGGCAAAAACCAATTAAATTTCAGCTTGAGGAGGGTGGAGATTTTTATATGATTGGATCAGAGGTCTGTTTTCATTCCAAGGACAAAGTGCTTCTTGTTGTTTAGATTTTTTAGTCTTTATTTTCACGTCATGCTTATTGTATTTCAAACCGCATTAGCAGTCTTTGCTAAGACTATGTGGCTTCATTGCTAATTTAAGAGTCTAGCTAAGATATATAGCCAAGTTGGATTTGGTAGCTAGATGTGCATTGTTACTCGTAAATAATGTTTGAGATAGTTTGCTAATTTAAGGTCCCCGCTGATTTCATAATATCTAGCTGGCTAGGTTTACATAATCCATTCATCCCTCTTCCAAGTACATAGCTAGCTGCCATACCTAAGATTGTAAGATAACTAGCCATCGTAGCTAACGGTTTTTGTGTTAATATTACAGGCGATGTTCGTTATAACGCTAACTTTTCTGCTTTCTGTACATGTGTATGTGTGAGTGAGTCGTTAATCATTTTTGCTGCTGATAAATAAGTTCTGTTAAAAATCACATTACATTGTTTCCTTCCAGGTAGGAAACTACTTGCGCATGTTCAGAGGCTCCTTATACAAAAGGTACCCATCTCTGTCAAGAAGACTAGCATCAGTGGAGGAGCGCAAGAAAATAGTAGCATCGTCTCATGGTGGGTATTGAGTTTAGTTGTAGTGTAATGACATACTTAAGACAAAGTTCCTTTTTTGCATAGTTCATTAGCTACATTTTGTTCAGTAGAATCGTCAGTGTTTTTTTTGTGTTAGATCACGGTTACACAACTTTAGCCACCAGTGTGACGCTGCTGAAGGCTTCAGAAGTTGAGGAGATCCTTGAAGGTCATGATGAGAAGTACAAGGCAGTCTCTATCAACACTGAGCCTCCAACCTATATTAGGTACGTCATCCTCCCCACCTATGGGGTAGGAGTGTCCTGGCTTGGCCTTATGCCCCCTTTCTTGCCCTATGCACTTTTGTCATGGTGAAGACTACACACCAATCAATATGTCATGGAGAAGAAAATTCTCTGTCCTGTTTACACATGGAATTAACCTAAATCTCAAGTAATCCAGTCACCAGTAGACAACTAATAAATGTTGCTGCGTATACCTAGCAATTTGACTGTATCTCCACTGACCTTGTGTGGATTTTGAATTTTCCCTTGTCTGCCATCTGCTATGTAATTTATTCTGGACTGTACAGAAAAAAAATGTTTCTAATAAATGTCTCCAATAAAGAGGATGCTGAGTTTAGTCCAGGTAATCTGATTGCTGTTAACGTTTAAGCAAAGCCTTTACATAGATTTGAAAGAAAAGGGTTTTTATAAATTTGATTGTGGCAGGCTGTATGGATATTGGTATTGTGAAATTCCACCTTATGTTGTTTTCAACTGAACACAAGTTCCAAAAATGAATTCCCTGTTATGTCAGTGACATGCACTGTTACTTATTCTATTAAATGTAGATAGAATAATGGTATAATTCATATCATGATGTTTACATGAATACTTTCTGAACACTTTTACATCAGTGAGGTGCAGAAATATGTTTGGTAAAACTTGTCTCATTGAATTATATGACAAATCTACCCCATTTGGATAAAATAAAATATTAAATGTGCCTGTGTACTTGTTTAGAGATTGTTATAAATAAGCAGTGTCATGGTACATATGAATCTTCTCAGTATTAGCTGAGATGTTATCCATGCAAACATTTTATTGTTCAGGATAAAATGTGCATATTTGCTATTAATCTAAGTCAGAAAAAACCTTTTGCCTGCTAAGACAGCAAAAGCTTAACAGTGTGCACATTGCCCAATAAATAAACCCTATATGAACCTCTGCTGCTAAATGACTACAGTAAAAGTCTTGAACTTGATCGTTCTATTACATGGCTGTGTTCACAGGGAGCAGAAGGCTAAGAGGAATAGTCAGTGGGTGCCCACTCTACCAAACAGTTCCCATCACTTGGATGCTGTACCCTGTTCCACAACAATAAACCGCAACCGCCTAGGCCGTGACAAGAAGAGGACTTTTCCACTTTGGTATTTAGTCCTGAGTACCAATGAAATACAGACAATAAAACAGCTTTACAAATAAGGCTCTAAATGCAGCATAGCCAAGAATTATTCCTTACTATCAACTATCACAACTATATTGAATTTATAGTGCAAATTGCAGTTAAAATGAATATACAGTATTATAAGTGTTTGCTTGGCCAGAATACCAGGCTGAATCTTTTTGGGAGTCCTGAAAAAACTGAGGTTTTCCTTGATCTCTTGCAGCTTTGACGATCATGATCCTGCTGTGATTCATGAGAATGCCTGCCAATCTGAGGTTCTGGTGCCTATCCGGTTAGACATGGAGATTGATGGGCAGAAGCTGAGAGATGCCTTCACTTGGAATATGAATGGTATGTGTTTAATGATGGACTTGTTATATGTATAAACTTCATTTTGATTGATATTGGCATTCCCTCAGATCTGTTGGAGAGCCAGTCCTCCAATTTGGGGCTCACAGCTGTGCTCCTATCACCACTGGGATTACCTTGGTGTTAACCTTCTGCATTCTTTCTATTTCCTCTTTCAAGAAATTTATATATGTGTATATAGTATGTATGGGTCTATGATTGAGAGAATATATACTGATTTGCCAATTTATGAAGTACATCTAATCTATAGATGTACCTATATGCTGCACATCTTTTTGGGGGCAAATTCTGTGTACTCAGAAGTCGAATGAGTAACATGTATTGCGTTCAATATGATTGTGCCATGTCTCCATTGGCTTTTTCATGAATAGTCTGTTTTTTAAAAAGGGTATTTGATAGCTTGATATCTTGCATTTGGGGGGGGGGAATCGGCCAACCTTCCAAATTGCAAAACTTTAAGCTTTTAGTGGTCTCAGAAGCAAACGTTGAAACATTTTGAACATGCAGACATTTTAGTTTGAATTTTATATCAAAAACATTTAAATTTTGAACATAAATAATGGTTTATTCTAGAGAGGGCACCAATTTGATGTCCTGTGTGGAATCGGGCCGATATCAGCAAAAAAGGATTGGGTATTGTTGAAGAAATGTTTAAGAAAACCGATCTATTACCATCACAAATCCAGCCTGAAAATGGCACAGCAGCACTTTGCAGCAGCACAGCACATGTGGTAACAGCCCTGTTAGTGTTAGCAGGTCACATGATAACAGCTGGGCTAGTGTGACCACGGTTTATACACTGCTGTAGAGTTTACCTGTAGCATTTTCTACCTGTTAACGATTCAAAACTTGGGGACCAAGGTGATTACCAAGGCAGTAAATATCTCGTGAGAGACTGACTAAGCAAATGGAAGGAAAAACAAATAAATTAAATGTTTTTAGTCTTGTTAAAGTTTTTTAGTTTTTTTATAGTTTTATTTTGGTTTATTTATTTTATTTGTTTGTCATCTCCATGCATAACATCTGTAAAATAGTGTATATATAATGCATCTCACACAAAACCATTCGATGTGATAAGTCACAGCTGTCACATTACAAAATGAACCAATCATACAACCCTACATGTGGCCTCAGGAGCAGGTAGCTTCCATACACAGCACCAGAGTTCGTTTGAATGAACTCCATTCCACTGATTTCAGGAGGATCAGAGATTGGTTCTGTGGCTTGAAAACAGCTTTCACACTCTACCAGACATACTGAACTCGCAGACAAGTGGTCATGGGTTCAGAAAAAAAAACACTAGAAAAGTCCACTAGAGTGCTACTTTCTTTCTTTCTTTCTTTCTTTCTTTCTTTCTTTCTTTCTTAAAGCTGCATTAAGTGTCTTTTTAAAGAACATTTTTGCTAACCTGATAAACATTCTGATGGATATCAATGAAATAACTGCTCTGATGAGATGTAAATATCTCAAAGATTGACTGGTTCTGTAACCAGTTGCACAGAATTCCTTACACAATACTAAAAGCTGCATTAACCAATGACAAAAAACTCTTCCATGAGAAGCCGAGCCTTCCTGCTTGGCAGTTGTTTTGCATGTGTATGCAGCACATAGAAGGATAGGCTAAGCATGCATGCTTTTAAAGAGAAGATGTGCAACTGACTTGTTTAGTGGGCAAGTCAGATAGAAGCTAGCAATAACTCACATCTATTACAGCAGGTTTAATACTGTAAAAATTAACAATATATGCTACAGTCTAGCAATGTGCTAAAACCTAACTTGTCTGTGTTTTTTTTGTAATAAGGAAGAGATGAGAGTATAGTAGCTTCTATCCTAACACTATCCTATGCTATTTTGTTCTGTTCTAAGACAAAATTAAATGTACACCATTTTAGACCATGAAAAGTTGAGCAAATGTGAAATCTGTACCTAGTATGTTTCTTTATTTCAACAAAGATGAAAACTTTACTTTTATAAGCCCCTCGGATTTATAGAGTTTTTCAGTGACTATTATAATGAATAGTAATGAATTCTGTGTTGGACAGGCAAAGATAATAATACACTGGCAAATACACCAGCCATCAATATATTGTTCACCTTATGTTGTTCATGTAGACTTGTACTTTTAGCTTTGAGAGACTAATTTGCAGTTTTTTTTTTCTAGAGAAACTGATGACACCAGAAATGTTTGCGGAGATACTTTGCGATGACTTGGATTTAAACCCCCTAACATTTGTCCCAGCCATTGCATCAGCCATAAGACAACAGATTGAGTCCTACCCCACAGACAGCATACTGGATGAGCAAATGGACCAGAGAGTCATCATCAAGGTGCAACAGCAACACTCATACTCTAATTACCTATAGGTCTTTAGTTACTGCTGTAATTTGTTTTCTACTCTCAACTACAGTTCTTGCTGTTGAGTGGCTGATTTATAGTAATTTGATAACTAATTTGAATTTCTATCATCTTTTGTGTACATTGTAAAAGGTTTTCCCAAACATGAAACTTTTGTTTACATAAACATATTTAGCATTAGTGCCTTAAATAATGTTCACTGGCAAAGGTAGGAAAAAAATCATATACACATGCATTTTATATATATATATATATATATATATATATATATATATATATATATATATATATATATATATATATATATATATATATATATATATAAACTGCAAAGTGTCATCAGAGGCATTTGTGATTTGTTTATTTATTTATTTTTTTATACAGCTTAATATACATGTGGGAAATATCTCGTTGGTAGACCAGTTTGAGTGGGATATGTCTGAGAAGGAGAACTCCCCTGAAAAGTTTGCCCTTAAGCTATGCTCTGAGCTAGGCCTTGGGGGAGAGTTCGTCACCACCATAGCCTACAGCATCCGTGGCCAACTCAGCTGGCATCAGAGGACTTATGCTTTTAGGTACCCACAAATATTCAAAATTAAATTTTAATTCTAATTAAGAGCTAGGCTGTGTAACATGTTTAAAAAAAAACAAACCTTTTACTGTACAAATGGACTGAAATACAGTAGACCCAGATGGCTTAACATTTGTGTAAACTCCAAAGTTAGATGTCTTTTCAGCCTCTCCCAATAGTGTCAGCAGCAGTATCAGCTTGATAAGTTATTTGATAACTCATTTGAGCAAAAATGCCTCAACTTACTGGGCATTTTTAAATATGTTGTTATTTTATGTGTTTTATGTGATATAATTGTTTTTATTTCTTCAAGATTACTTGAATATTTTTTACCTCAAAATTCCATATATTTAAGTAGCAGTGGTGGTCGTCAGGTCTTGTTTCCTGTTTCTGTAGTGAGAATCCTCTGCCAACAGTGGAGATTGCAATTAGGAACACTGGGGATGCTGACCAGTGGTGTCCCCTTCTGGAAACATTGACAGATGCTGAAATGGAGAAGAAGATCCGTGACCAGGACAGGAACACAAGGTAGTAAAATACAAGTTTAATATTTTCTAAAGTTGCACTGGATGGTAACCAAGACTTAAAGTTCAAAATATTTTTGTTTATTAAACCATTTTTACATCTTTTCTGACTTTAATTTTAGGCGCATGAGAAGACTTGCAAACACTGCTCCAGCATGGTAAAAGAAATTTGCCATTTTTTTACACCTATGACAATATGATCAAGAGGCAGACTGAGCAGTTTCAACTCTACAACACTGTACATTCCATTTTCCAGACTAAAGTTCTCCCATGTTGATTGATTCAAATACATTTAATTGCACAATATCTACTCCAGTCAGGTCTACTGCAAAATGTTAGGACCTGTTCAAATGTACTCTATTTATCTACTGTAAAGGATGTTTAGTAGCATGATAGTCTGATGTATCCTAATGTCTTAATTTGCCTTGTTTGTGAATAGTCCATTTTTGTAAGGTTGAATTATATCTGCTTTTAAATAAACAAATTACAACTATTGTGTTAATAGCAATGATTATATATTTATATGGTATAAACTTGTGAATGTGAGCCTGCTGAGTAAAAAAAATGTTGCTAAGCTAGCAAGAACTTGGTATTTCATCCATAAGGAAGTGTATGCACACGTACACACATACACAAAAACAGTGCAGACAAACTAATGATACTGACAAGGTGTTTATACATACAAAATGATAAAAGCACAGTACATTATAAACAAAGTCAAAAAGGCAAAGTGAACTACAAAGTGGCAAAGCCCACACTGACAAGTCAAAAGACCACCACCAGGTTATCTGTGTCAGGAGCATTTTACAATTCTTCTGAACACATTACTGCCAGTGAACAATCTAGTTGCAGTACATGGTGTCTAGAAAACTTTCAAACAGTGTATGACTAAGCACAATCTTTCACTTAGACACCGTTATTTTGAGATCTTAGATGAGATACTTGATAAACATGCAAAACATGCATTAATTGATATAAGTAACGTTCGAATACACACTTGTGCTGCCCGCCTCAACGTTACACCCCCTCACCTTTTATAATTGGTATGAATTTTGAATGGTCCTTCAAAACCAGCTGGTTAACTTTTAAAGTTTAATGTTTTCCTTTTGTGCAGAATCGAGCGCTTATGGAAGGGACGTATGGTCAGGAGTAACATGTCAGGCCTACAACAGCTTGGATGAAGGTGGATTGTTAGATTTGTCTAATGAGCTCCAATTCTTCTCTCTTGATTCACTATGTGCTCATCTGACACCTAATGTTTGACCTTCAACAATTTTTGGAATGCTGGAACTGCCATCTCTTTCGAAGAGAAAACAATCTGATTGCAGATCAGCTATGGCATATTGGAATGCTGCAGATTTAGAACTATGTGACACATACAGAGCATGGATACTTCCCCTTTCAGTACTGCAAGGTATATTGCAGTATTTGAGTATTTAAATGAAAAACCACCAGCGCCAGACTGTTTTATTATAGGTTTATTATAAGCAAAATGTTCAAAGCCTTCAAATATATTTATAGAGGTAACACCTGAAAATATGTTGATTTGTTCAACAACATTTGCTCTTTGTTCAAAATAAATCAAACATTAAAAATAAATGCAAATAAGCATAAAAGCATTTCTATGCAATGCTGTGCTGGGGGTCAGTGAAGTTTGTCCTGTCTTGTCACCGGTCATTGTAAATCCAAGCCTCTGTTTGTTCAAAGCCCTGTAGTGGTTTGCTACCTGTATTTGTTGTGTTCATATGTCCGAGTTATTTGTGCATAGCCAAAAATAATAATAATCTAAATTTATTTATATACCACTTTTTAAAACAGATGTTGTCACAAAGCAGCTTTACAAATGTCCAAGTCCAAGCCCCCAATGAGCAAGCCAAGAGCGACAGTGGCAAGGAAAAACTCCCTGGAGCATGAGGAAGAAATCTTGAGAGGAACCAAGACTCAAAGGGGGGAGGGCATCCTCCTCTGGCTGACAATATCCCTGCTTGTGTAAGTCGTGTTATTTGTTATAGCCTGCTTCCCTTTTCTGTTGCCGTGTTACAATGTATTTACAATGTTTTCCCGGACTCTCAGTGTTGGTCCTGGATTGTGATTATGACTCTGATTCTGGATTTCTCTCATATAAATCTCTTCTCAGCGAATGTGTCCACCTCATAATCACTCCACATTACAAGAATACAGGTTTGGTTCAGTAAAGTTGTTCAATTCCACTAGTAGCTCTTTAGTCTTCTGATTTTATGAATGTGTTACTTTTTCTTGCCAGAAGGAACTTCCTTCCGAGTGCCCCAGTATCAGTGTCAACTTCACCAACAAAGGTGATTTTCAACAAACTCTGGAGTTGCTTTTTTTTTTTTTTTTTTTTTTTTTTGGCTGATAAAGCATCAGACAACACTGAAGCATGTTTGCTCTTGTAACACTGAGGGGGAAATACTTGGCAGTATCAACTTGACAAGACAATAAAGTCCTCTTCACTGCAAAATAAAAGTAGGACACCATTACAAATCAGCACACTAAGAAGTAAACTGAAAGGAGAAAATAAAATGACCTTTTTTCACGAGGCTACCTTTAAAAGGAACTGTCCTGTATCTGGAGCTGCAGTCTGGACTACTTACAGGGCAACAGATTATAAAAGTTGGATCAACAATTTGGATCACAAACAAAGAAACATGGCAATACTAAAATTCTTACCTAAAGCCATTTTGGTGGTAAGAGTGCCCCCTTGATGAATTGTATTTTTACTCTAAACATGAGTTTACAATCCAGGTCCATGCTTCACATCTAAAAACTATAGCTCTGACTTACAGTGTAGATACAATACTTAAAAGAAAGTTATGACATTATGCATTGGTTTATTTATAAAGATACCCTGATGTGTGGGCATTCTTCTTTGGGTAACTTAAATGATTAGCACTTAATAAAAAGAATACACATATAATGTATATACTGCTCAAAGAATTAAGGGAATCACAGCA
Source organism: Electrophorus electricus (assembly GCF_041902795.1). NCBI lineage: Eukaryota > Metazoa > Chordata > Actinopteri > Gymnotiformes > Gymnotidae > Electrophorus > Electrophorus electricus. Next base: position 425,510 of record NC_137521.1, on the reverse strand, counting down.
TAACACCAAGTCAATTAAACATCAGGGATATCAATCTGTCCAGATAGGAAGCATAAGTGATTGCAAATCAATTTCAGCAGCTTTGGTGCAAATGAAAGTGACAACAGGTGCACTGGAGTGGCAACAGCAAGACAACCACCAAAAAGGGAATGGTTTTACAGATGGTGGCCACAGACAATTACTCTCTCCTTATCCTTCCTGATGGATTGTTCTCTACAGTACTGTAGTTTTGTGTTTTTCTAGTGTCCTTGCTAGTGTCCTTTGCTAGTGTCACTACTGGTAGCATGAGGTGGTACCTGCAGCCCATTCAGGGTGCACAGCTAGTCCAATTCCTCCAGGATGGCACATCTAAATATACCATCGCAAGAAGGCTTGCTGTGTCTCCCAGCACGCCCATCACAGTCTCAGGAGCATGGAGGAGATACAAGGACACAGGCCATCACACAAGGAGATCTGGACAGGGCTGTAGAAGGGCATCAACCCAGCATGAGGACCGGTGTCTACTCCTATGTGCGAGGAGGAATGGGAACAGAACTGCAATAGCCCTACAAAATTATCTCCAGCAGGCTACTGGCATGCATGTTTTAGACCAAATTGTCAGAAAGAGACTCCATGAGGGACTGACATCTGGTGGGATCCTGTACTCACAGCTCATTCACCAGAGAACATCAGAATTGGCAGGTCCACTATTGGTGCCCCATTCTTTTCACAGATGAGTGCAGGTTCACACTGAGCACGTGCGACAGATGTAAAAGAGTTTGAAGACACCATGGTGAAGGTTATGCTGCCTGCAACATCATACATCATGACGAGTTTGGCGGTGGGTCAGTGATGGTCTGGGGGGACGCATATTCTTGGAGGGTTGCACCAATGGACAGCTGAACACCAATTTCTTCTAACTAGCTAACAAAGGCTGACTCAATTTAGCTTACAAGGTATAATAAACTATATTATGAATCTGACTACATTATAAATCTGACCTTTCAAGTCAGTGTTATGTACAATTCTGTCAAAATGCATTAACAAATAACAGGAAACGACATTAATGATAACTGAAACTAATTAAGTTAGCTAGCTAGCTATGTGCCTATCTCTTAAACACAGCTAAGGTTAGAGAATGTTAGTGATTTAAAATGGAACACTTAAACCTGGTTGTTCCACCATATTCACTGAGTGGCTGTGTCTAATTGTCAGAGCTCCTGGCTTCGCCTAAATCAGTTGATCAACAGAGTTTTAAGGTGAACGCCTTCTTGACACATCTGTAAAAATTGTCAGATCTCAGAGGCAAAAGATTGACTGCAGAAGCAAAGGGAATATTTCAGAAGCAAAAGAACATAGCACAATCCATGAAAAGAGAAAAATGAAAGAAAAGACTGTCAGAATACAAAAATGAATATTTCATGACTGCAAATAGTAAAACGATAACCAAGTATATCAAAAGGAATGTTTTATTTAATAAATATGAATGCATTCGCAACATACATGTTTGATAATGGGGAGGGGGGGGGAGGGGGCAGTTGTTATCTGTCAGTTCTACAATCACCCCTCACATTAAAATGTTTTTATGTTTAACTTATATAGAAGTATAGAATAAGGTTTTATAGAAGTAATTTATAAAAGTAATTTATCATTTGAAATTAAAGTTTGTCATCTGAGCAGTTCACTTATATGGAATGGGCGAGGTTAAAATTTGAATTGCAGCCATCCACTAAAAGGCGTCAGACACATAATGGCTTCACTGTTCACCCGCTGTCGTCTAGTCCGTCGGGTACACCGCCTATGTTAGAATCACAATGCTTTACTCATTTCAGGGAGCTGGCCCAGTTCATCTCTTACAAGCCTTAAGACACAGTATGGCCATGTGACTTTATTTCTACAGGAAGAGTGGGTAGCCCGAGCAGCAGTTGTAGTGACTTTGTGGTCAGTTATTAACAATGGGTTGCAGACTGTTCAATCTCTGTGAATATGAGACATATAAACTTGTCAGAATCCGGAGCGTAAAACTCGGGACGTTGAAATGGACATTAAATGGAGTTATCCTGATGTTTATATGGTGAGTGGGGTTCTCTTGTATTAACCGTAATAACAAAAACAATACCACAACAAGATTATGTTGTTGATGCATAATATCATTAATAAATCAGGAAGCCAACATTGTATTATGTTGTTGGCAGTGCTGTTTCAGGCATCGGGGATTCTTATGAGTAGATGATGTATTTTTCACATGAAGCAAAATAATTTCAGACTTCTTTTTAACAGTTTCATGATGCTGTGGAATAAAGAATATCAAGAGTATGACTTGATCACAAGTTCTGTAACAACAAAAGTCAAAGGAGTGGCACATACAAATATCCCTTACATTGGTGAAGTTGTGTGGGATGTTGTAGACTACAGCGGACACTCTCCGGTAACACTGATGCTGTATGGCGTACATTAAGTATATTTAGATGTTAATTATGTGTTTTGGAGGACTGTGTTTGTTTTTCAGGAAAGAAATTCATTTTTTGTGGCAACAAATGTTATTGTCACAAAGAACCAAAAACAAGATAAATGCCCAGAGGTATGTATATATTTTGGGACTTGATTTATTCTTAATATTGGTCATTTTTATAATAATTTTAAATGGGATCGTTTCTTTATGACTACAGATTCCACCTTGGGGTCTATGCAAAGCTCATATGGACTGTGAGAAAGGGTTCTCAGACCAACATAGCCACGGTACTATCATGTCTGTTACAGTATTTGCTCAGTTTATTTATATCTTAAATTATTCTTACCTTGATTTGTGTGTGTATCAGGGGTTCAGACAGGGTCGTGTGTGAAGTACGACATTCTGAGAAAGACATGTGAAATATCAGCTTGGTGCCCAGTTGAGAGCCAAAAGAGACCTCCCAGGTGCAGTAATAAAAACAAATCATATGTTTGTAGTTTAGAGGCTCATAATCCATAGAATCCTATCTATGCACAAAAAAAACAATAGGCAGTTTAGGTCCACAGCAGGTTTTTAACTTCCACAAGTGTAAGCATGAGTGGTTTTACTCCTGTTGCATTGGTAGCACAAGGGTTGCTTTAAGGAAGCGTTAAGAGGAACTTCTGCACCTTTATATAGAAACTGAGTCATGTGGATTTACATGAAATATTGTGTTGGGGGACAATGTTAACTTGTTCTGAATATTACTGACTTCCAAAAATAATGCTTACCTGTTATTTCCATTTATACAGACCTGCCCTTTTAGCCTCTGCAGAAAACTTCACTGTGTTAATCAAAAATAATATCAGATTCCCAGCCTTTAATTACATAAGGTAGAAACTTTTTCACCAACACTATTCATGTATCTTGCACTTTGCACTGCTGCTAACATTTGGGCACCTAAGTGTTTTAAAATGCTTAACCTTGACTTATAGAGAAAGCCAAAAACTTAGGTAGAAAATATTGAATATAATTCACCTACAACAAAGTTTTTTGTTTTTGTTTTTTTCTAGAAGAAACATACTACCTGAAATGAAGGACAGTGACCTTAAAGGTTGCATTTACCATCAATTCACCAACCCATATTGTCCTATATTCCGTCTGGGAGATGTTGTGCATGAAGCCAAAGAGAAATTTTCTGATATGGCTGTGGAGGTTAGAATATTTAAGCAGACTATTTTTTCCAGCACTATTATATTTTTCAGCAATATATTTTTTTCAGTGCTAGTAATTATTTACTTCTCATAGGGTGGTGTAATTGGGATCCAGATCAACTGGGACTGTGACTTGAACAGGTTCTTCCACAGCTGCCTGCCCAAATACTCATTTCGCCGTCTGGATGAAAAGGAGAGCAACCAAACCTTGTATCCAGGCCTGAGCTTCAGGTAATGAAAAATACTGAATAAACATCCAATGTATAGAATTTTAATATTGATCTAAGATATATATTTTTAAATTTGTTCTTAAACTTCATACTATGTTTCAGGTTTGCAAGATACTTTACCATGAACGGTGTTGAACAGAGGACTTTGTTTAAAGTATATGGCATTAGATTTGATGTTATGGTGTTTGGCAAGGTGAGAATAAGAGCAACATTGTGATAGATAATTTTGGTTAGCATAAATTTTTTTCTATTTTACAAAATCTTTTTTACTCCTTTTTTTTAGGCTGGTAAATTCAGCATCATTCAGCTAATTATCTACATTGGATCAACACTCTCATATTATGCCCTGGTGATTGTCATTAATATTTAAATTCATATTTATGATATAGTTGAGCAGATTATAAAATAATAAAATGGTACTGTGCACCTCATAGACCAATGTCTTCATTGACTGGCTTATTGGGACAAAGTGCTACTCAAAAAAAGCCAACCAGAACTACTCAGAAAAGTTTGAGTCAGTACATGATCAACAGGAGGTGACGCATAAACAGCCACACTTACTCATACTTTTACACCTGGTTCTCCAGTGTGTATAATTTATAGTTGTTTATACATCCCTAAATCATAAAACTGATTAATGTAATTGTTCACTATTTCAATGCAATGTTTATTGCAGTGCCTTCTTTGCATATCTTTTGTGGATGAGGAACAGCTAAGGGTGGTGAAAAAGTCGCAAAAGAAAAGTCTACAGGAAACCAATCCAGTTTTTCTGCACCGGTGGAAGGTGAGGTACATATTTCAGACCTTTGTCAGACCTTCAAAGACACATAGCAGAAGCTGATGAAATTTCTTAACCAGTACTAAATGTTTGTTAAGCACAATAACTAACAAAATATACAGCAAGATGACCAAAGATTATATGAGAATACATTTGTATTAAAATAAGTACAAAGGAATAGATTGTCACCAAGAGTTGGTGAGCTGTGTCCCAATATGAATGATAACAGTTCAAGGTTTGTGCACATCACACCAACCACTTTGATCCCTCTGCAGTACAGAATCGGTGGCTATGATCAGTGGCTATGATCCATTAAATTACTAAGCATTCCAGAACAAAGCTAATGTAGAAACTAAACCAATTCTAAATTCATTTATGGCTATCTTCAAGTATTGGTATGCTAGTACCTAATAAGTAGAACAGAATTTGACTGACAACACTAACAAGGTAAAATTAATGTGGCGCAGTGGATGAATAGCTGGAATATTTGCTTGCAGAATTCTGTTAACCATTTGTTGGACTAGTGCAGAAGGAACTATATATACTTGTGAGATAGTTGGCTACCTATCAATTTAGTTAACCATATCTGTGGAATTAATTATAAATAAATGAAAATGATAATGTCAAGCAGACTGTTTAGTTTTGTTTATACTGGATAGTAGCAGCACAGACCTAAACTAAAATACACCAATCAACATAGGTTATGTTGTCTTATCTTTGTCAATTATTTGTATTAGAATACTTTGACTGGCAAGAGATTTTTGATTGTCATCCAGAAACGTGGGCAGACCATGACCCCACCTGTACAGATTGGCCAGTGGAGTGAACTGAAGGCAGACGGCATTCTCTCTGCAAAGCACAATGATGTGAGCGCTGGTACACCTTTGCAGGAGAAGCCCAGGTCTGGATACCTTGACTGGTGTCATTGTGGCGTTTGCCACCACTCAACCAGCTTGCATGAGCAGCTCTGTTGTCGACAGAGTAAAGGGCGCTGTATTTCCACCTGCTCCCTCTTCCATGTTCTAGTGCTCAATCATTCAACCTTGGAGACTGCACTGCTCTATGAGACGCCACTTGCAGAGCAGCATGAAGAGGACCAGCTGCGCCATGAGGCTTATGCACAGTATATTAAGTGGCGATTTGGTGAAAAAACACCCATGGATGCTGTTCCTGTAATACCTAGTTGCTGTTTATGGAGGATTAGGGATCAGTACCCCAGCCCTGATGGCAAATATAGTGGCTTCAAGTTCCATTAAGTCCTTTCATTGTGACACCGCTAAAGCAAGTCTGTTTTAGACTTTGGAATGCTCCTAAATGTTAATACTGTGTTGGTTAATGAGCTCCCATTAATGCCCAGGCTGGGGCCATTACAACTGTTGCCACTCAGCCATCTTTCAGGATTAAAGGGGTCTGTATTGCCACATTCCCCAATCTAGTGCCTAGTCATTATACCTTGAAGATTGCTCTACTCTATGGTGTGCTTCTTGTAAGGTGACATATGGAGGCTATGTCAGTCCAAGCTGGACACTAACCACCATTAAGCTCCAACAGAATTTTGTTTAATGAGAATGTATTAAAATGAACCTATTATGCTTTTCTGTTTTTTTCTCTTTCCTTTAGTGCATTATATAGCTTTTTGTGCATGTAACCAAATTGCAAAGTTACAAAGCCTAAAATACATGCCAGAGGCTGGAATGCTTTCCAACAGAAACCATTTTTCTTAGCTGCCTGATATTCCTCATCGGAATGGCTAGAACAGAGCAAGCAAGCTAACCACTCAGAGCAGACTGGTCTCATTAGGAAGGGGCTTAAAGACACAGGAGCTCTAACAGCATTTCAGATAGAAGGTGAATAGAGATGTACAGCATGAGAAAAAAGCAGTAGACCCAATAAATAAAATTATAAACACTGAAAATGAGCATATATCCAAAAAACAACCAGACAGTGTAACACTGCTTAAGAATAATGGTTTTTTTGTTTGTTTGTTTTTTTGTTAACAACACAGATATAACACACAAATAGCTCCATGCTTCTCTAATGCTTCTCCCATAAGATAGAGTTCCAATGGCAAAAAGCGGTAGGTTACAAATCATTTTAACTGCTGGTAATAATGCAAAAACAAAATATTACCATTGTGATATGTCTTGTGATCTAATAAAAGTGAATGTAATGGATAAATATTGGCATGCATTATTGATTAATGTATTAATTATGTTTAGATTACACATGATTTGATGCATTTTAACAGACAAAAATACTAATTAGGAACATAGGAATAAAGTGTTGCACTTGATAAATTACCTGCTTAAGAAAGATTAGGCCCTTGCATCCTCCTTGTTGTCCGGTGTCTCTTCGTCATAAAAGTCAGCATTAACCAGTTTTAATTCATGCTTTTGATTTAAAATATGAGCATAGAAATGGTCCAGAAGTAATTTATGCTAAACATTGGCAAGTAAAGAAAAATATATAAAACAAAATACATTAGGGATTTGCTGCCTAGCAAACTGAATAAGAGAGTTGTGCACGATGCTGAATTTACCTGCCTACGATATATATATATATATATATATATATATATATATATATATATATATATATATATATATTTGATAGATAGATAGATAGATAGATAGATAGATAGATAGATAGATAGATAGATAGATAGATAGATAGATAGATAGATAGATAGATACGCATTTGTAATTTAGAAGCAAACAACATAATTAAGCAAAGCACAACTTTCAAAACAACAGATAAGTCAATCTCTGCAGCTTACAGTGCCATACTTTGTCAAAAACAAATCATATTCCATAAGCTTTTACCAGTGTGAGCATTTTAGCAGTTTCACTGTTTTTAACATATTTGGCATAGTTTTAGAGAAGAGGAATTTGTTGCATATTGTAATGGTATGTTGAATTTCACATTTTAATCTTCTTCGATAACTCTTCTCTTAACTAGTTGTACATATTAAGTCTTTGCTTAAACTGGATGCATTTGTCAATAAACAGTTACATTTATGTAATGCTTATAATTGTACTTCACTATACCATATAAACATTTGACAGAAGGATGTAAAGGCAGTAAAATTTGTGAAAACCAAAATTTGTGTCAGTCTCAAAACTTTTGGCCAATACTGTGATCTAACAAAGGGATCACAATTCTAAACAAAACACAGAAGGACAACACAAGTGAAACCCAGTGCATGCTTACATACAGATCTAGAGATCCACAAGCACAAGCTGACTAGGGATATCAAAAGACAAGGTAAGCACACCAAGACCACAAAAGTCAAACAAACACTAAGGCACCTCACACATTGTTAGGACAACTCTAGCAGGAGCTTGGCCAAGCTGCCATCTTTGCCCAGCAGGGTCCTTATATAGGCCACAGCAATCACTTAAGGCAGGGCGGAGCGAGTAACAAGGCGTACAGCAAGACCCAAATCCCGAACTGGATGAGGAGCACACTGCAGCAGTCCAGGAGCAAAACAATACACAAATCTCGCAGGACCTGTCCTGGTCCCGCCACACCAACTCCCTGGCAAACAAGGCTTGTCACTGTCTTTACCACCTCAGACAGCTAAGAGACTTCAGACTGCCCTCCAAGGTGCTGTGAAACTTCTATACCTGCACTATCGAGAGCATTCTCACGGGGAACATCACAGTCTGGCTTGGGAAGAGCACCAAGCAGGACAGACAAGCACTCCAGAGGGTGGTGCGTTCAGCAGAGCGCATCACTCATACGGAACTTCCTGACCTGCAGACCACATATTACAAGCAGTGCCAGACCAAGGCTAGGAGGATTGTGAAGGACCTCACCCATCCCAACAATAAGCTCTTCTCTCTGTTGAGGTCAGGGAAGCGCTTTCGCTCCCTGATGACCAACACAGTGAGACTAAAGAGGAGCTTCTTTCCACAGGCCTTTCGGTCCCTGAAACAGGGCAACTGATGAACTGTGGGGATTACTCTGTGTTTGGTGTCCACAATAACATCATATAAAAACTGTAAAAATTGTAAATTGTAAAAACTGGAAATTGTACATTGTATATATGTATATTATACATTCCCTCTTCATCCATCATTACATGGATTATTTATTCATCAAACCACATCCATTTCCCTGTATCTCCCTGTATCTCTCCTTGGCTCAGACAGAGCAGTTACAAAAGGCATTTCACTGCCAGTTATGCCATGCATGACTATGTACATGACAAATAAACTGTGAATTTGAACTCAAATTGTTATCAGAGCACTTCAGTAGATTCTGGATGTATGCTTATTCCTGTACCCTTGGTATGATTCACATTCATTTTTACTGTAGGAAATTGTAGTAATGGGATGGAAAAATCCTGTCTATTCAGTTCCATATATGCAATATTTAAAGCTCTATAAAATAAAATAATCTCCTCTACTCATCTATGGCTTACTGCAAGCTCTCAGACATTATTTTGTTCTGTTGTTCACCATTTTTAAACCAAAAAAAAAATCAACATATTTGTTTCTTTATTTTTCAGCACATTTTTAAAAGTTTTTTTCAAGTTATCTTCTATTATATTAATATTAAATGATTCATCTGTTTTACAGTGAATAATACTTTTATATATTGCATTTGTTGTGTGTGGGGATTTTTTGTGAATACTAGAAGCTTGTTGTCTGTAATTTAACATTTAAACTTGGCTCCAATAAGGTCTTCTTCATGTCAGAAAAAAAACAAAAGGTTTGTGGAAGAAAATGTGAAAGAGGTCTGTTTATATGTGTGCATTTGTATATAGTAATGGTTGTAGTGGAATCTATCTATAACTGATTTTATAGACCAAAATACACATTTAAGACGATTGTGCCATTCCAATAGTCCAGATTGCTACAGTAAAAATGACTGAAAGTCATACCACAGGTATACCACAGGTATATAAGATATTTCAAGAATATATTGGAGTAATCTGATAACAATTGGATGTTTATTTTATATTGTTTCAAAAGTTGACATATAGTGAACAAAATAGATATTTTACAGGATTTTTCTTCCCCAATACTCTAAAGTCCTATAGGAACATTGAATGAAATCTTCAAAAGGTGATGTATAGACAACCAAATAGACATTTTTTCAACCCATTACTACAGTAAAAATGATGGAAAGCCATATCATGGCTTTCATAAGAAAGTGTATTTTCGGAATATAGTGGGGTGATCTGATAACAATTTTGTTTATATGTCACGGAACACTCCCTTCTCACCGGTCATGTGGTATGGCCTGCTGTGTGCAGTGGGAGTTTCTTGTTTTGTCTTGATTGTAATCACACCTACATGTTTGCACACAACTGTACCTAGTTAGTGTTGTTCTGTGTTTATGTATTTAAACCCCTGTCAGTGTGTGCATCACTGTCGGTCCTTGTCTCTATTCACATTGTCGATGCCCGTGGTTGTGGTCATGTTCGTTGTTTACGTTATGTGTGAGTGCCAATGTTGTATGTGTCTTTCAATAAATGTCTGTCTCTCTCAAGGGAGTCTGTGCATCCTGCTCTGTGCCTGGCAGCACTCAGGCCATTACATTATAGTGCTTCAAATGTTTCATATATGGAACTGAATAGACAATTAACAGAAATTTGCCATCCCATTACTCCAAATTCCTACAGTAAAAATGACTGAAAATCATACCCTCGGCACATGTGTAAGTGTTTTTAAAGAATCAAGCAGAGGGATCTGATAATTTGATTTGCCTAGTTTATTGAGCTTCAAATATTGCATATATGGAACCGAATAGACATTTAACAGGATTTTGCCATCTTATTACTACAAATTCCTACAGTAAAAACATTAGAAAGTCACACAATGAGTACAAGAGAAAGTGTATTTGATTAATTTAATGGCGTGATCTGATAACAATTTGATTATTTTATTTTATAGATCTTAAAATATTGCATATATGAAACCAAAGAGACATATTAATAGGATTTTGCTACCCGATTACTCCAAATTCGTACAGTAAAAATGACTGTGAATCATACCATGGGTACAAGAGTAAGTGTACTTCAAGAATGTACTAAATTGATTTGATAAGAATTTGATTTGTTTATTGTATAGAACTTTAAATATTGCATATATGAAACTGAACAGACATTTAAGAGGATTTTGCTACCTCATTACTCCAAATTCCTACAGTAAAAATGACTGTAAATCATGCCATGGGTGCAAAAGTAAGTGTACTTCAAGAATCTCATATAGGGGTATGTGTGTATTTTATAGAGCTTCAAGTATTGATATATAGTGCACTGAATAGACATTTAAGAGACATTTAAAAGACATTTAAGAGAATGTCACAAAAGGCAATATAGTATATAACTTTTGATAGAGTGGAGAACCTAGCGTGTCCCTGCAACCTCTCACCCCGACCCCCTCCAGAGTTTTGGTGACCATCGAAGCGCCGGACGTCACTAGTCACATGATAACTTTGATGCGAGCTTCGATATACTGTGTCGAATCAGTGTGAATTGAGCTTCGATACACTGTGTCGAATCAGTGTGGTTTGCGATAGTGGAACGAGCTTCGGTGGCTTGGTGTCGAATATCCCATTTCTACGAGGAAGTACACAGCTAGCTACATAGGACACGTATTAGGCTTGTTTTTGCGTTAATACATTAATGCATTCCTGAGACCAGCTAGTTTTTAACGATGTCTTGGTACAAAATAAAAAGATTAAGTAATTAAAGTAAGGGTAAACAGGGTTCTAATGACTATCTTATGCTACTGAAGTCTACAGGGAGTTCATTAAAATCTTTACCGAATGAAGGACTAGCTTAGCTGCTTGCAGAAGATAGACGCACTACGTAATGACAGGTAAGTTAACTATATGAAATGTCTTAATTTGAAGGGCTCTCGTGACCCTAGGCTGATGTCTGCCAGTCACCGGTAACCAGAAATTAGGAATAGCTTTAATTAGCAGCTCACGATATCCGTTTCTAACAAGTTGGGAACGTTGGGAACACGAAACTACTACAAGAGAAATAGGTTGGATAACCTAGCTTAGCTAGATACCTAGCCAACTAACAAGTATCTGCAAGAGAAAAACTGCTTCATGGTATCCTTAGCATGCTGTCATTGGTTTCGCTGGCGAAAACGTTAACCTAGGTTATAGACTTTTGTAGCTAGTGAATGTATAATGGCAAATTAATCTTAAATTTATTGGGTTTGTTTTTTTTTGGTAGATGCTGTTGTTTTAAATGTACCGGTTATCCGGCAGCTATATCATTGGGACTGCGGTTTGGCGTGTTCGAGAATGGTGTTAAAGTAAGTGCTAATTGTCAAGTCTTCGTGTAAGTAGCGTGTTTCATTATACCTCACTGATACTACTTTTCCAAATTGCTCAGATATCTTCATCCAGTAAGCGAGGAAGAATTCCAGGAAGCCTGCTGGGATCTGAAATTGACGGAAAGCGTGTGGACTATCGATCTCGCATATCTTATGCGTCAGCTAGACGTTAAGCATTGCTTCTGCACGCAGACCTTAGGAGTAGATAAGGGCTTTAGAAATCAGGTGAACCACATGTTGCAGAATTTACATAACTAGTGTGTAAGTGTAATGCTGGGTAACAATTAGATGTCGTTTTCCCAACTGTGGTGCTGGACACACTTGCCCCCGCTGCACAATGTTGTCTTTCCTACTGCTTGCCTCCTGAATATAAAATGTCTACCACCCCTTTTAAAATGGCAGGTTTTTGTGATGTAAAAAACTGAATCCAAGATAAATCATGTCAGAATATTTTCTACCTTTTATAGTGAAACTGAAAACCTAAAAAGTGAACCTGAAACCTAAAAATCAAAAACAATAAAAATCATTTTATGCAGAAAAAAAGGGAAGCGGTGTTGAGTAATCTGGTTGCTTAAGTGGGCATACCCCTAAACTAATACTTAAGTACCCTCAAACTAAGCACCTATATCACATTATTTTTAGATAAGTACATCATTTTGTCACATCTTGACTGGAATGGAATGGAAGATATTGGAAGAATGGAAGATATTGCTAACTGTCAAATTGTCTGGGCATATCTCATGCACAGTTCTGCCTGGGCCAAAACTTTGATTTTTTTTTTTTTTTTTTTTTTTTTTTTTGGAAGGTGTGCTTTAGGTTGATGTCATGCTGAAAGGTGAAATTCCTCTTCATCTCAAGTTCAAGTGTCAAAACATCTTCATCACCATAACTGGTATTTGGAGCTATTCAATGTCCTTCCATCCTGATTAAAGCCTCAAAAGCATGATTTTTGCCATTTTTAAGGCAAACATATTCTGGTATTATGGCCAAAATATGGCCAAAAAAATACTTTGGCCTAATCAGAGCAAAACACTTTATTCCACTTGGTTTTGTGAGATTGGATGTATTGTATGTTTTTCTGCAAACTTTATCTGGGCTTGGATGTATGTGTTTTTTTTGTTTGTTTGTTTTTTTTAAAAAAGGCTTCCATTTTGCCACCATATCCCAGTGCCCCAGCATATGAACAATTCAGGAGCTTGTCACATGTAAAAAGAAAACACTTCTTGCCAGAAATTGTTACAATTATTTAATGCCTTTTGGCAACCTTCAGTTTTAGAAGGACATTGTTAAATTGTAAAACACACACATAACACACAATATGGACATGGGACATACCATCCGGTTCACACTGTTGTGCCATACTTTATCGACTTGTGTTCAATTGTATATCTAATACCTTGAAAACATTTTGTAACCCTCTCCTGATTTATATTTTTCAGCAATGAGACATCATACCTGCTTTGTAAGCTACCTGAAACTGCTGAACTTTTATTTGGGGTTAGTTAGTCACTTTACTTGATGCAACTATTTAGTATTTAACATGAGTGTTAATTTAATTGGTTGATTCTCAAGTCTATTCTATACACATTCCCAAGTATTATATTATTATATTAGGGTTTGCACACTTATGTAAACAGGTTTTTTTTTTTTTGTGATTTTATATATATATATATAATTTGTTTCCCACCTAAAATGAATCTTATTGGTTTTCACTTTAATTTCTAGGTTTCACAAAGGTAGACAAGGTTCTGACAATTTTTCTTGGTTTAATTTTGTACTTTACAAAAATCTGTCATTTTAACAGCTGTGTAGACTTTTTTATATCCACTGTAATTAGCCATTTATGAGTGCCTTCATAAACCCAATTTGGTATGAGGGTTAGGCTAGCAAATCATGAATCTATGTGGCACAGGGTAGGTATCATAACTTAGTGGTGACAGCGAGAAAATATTGTCTGCACTGGACAGCATGTTACACTGTATGATTCTTTGGTAAAAAGTTTTTTGTTTGTTTGTTTAACTGTCGTCCTGTACAACCAGAATACCATGACAACTAAATAATGACAAAGGGTAGATAAAATTATGCATTGTGATCCAACTGTAAATAAGTGTTAATACTCTGTTTTTGGATTTTTTTTTGCTGTTGTAGTCATTCTACAAAAAGCATTTTGACACGGAAGAAGAAAGAGTAAATGAACTTTTTCTGAAAGCAGAGAGCAAAGGAGTAGTAGTGAAAAAACGGTACAGTGAGCACCTTTTTGAGCATGAATATTAAAAACACATCAATCCATGGTCATACCAGTTCCATTGTAGATATGTGGCACCCAGAACAGAAGTTGATCTTGGTAATGGTGATTTATATTGCTACCAAGTGTGAAAAACATCCTAACAACAAAAATCTCCATTTTTTTGTCTGTAGTTCTGTAACTGTTCAGGAAATCCAGGCCCATCTGCACCAAGGTCATGTGGCCATTGTACTGGTTAATGCTGTAATGCTGGTGTGTGAACTCTGCTCCACTCCTGTCAAATACTGCTGCTTTCTCCCTGTGGGCCAGAAGTGCTTCTGTAGGAAACCTGACTACCAGGGTCACTTTGTGGTAGTATGTGGATTTAATCGTACCACTGGAAGCATCTTCTATAATAATCCGGCCTACTCTGATCGTGAGTACTGCATGTATATAAGAGTGAACACACAAATTAGTGCCATCCAACTTTCAGTTGAAGGAAGAGAGACTAACCTTTGTTCATTGAGTGTGAAGTGGTAATTTGTTTTTAGGACTCTTATCTATAGTAGCCCCAACTCCATGTCATTAGCACTACAGTCGTACTGATAAAGAAGCTATAAACCAGTTTTGTGGGGTTTTGTTTTGTTAACTAACCATAAATAAATAAATAATAAAAATTGTTAACTAACTGTTAACTAAGTCTTTATGCAATTTAGGTATTATGTTTAAAATTCTGAAAATACAAACCATAAGGGTTTGTATTAATATTATAGATGAACAATATTGTTCTCTATAAAATGTAATGTCCAAGAAGAAACTTCAATTTTTTATTGTGCAAGTAACTAATTGGAATGCCTCAGTGACTTACAGGCAATCTGTTTGATTTACAGGTGTGTGCTGCACAAGTATTAGTAATTTTGAAGAAGCAAGGGTGAGCTATGGAACAGATGAGGACATTCTTTTCATCTACAAGGAGAGTTGATCTAATTCATTATGGGGAATTTGGTTAGCTTGGCTGCAGTTTTGTACCATATAGCTGCACTACTGGAAAATAATAGGTGGTATAACTCATCTCGGGCTTTCATTTTCATTCGAGGAGAAATAATTCAAGATGTATACCACAAATGGAAAAAGAGTTAGTCTCTGTTGTTCCAATAAACTCAGGGCCAGGTTAGGTCATAGACAAATGATCGACAAATGTTCATTAGCAAGCTACACTATGTAAGCATTTCACTCTACAATAAACATTTGTATTATTCTTTTAGAATTAATTGCAGTCTGTTCATCTGTTTTGTATGTGACACAAGCTCAATCTTTGTATTCAAAATATACATATTGGATAAATGAGCCCATTTAAGAAGAGTTGTGGCTGTGTTGGTGATTACTTCACTGCTCTTTGGTCTGTTCACTTGACACTGGAATAAATGTACCAAGTGCCTTAAATGTGACCATATTTTAGTATAATTTTAATTGCCATTAAAAGAGAGACTTTCAAAAATGCAGGTAAATTGCTTGCTGGATGAGACTTCCATCACTTCAACTTGCAATAACTAATCTTTAGTTATTGATGCACTTTGAATTGCTGCTATGTATGAAAAGTACTATATTTAAATAAACTTGCCTTACCTACCAGAACAGTACTTCACAGCTTTTGTACAGGTATATACTAGACTAGAAGTTCTGTCAAGGCTTAAGGGGGACTTGAAGCCTACCCAATCTATATTCTAGGTCCCAGTATGCATCAACCAACTAAGCCAGGGCTGCAAAACTCCTGATCACCTCAATCTCAAGGGTGTTTTAAGTGCTTGAACAAAACATGCATGTGGACCAGCTGAGGGTCCATGAGAAATGAATCAAGAACATCTGCACTATAGTAAAACCCACCTTTCAGTAAAGGAAGAGTACAGTGGAGTACTACACAGCAAGGCCACTATGCACCTCTTTCCTAAAGTTTTATGTTTTTTTGCTGAGAAAAGCATAACTCCTGTACTGTACAGTCCTCATTAATACACCAATGTAATCCACAGCTAAGGCTGACTGTTGAGTGTTTCTACTTTAGCTTTTACTGTTCACCACTGTTCTCAATTTTCTTTTTTAAAATTGCTTTGAAAGAGTACCATGAACAGTAGCCTCTTAAAGGCAGTTACTCCATTTATTTTTAAAGGACACTTCTTATGGACTGCAGAGTAAATGGCTAGGATAGATTAAATTGGCAGAACATAATTAGTATTAAATATAAATAAATGTAAAATTCTTCAATTATAATCTGAAAGCTTTCAACTTTCAATTTTTAATGCACGAGAACTGGTAATGTGTAAAACTTTAAAATTAAAAAAATTAAAAAAAATTAATTCCAATAATTATGTAGCTTTTCATTAATAATGTGGTGTTTGTCTTTGATTTGTAGTTACAGTACACTTAAAATTCAATCATTTGCAATTGAATTGGTGAAAATACAAATAAAATGTATATTCACTCGGGTACCAACAAAGATTTTCCACCGATTTCATCCTTTATTGGTTACCACTGGCAGAAAATAGGTTCCAGTCATTTTAGGACCAGTTTAAGTTTAGTTTACTCCTTGATAATATTTGGCTTGAAGTCATTCTGAGTAGCCTTGGTAAGCTCATCTGCATACATATCATACCTCCCGGTCATCTGGAGAAAAAGTCATAATTCAGAAATGGAGGAAATGCAGCCATTTTTGACACGGATATTCAAACAGAGTAGTCTTAAATGGACCTTTGTCCTGGATTTCACCTTATGTCAATCTGTCCTTAAAATAAAAAAAAAATAAATAAATAATGAAAAGACATTTGCAATTTTTTTGCTCAGCAGCTTGTTTCCATCAAACTGACATTTAGTGCTAAAAATGTGATGACAATTTCTGGCAAAAAACAAAACAGTTGTTGCATAAGTTTTGGCTTGCTGAGAAAAATGTTGGCATTTCCATCTCAAATTTCATATATCTTGCAAATTGTGTACGTTTGGCTATCTTTTCCTTAACTGATAAGGGCCATAACACAAGATCGACAGACTCATGCAGCTGCTAAACATTGTCCAGTGCATAATAATTATGTGCCCGCTTATAGCAAAGTTAGCCTATTAATGTGCAAATGAGATGGCTGTGAAATTATTGGCATTAACAGCTGATATAGCAGTATGTTTGTTTCAGAACCAGTACGTTCATAAACCTTTTAAATCAGTACCAAGCCAAACCCTGGGGAAATAGTGTGTGATGGTCACTTAGGAAGGTTAAATGGATCCTCTGACTGCTATGCCAGAGAGTTGGCTCTTGTTTACCTCCTATCATACCTGGGTCTGAGTCCTGGGTAGGGTGGATGCCTTCAGCCTTCTTTATATACTGAAGTACTATAAAATCAGTGTTTTTCTTTTTAACTGAGCTTTTTTTTTTCTTTTCAGTATTAGAGCACTCTTTGAGCACTTCCCAATAACTGCACAGGATGTGCCATGGCTTTAGCTATTGTAGTGTAGACACTTGGCCTTGTCATTGTAAATGCTGAAATGTGGCAGCATTCATTTCCTGTTAAGACGTGTTTTTGATGAGCAAGGCTAAGAAACATTAATCTTGTCCTAATCACTTTAGGCTATCTGTAATCCTGTCCCATTACATGACATGTATCTGTAAATGTGTTATTTTTCCCCGACAAACATTTCCAGTGGGTTTTTTTGTGTTTGTTTTGCAAAATCTCAAATATTGACAAATACCACTAATGTTAAATGGAAAAATGGAAAATTTTGTCGACATTGGTAGAATGTTACAGATAATTTCCATTTCTATTGCTTACACTGACAAATGTTTTAAGCACTAATGGTATTTTTGTAAAAAAAACAAAACAAAACATTTTTTACAAGATCACAAAAATTTACAAATTTCTTTTACAAAGAAATGTCTATAAAATAATAGTAGCTATACAACTATTGGAATTCAAATAGATCTCAAATATGTAGTTTGTGTTTCCTAACTCACCTTGAAGTTCCACTTGTCTGCCGTTTGACGGTTTAGGTTTAAATCTATTTCTGCTACCAGTAACCCATCATGAGTTCTAGATAGTCCTGGAGACCGACTGCCATCAGGTGCAGCCACATAGCTGGAGCCATAAAAGTGACCAAATTCATGATGTGCTGCAACCGCAGGAATAGCAGTGAATACAATTATACACATCAAGATGATCCTTACATGTTCCAAGACATTAGGGATTACATAAAGCTAACCTAGCTAACCTTCCCTCTACATAACAGCAGTTAAACCACCTTGGAGGCCATTACATCACAGGCTTTTCAGTGCGGTTGCCAAGTAGGCACCCTCCTTCTCCAGTGTTTCATTGAATTAAACCTGTGACATCTCCAGAAGGCTCAACAGTGAGATCTAGCAACCCAGACCCACAAATCCTCTAGTTCCTATCTCTACTGGCCTAATATGTCCCAACAACCATATTCCCTTACCTCAGCCATCAAGCTTGTGAATTTCACCTTCTTTCTTTCAAAGGCTTCCTCAGTTACATCCTCAAATGGATTAGTCAGCTCAGTAAACTATTTGCTGACCCTCAATTACTACAATACACCGTGGAAGTTGCCTATTTACATCCGCTGCCAACTTCTAGTCTTGGCTTTATCCCATCTACTGCTAATGCTAACTTGTGTCTAATCACTGACACTCTGCACTTCCTTCACAAACCTAATAGAGTCGTTCCCACTTTTTGATGGAAGAGATTTAACCTCTATAGATCTACTATCCAACAAACATGCTTATGCTTCCACTTATAATATCCCTATGACAGATTTAACTTTTATACATATTTTACAGCCCATATCTTCACCTACCCACTGAAAAGGTTTTCTAGGTGTGGGAAAGACATCATAGCCATGATGTCTTTACCAGTGGTAAATTTATGTTACCTGGGTTCATCTACACTAAGCCTCATCAACTTATCTTTCACTTCTCAACATCTTTCCACTTCCACAATGACTGACTCCTTCAGTGTTTTCCTTGAGTGGCCACTGCTGCACACCTGCCATCCTCTTCCTGCTCTCAAATAAAGGTAGTAATCATCTGCCTCCTTTCCGGTAGTGCCACCATATTGAATGCCTTCCACGAATCACCATAGCCTAACCCTGCCCTCCCATTTTGTACCTGACGTGTCTGTGTTCTAGAGCTCTCTCAGCTGACTCTCATGGATTCCAGTTTCTTCCTGCTTTTCAGCTGGAGAAGCCGCTTTTAGTGCCACATTTTGTGAACTCAACAAAGTTATCTCAATATTTACCTTATTACATTGAAATTCCTCTACGAAACTTGTCATCGGCAGTTATAGCATTCCTTTTCCATACCGACCCACACTACATATACAAGGCACACCTAATCACTTCCTTGTGGTTTTATTCACAACCTTCTCTAATTCTACACTTAATAATAATAACCATAATAACCATCTTCATAGACTCAGTGGCCATCTCTTACAAGGCAACAATCCAAATCAAAGACACCAAAATCTTAGCTTTTCTCAGGGCTAAAAAATTGCTCTTTATTATTAAAAGCTGTCTTACCATCTACCTAAGTTTTTTTTTTTTGTTTTTTTTTTACAGATTTCTCCAATGTAGAGGAAATCAACTTACTAAACTTTTCTTGCACAAGCTTTCCTCTAATGATAGAGACTTCTGTATTTACAAAGCCTAACATTTAACCTTGCCCACTTAGCATTATCACTCAACTTGCCAAGCAACTACGTAAAGTAAATGGAAGAATAGTTGCAAGTGTTGTCATATCATCTATGTATACTCCAAAAGGAGGGAATTGAGCACCTCGTGCCATTTCTCTCCATCAACAACTCATATGGAAGCCCTAATTTTCACTTCCATTGCCATGGGAATTACCAATGGTGAAATTGTACAGCCTGCCATTATACCCATTTCCATATGCTGCCAAGATGTGGTAAATCTCTCTGTATTAAAGCATAATTCAGTATCTTTAAAATAGGCTTTCACTAGCCTAGTACCTGAAAGAACCCAAACACCATCCCAAACAAACTGTATGGCCCTGAGCCAAAGGCGTTAACAAGATCCAAAAATACCACATGTATATCCCTGCCCTCCATTGCTGACTGAATCTGCTGCCAGATCATACTACAACGTTCCAAACATCCCGGAAAGCCTGGGTTCCCTGCCTGTTGTACTTACATGCTGCTATCTGTCTCATTGTGCCTACACATTTTCTTGACAGGAAATAACCATGAGTCCATGAGTCCATGGCAGTCCCAGTAGAGTCTATTCCTTCCTGTCAGCTGTCTTTCCAGGCTTTCACAAGGTTTTTCCTTTGTTGCCAACTGACCTTTTCTCACCAGTCACTAATTCAACTATTACCATTACACTAGTAACATATGGATAATAAACATTTGTTGAGATTATCTGTTGCAGTACTAATTTACTGTAGACATTGTCATGTCTTGCAATTAGCACTTGCAATTAGTCAACTACATGTGACATTAATAGACCTCTGAGACCTCTGCTGAAAAATACCTTTCTTCCCATTTCCAGATGTGAATTCATTCTTGAAATACTCCTGAGAAGGAAGATAAATTATGTAATTATTTTGCTGCACTGATACTCTATGTAAAGCAGATCATATGAACAAGTAACAAATATAGAGCACTTCATATAAAATAATTCTCACTATAAATATTGGCTATAAATAATTCTCACTATAAATATCCAAAATAGTTGGCAGTGAGAGGGAGTGTATGATGAAACCTTTAATCAGCAGTGATACTGGCTTGAACTCAACTTACACATTCATATCATTCAGCACTAAACATAGTGGAGCAAAAGTACAAAGCGTTTTTAATTACTGTTTCTTAAAACATATAGGACAGGCCCAAAATCAAATATAAACACTTTTGTGCACTCAAGTATTACATCATAGTATGTAGAATATTACAGTTAATGAATTTATAAAACCTGTTTAGTAATCTGAGTTTTTTCCCCCTTTTCTTTATCTGAGCTAATATACTCTACTGTAGAGAATCATAACTATGACTCTTAGTGATGATATGCATAACTATAGCCTTTTATATGTCTCTCATTTGAACCTTGAGTAATGATTTTTGGCATGCCTTTGGTGTGCAATAAGAACACCACTGGTAACTCACTGCCACTGATGTACAATAATAAATACAATTTGCGCATACATGTTTGTATCCCTTATTAATTTACCTACCGTGCCCACTCTGTTGATGGCACAGGTGAAACAGTGGTTGGCAATGGCAGCATTTCTAGCTTCAACCGACCACATTGGTTCACTGTAACAAAAGTCTGGACTTGTAATAACTGAATAAAATAAACCTACTCTTCTGGAAGAAGGGTAATGGTGAGTGCTTCCCACCTGACAGCTCCCACAGTGGCTGAGGGGTTGAAGATGATCTCCGCTCCATTGATGCTGTACATGAACCAGTTAAGCGGGTGATGGCGGCCATAGCAGATATTCACAGCTATCCTTCCAAACTGTGTCTGAAAGACACGATGGCCTGTGTTGCCCTCCATATAATACGTAGACTAATTATAAGCAGAAGAGAAAATACAACACATTGGATCTGAAATGAGACAATGGTGACTATAAATGTTATAAATGCAAAATGTTACTCAATGTGAAGATGTAATGTAGGATTGGGCAAACCAGTACCAAATGATAAATACAACACAAAGAGAAGATTTGCTTTTTAGCCACACTCACTATCTGGGAGACAATTACTATCACACATCTGTAAACTGAGGTGAAATTATATAACAATGCTAAAACACAATTAAACAATTTAATATACTATTTACATATGTAATAAACTAGGAGTATCTAGCAGAGAGGTTCCTGACTATGCTTCACCTTGCTAGAGACATACCAACCAAACCAGCCACCAAAATCTCACAATAATTTCTATGACAGTTGGAAGGATAATGCCCATTGCAAAGTGCCACAGGACATCTTAGCACATAAATACATGTTAGAACACAAGGAGGAGGAGTTTACTTGTGCTTTTATATTTTTCAAAAGGGAAAAGAGAAGTTGCAGGTCTTTAAGAGATGCTCCTAGATGTGAAATGTTCCGAAAAGTCCTTTTAGGAACCAATCAGCATGCATGGAATTTGCCCAGATGACAAATCAGTATGTTCATGACATGGCAAGCAAAACCTCTGCAAGAGAATTTACTTGTGGTTGTTTATTTTCTTTACAATTATAACATATTGTTTGCTAAAACCTTTATTACTGTAAAAGCCTCAGTACACTTTATTGAAACAAAGTGTTTGGCTTTGAAGAACATGATTTAATGCCACAGTAAGTGGCTCAGTGATGTCACTGCCACTGGATCAGCAACAATATTTTTCAGAGTCAAATTGTGGTAGGTGTTGACTGGAGAACTTGATGGAACATCCAAGTCCCATGCGCAGCAGCTTCCGGGCTGATGAGTGCAAACTTTCCTTTTACAGTAGGCACGGTGTACTTTTCATCATAGGCCTTGTTGACTCCTCTCCAAATGTAGAGTTTACGGTTGTTGCCAAAAAGTTCAATTTGGTCTCATCACTCCAAATAACTTTGTTCCAGAAATCTTGAAGCTTGTCTCTGTGCTGTTTGGTATATTGTAAGCGGGCTGCTTTGTGGCACTGGTGTAGTAAGGGCATTCTTCTGGTGACTCAACCATGCAGCCCATTTTTCTTCAAGTGCCTCTTTATTGTGCATCTTGAAACACCACTTTTTTTCAGAGAGTCCTGTATGTCAGCTGACATTATTTGTGGGTTTTTCTTTGTATCCCGAACAATTTTCCTGACAGTTGTAGCTGAAATTTGTGTTGGTCTACCTGACCTTGGCTTGGTTTCAACAGAATCCCTCATTTTCCACTTCTTAATTAGATTTTGTACACTGCTGATTGGCATTCTCAATTCCTTGGATATCTTTTTATATCCTTTACCCATTTTATAAAAGTTCAACTACTCCCGCAGATCCTTTGATAATTATTTTTGCTTTACATGCAGGGGTCTGTCGGGAGCCCAGTAACTTACTGACTCTTTATACACACACACACACACACACACACACACACACACACACACACACACACACACACACACACTGACAAGCAAACAGATCACAGGTGAGGATGGTTACCTTTAGTAACCATTTAAACCTGTGTGTCAGCTTGTGTGTATGTTATCATGCCAAAACTTGTAAGCTTTTGATCAGGGTCATTTGGGTAGTTTCTGTTGTCATTATGATTTTAATAAAGGGCAAAAACAATTGTTTGATAACAAATGGCTTTACCCAACCACTAAACATGAATAAAAGAAAATTGTATTATCATTATTATTCTCTGAAAAAATATTTTTAAAAAAAATCAAATTCTGCCATGGTATGTAAACTTATGAGCACAACTATGTGCATCCGGAAAGTATTTACAGTGCTTCACTGTTTCTACATTTTGTTATGTTACAGCCTTATTCCAAAATGGATTAAATTCATTTTTCCCCTCTAAATTCTACACACAATACTCCATAATGACAAAGTGAAAAAAGTTTGTTTGGAATTTTTGCAAATTTATTAAAAATAAAAAACCCAAAAAATCACATGTACATAAGTATTCACAGCCTTTGCCATGACACTCAAAATTGAACTCAGGTGCATCCTGTTTCCACTGATCATCCGTCAGTTGTTTTGACAACTTGATTGGAGTCTACCTGTGGAAAATCCAGCTGATTGGACATGATTTGAAAAGGCACACACCTGTCCGTATAAGGTCCCATAGAGAGGTTCTGCAAAGAAGAATGGGAGAAACTGCCCAAAAATAGGTGTGCCAAGCTTGTAGCATCATACTCAAAAAGACTTGAGACTGTAATTGCTGCCAAACGTGCTTCAACAAAGTATTGAGCAAAGGCCGTGAATACTTCTGTACGTGTGATTTATTGGGCTTTTTAGTTTTAATAAATTTGCAAAAATTCCAAACAAACTTTTTTCACTTTGTCATTATGGGGCATTGTGTGTAGAATTTAGAGGGAAAAAATGAATTTAATCCATTTTGGAATAAGGCTGTAACATAACAAAATGGGGAAAAAAGTGAAGCGCTGTGAATACCTTTAGACTTGATGGGTCTGTGCTGGCACAATCAGTTTTTGCCTCATCCAGTCTGCCAGAGTAACTAATCCTGACAAAATTGAATAAACTACCTAAAATTCTCTCAATCTAGTATCATTCATTTTGTGTTCACATGACCTAAATGGGCAAATTCATCAAATCATATGGTAATCAGATGAAATAATCCATATTTATTCTAGCGGAAAACTATAAATTGGTCAAATTTGACCAGAACACAATCAGAGGGTTAATATGCCAACTGACCTTAACATTAAAATTAGGTATTTTGACCTTTTTTTTCCCATAAAGTACATTGCGGAATGTTTTGAAAATTATACTTTGTTCAAAACTACACTTGTTTTAGTTAAAAAATGTTCAAATGTAATAAATCTTAGTTAATATACTCTCTGCTGGATGTGACAGTTGTACTATGAAAAGAGTGACTGGTCACATGAAATGATTGACAGAGCAAGGAACAGATACACTGACCTCATTGAAGTCTCCTACACGTGGAATATGATTCTTACGGCTCTTTCCCAGGAACTGCCCAGTGTTGGACACTACAACTGCCGTATTCCAAAGAGTGCCTCCATGGATTTCATCCCTTTCCAGAATGGGAGACACTACCACCATGTTATACTTTTTTGCCAACTATTAAATAAATAAATAAATAAATAAATAAATAAATAAATAAATAAATAAGGCTCTAGATATGAATGGTATACATTATTACCATGTTGGGCTTTAGCCTCTTGTTAGTACTATTAACATAACATTAACATAGCCTTAGTTACTCAACTTCATTTAACAAAATGTAACTGAACAAATTTTAAAAACACAGGAGAAGCCCCAAGCAGTGGAACAGGTCACAGTCATTTACTCAGTCACAAGGGGATAAAATACAGTACACAGGTAACAGATTAAAATGATCCAACATCTGAAAGCTAGTACAGTTCAGTGAAATAGAGTGGCAGCACAAATCATCCAGAACTTTAACACTTTGCTTTCATTTGTAGAATTTGGGTGCTGCTAATAACATACTATATTACAACCACTTTATTTGACCAATTCTTCCTTTATTGAGTATACTTAGCCTTCTCACCTCTTGACAGAAACGTGTGGTGAAACCATCTTCAGCAGATTCAGCAAACTCTGTCCATGGCTCCTTCTCTCTTGTACAAAATGCAAAAGGCATTGCTGTAGGAATAAATACAAAACTTAGTAGTTATTCCACATTTTTCCATGCTAGGGTTATTTTTTTAAAGCAAAATTCTAATAATAGACAAACTGTCACTCTCAGAATGGACCCTCTGCAAAGTTAAATCTGATTTTGTTTACTAAATTTTTAGAAAGTTGTTGTGAGTCTGTTGCTTATAGAATGTTAAGTCCACTCTTCAACGAGCTGCTATATTCTAGTTTTTAGAAGCTTCATAATTAGACATTTATATGATTGATTGTCTGTTTATCAAGTCTGGCCATGTAAGCAAATGTACTTTAAACATATGCATAAAAACAGTAGAAATGAGAACAAAACAATAGCATTCTGGCATTCCTAAGAATGACAGGGATTTATTTTCAAAGACACCCATAAAGTTGCTGTCTGTTTGGTTTCTACAGAAACCAAAAAGACAACAACATCTAAGGTCATCCACATGGTAAAACAGGTACTTAAAAGCCAGCTGAATGGAAATAAATTCCATAAAAATTAAAAAAAATCCATAAATATGTATGGTTTGGCAAGCTGTCATTGCCAATATCGCAAAACTTCACTATGCATGGGAAACCCAACACACTGTTCAGAAAAAAGGGACCTTATATATATATATATATATATATATATATATATATATATATATATATATATATATATATATATATATATATATATATATATATATATACATACATATACACACACATATATATACACACACACACACACACACACAGGGTTTCAAGAGAAACATAACAATTTAGACAGGTCCTTCATCAGCTGTGCAAGCAAAGTGCTTCTGAATTTGTAGGAGGGGGAACCTGTTTATATTTTTATAAGAATTATACATTTAAATCATAACATTCATTCCATAGGGTTCTAAAGTCCCAAGAGTGTAGATCATTTCCTTCTCTTTGCGATTCCTCATTTCATTGTTGCCATAGCAACAACTGGAATACAAACAGATGTGTCATTAATGCAGTGTCCATTAGTATTAAAATGCCTGGAAACAAATTCTTATTTCTGATGGTCTGAAAATGTTCAACACTGCAATCAAGCGTTTGTGATAACTAGCAATGAGTCTTTTACCATGCTGTGGAGGAATTTTGGCCCACTCATCTTTGCAGAATGGTTGTAATTCGGCCACATTGGAGGGTTTTGGAGCATGAACCGCCTTTTTAAGGTCATGCCACAGCATCTCAATCGGATTCAGGTCAGGACTTTGACTCAACCAATTATACCAAGCAGGTGCTAATGATCATCAATTTCACATGTAGGTCGAAACAGTGATTAACTGAAACAAACAGCTGTGTAGGAGGCTTAAAACTGGGTGAAGAACAGCCAAACTCTGCTACCAAGGTGAGGTTAAGGAAGACAGTTCCATGTCACAGGCCATACACCATGGCAAGACTGAGCACAGCAACAAGACACAAGGTAGTTATACTGCATCAGCAAGGGCTATCCCAGACAAAGATTTCAAAGCAGACTGGGGATGCAAGATGTGCTGTTCAAGCGCTTTTGAAGAAGCACAAAGAAATGGGCAGTGGTTGGGCAAGGAATCTTAATGCAGCAGATGAAAAATGCATCAAGCTTATTTCCCTTCAAAATCGGAAGATGTGCAGCAGTGCCATCAGCTCACAACTGGCAGAAACCATTGGGACCCAGGTACACCCATCTACTGTCTGAATAAGTCTGGCCAGAACTGATCTTCATGGAAGAGTTGCAGCCAAAAAGCCATACCTCCGACATGCAAACGAGGTCAAGGGACTCAACTACACACAAAAACATAGGATCTGGGGTGCAGAAAAATGGCAGCAGGTGTTTTGCACTGTCAAAATTTGAAATATTTGGCTGTAGCAGAAGGCTGTTTGTTCGCTGAAGGGCTGGAGAGCGGTACTGAGTGTCTGCAGGCAACAGTGAAGCATGCTGGAGGTTCCTTGCAAGTTTGGGGCTGCATTTCTGTAAATGGAGTTGGAGATTGTCAGGATTAATGGTGTCCTCAATGCTGAGAAATACAGGCAGATACTTATCCATCATGTAGTACCATCAGGGATGTGTATCATTGGCCCCAAATTTATTCTGCAGCAGGACAACCACCCCAAACGTACAGCCATTGTCATTAAGAACTATCTTCAGCGTAAAGAAGAACAAGAAGCCCTTGAAGTGATGGTATGAGCCACAGAGCCCTGATCTCAACATCGAGTCTGTCTGGGATTACATGAAGAGACAGAAGGATTTGAGGAAATCTACATCCAAAGAAGATCTGTGGTTAGTTCTGCTAGATGTTTGGAACAACCTACCAGCACAGTTCCTTCAAAGAATGTGTGCAAGTGTACCTAGAATAATTGATGCTGTTTTGAAGGCAAAGGGTGGTCACACCAAATATTGATTTGATTTTGATTTCTCTTTTGTTCGTTCACTGCATTTTGTTAATTGATTAAAATTAAATTATTAGCACTTCCATGTTTGAAAGGATTCTTAGTTTACAGCATTTTTCACACATGCCTAAAACCTTTGCACAGTACTGTATATACACACACAATTCCTGTCTCAGTATTTCATTAGGTGGTCATATCTTTTCTCCTCACTGTCATGACTGCTTAATGCCCCTCTATGATCCTGTCTTTTCCATCGACTGGTATGATTGTCTTAAATAAGCCTCTTTTGCTATCTGTTGGTGATACATTCCATGCAGTCACTTATCCTGGCATATCCTCTACTCCAATGCTAGGATGCATGTGTCTCATCCCAGACAGTGGATTTTAGACTTTCTAGAACACTTTCCCCCACTCCTTCCAGCTGGCATATAGCTTTTGGATGTTGGGTCTTGGGTGGAGTACCACACACTTTGAGTTTTCTGGTCTTAAAGTCAGCAGCTTCCATGCCTTCTCTATGCCAACTTATTGTGCCTGCTGGGTATCTGATGATTGCCAGGGCATTTGTGTTTATGAGTGATATTCAAATTCAGTTTGCCATATGTTTCAATTGTTATTAATAAATTTTGACCTCGTGAGAGAACTATTGTCTTAATCATGGACATGCGCAGGTGAATTAGTATGATAATGTTTTGTTATCGTGTACTATGACAAAACATACTAATTTTTCATAGTATACCACTATTACTATTATGGCAGTTTCTTGCAAATGCCACTTTTTAGTCATTACTATTCTGGATGCCTTATGTGAAGTTAACGAGCCCTCAACTCCATCACCACAGCCTTTGCAGCAGGGTGAAGAGATGATATTATGGTGAAATAGCCAAGCTTGGGCTCACCCATGAGAGCACCTCACTCCTTCCACATGCATGTCAAACAGGTTTGCCCCACTGAGGAAGCCACCCAATAAGAAGACTGTTGACATGTGAAATCAGCCAGGCCTTTAGGGACATTACTGAATACTTAGAGTCAGCATTTCCCTGCACACTCAATGATGTTATTCCACTTAAAAAAAAATAGGGACAAAAAATTTAGCACCATGGTATAATGATCACCTTCGCAATTTAAAACAGAACACCCGAAAGAACATAAATAATACCACACTAATCTGCAAGTCTTTCAGCTCTACTTAAGTATAGGAAGGCACTTTTTACTGCTCAAACAGCTTCTCTCTCTACATAAATAAAAATAAAAATAGTATAATTTTCTGATTTTGTACAGTTGTTCATCTAACTAGGAATAAAACTGACACCACAGCTCAGATTACATTACATAGCAGTAATGAGTTCATCAGTTTTTTCAATGAGAAAATTATGAACATTATAGAGAACATTCAGAGTATTAATGGGGCATTGGGCAGTTATATAGAGGTCAAAACAACCATGCCAATAAAAAGACAAGAATTCTTTACTCCTAACATCTCAGACCACTTATCAAAAAAATCTAACCTCAACCTCTAGGTCAACGCTCAAATCCTCCCCTTTATTCCCAAGAGCCATTAAAAAGCTATAGCTCACCAGTTAAGCTCATACATGAATCACAACCAGATACATGAAGTCTTTCAGTCAGGGTTTAGAGCCCATCACAGTACAAAGACAGCACTGATTAAAGTAGTTAATGACCTGTTGGCTTCTGACCAGGGTCATGTCTCTTTGCTTATATTGCTTGATCACAGTGCATCATGACACCATAGATCTTGTAGGTATGCCAATCTAGAAGGTGGCAGCACCATCAGCAACGCATAGAGCAAGCTTGCATCACCAAAAAAAAGAGGGTTTGTCTCACGCCTGTGAAATTTGCATCCTTTAAATACCTTGATCTATAGAACTTAATTCTCTCTGGTTTTTCCTGCAACAAGATTAGACCTAAAAGTGGGGCTCTCATCTCTACCTCAGGTTCTTTCTTTCCTAAGCACCAGGGAGCACCAGGAGTTATCAGCAAACAGCTGAAAATTGTATTTCATAATTAACCCAAGTAACAGTGGAATCTGTTGTCTGATCAATGTTACAGCAGCAACAGATTCACCAAATTACCAAGCAAGCTTGTGAAGGCAATCACACAGACTGAAACAAAGGCAATCAATTCCCTCTTGTTAAACTGCAGTCAAAACACATATTCTTGGATTTTAGTACCAATAGGACAATTCCCAGTACACCTGGCCCATGTCATATTTTAGAGGAATGGAGGAATTCAGTGAAGACGACAAGCTACGATAATATATATAAAAAAAAGATCAACACGAGACTATCTAAATTGCACTGTTTCATTAATGGACAGAGGTAAAGAGCGTTTCAACTATTCACATCTTTACGCTTGCATGAGCGTGTACACACCTACATGCAGAAATTCACTCTCCTCCTCTTTTACACGGGCATGCACACACACACACACACACACACAAATAATTTAATTGTAAATATAATGATTGTTGATGCTGTTTGCAATTGAGCATTTGTGTTTGATAAATGTATCGTTTATTCTAACAGTTGTCTGTCTATCATTCAGATTGTGGTTGTTGCCAATATCAAAGAAAGTCAGTTATTTAAATCCATCAGGGATCAAATCATTGTTACTTTCTTTAGTTAAACGTTTAAGAAAATATTTGAGACTGATATAGTGAGACTGATTAATAATTGATGCATAATAAATTATATGTATTGTAAAGGATTAATAGTTGAAACCCCTACAATCTCAACTTTTTATTTGATATGATTTTTTTTAAATTTGATGACTCAAAAATACTGTTGGGATTAGGGGAATAGCCCTTTCTGGTTTAAATATTATTTAGTTGCTAGTCACCAGTTTGTTAACATAAATGTAGACAATGATCAGTTCTAGGGCCCCTGATTTTTTGTTTATATATGCCACCTCTAGGTGGCATCATATGTAAATGCTGTGCTAGTTTCCGCTGCTATGCTGATGATAGTAATGTCTCAGCCAAACCAGAGAACAAACACCACTTCTCTCACTTAATACTGGCAAAACAGACACAGGCGCATGCTTTCTATTGGAGTCCATCCTTGCATGTTATAGTTACCTAATTTACACACCTGTGTACTTGGACATGCCAAATAATCCATTTTCTTTTTCTGATGAGGTACACCTGCTCCTGATATCATGTTGTTACTAAGCCTCAACCCATCTCAGCTGCTATGGCTCTTCCCACCATGACCCCCTGCTGTGGGCCACCACCTCTACCTCAGCCAACCACTTTGCTGTTAACCCTGGACAGTCTTTTCTTGCCAGATGGGTTTCAGACAAACACACTCATCGAACCCAGACTAGACTTCTAGAAATCCAGGATGGACATTCATTGCTTCTTTCTCTCTCACTTCCCAATTTGCTCTTTATAATTTATATTGTTGCTATTGTAGTGTTCATTGTTGGCCAGAGGATGATAAGCCCACTTTTGAGTCTTGGTTCCTCTCAAGGTTTCCTCCTCACACTCTCATGGAATTTTTCCTTGCCGCTGTCAGCTTTGGCTTGCTCACTGGGGGTTTGGACTAAGACATGTTTAAAGCTACTTTGTGACACTGGCTGTTATAAAAAGCACTATATAAATAAATTAGATTTTGACTTAAGATTGAAATCAGATCTACCATTCCTTAGGTATCAAGTTATTAGAAGAAATTTATAATTATTTTTAAAATTTATATTTTATTTCTGGCAACCTCAGAGAATATGCCTTGGTAGAAATCCAAACCACTGTAGCCAGACATAAGATAAAAGACATTAATATTCATGATTCATGTTCATGTAAGCGAGTTAGATAAATCTTGTTAATGTACCTTCCCAAATTTGGTTAAAATCTGGACATAGTAAAGGTAACGGGCTTATTCCTCCAAGAAGAGATTAAAGTAGCTATTGAGAATAAGGGAAAAGTGGAATTGTTAGTTCCAGAACCTCCAGTGCTTAAAATTGTTACTTTGTCCAATTCTTATTAAAGCACTCCTTTTGTCTGCATAGGTCTTATTTTTGCTCATTAAAAACATTCACATTCATGTTTTTATGTTTAAATGTAATGTTTAAATTTACCCAGTAGCATAGATACATTACTGATAGAATAGGAGTTAGTGTCGTTCAGACGGTGGTAATTAGTTCCAAATCTAACTAAGACCCAAAATCAAAGCAAGAATTTAGCATCAAGATAATTTACAGAAGTGTCTGGCTAGCCAATAGATACCACCTATGGCAGCATCTTAACTGGCCTACAAGACCTGAGGGCAGTTCCATACGGAGCTGTGCCATGGCAGAACATTTGAGTCCCAGCAAACAATTTACAACATACGCGAGGATGTTGCAGAGTCATTGAAAATATTGGGATTAAGTATGATTCCTCACAAAGCCTGAAATTCAAACAACGTGATCCAATTCAGTGTATGGCCTGATGTTGACATGAACCTGAAACTCAAATCAACAAGCAAGTCCTTCACTTCACTTCTGCTTTGATGTCAGTTTGCTATCTGATATCATAACTACCCACCTATATAATTAGATTAGGCAACTCATCTGTCTGAATAATTAGGTATCTAGGACCCAATAGTGTTCTGAATTCCACAGCATATCTCTGAGGCATAGTTAGTAGTTGCCGGATTTTGTTTACTGATTCTGTTGTAATTCTATTCATTTCCTGAGCGTTTTCTGTCTGTCTACCATGCCTTATAATTCCCCAACACCCTATGATATTGAGTAGTCAATAAACTTTCTATTAATTTACTAACAGTTTGTAAGAGGTTTTCTAACCAGCACTATATGACTCCTCCAAACATTTTACGTCTCTGCCTTAGAGTGACACTGAGTGAGTATTAACTAACATTCACTATTCTTTAATGACAATTAATAAAACTTCCCTAGAATTAGGGTGGTGCCCCTGGTTATAAGTATTTTTGACAAATTCAAAACATACCTCACAACAATAACATCATTCACAATGCTATACAGCTATATTTGGCATTTTGGAGACATCTAGGCCACATGAAAAGAGCACAAAGACCAATGAGATGGGAAACTGGTGAAGGTGGGGTCATGGTTTGTAGTTTTCACTGCTTGGTAGTTACTGAATAGTAATTAAATTAGATTATACAAAAACGAGTAAAGTGTATAAAGTTAACTGATATGGTGTGAGAATTTAGCAGAGGTCAGAAAATGGTCTCCTGAAATGATTTTTTTTTCAAATGAAATGCAGTATGATCAAAATGGGAATTTAAAACATTCCTTCAAGTAGGAATTTCAAGGTAGTAAATATACTTTTATTACACTATCACTATGACATCTATGTAGCTACTCACTCCAGGCTTCCTGGAAGCAGACTATATTGACTCCACAAAAAGCAGCTACCTCCACTATCTCACTCACTCGCTTGTGCAGAGCTGTGATCTACGAGAAAGAGATTTGAGTGAGTTAAAATTCAGTAAAGACAGCATGAGCAGATGAATACGTAAGACACATGAAATCATATGCTTGATCAGGTTATAGAAAACCATTCTGCTTACTCAGTGATTCTCGGTGTGTGGTCAAAACTGATCTGTGGGATTAGAGTGGCTCTTTTTACCTGGTTCAGCACAGGGGCATCGGTCGGAAGAATGATCTTATTCTGGATGAGACCCACTCGGACAATCCTAGGTGTCCTGAGTTGCTCTGGTGCGGCCTCGAACACATATCCCTGCAGGTCAAATTCCCGTTCCTGTGCAGCCTCCACTACTTTCTGGGGTAGAATCAACTTCCTACAATTCATTTTTACTTTGTTTAATAGACACAATTAAATTTAAGCCAGCTAAGAGTTCAACTGAGTACAAACTAATAATTTAACATCATTCACCGTGTGACTCTGATAACCCCAAGTTTTACCAAGTTTTATGTGTGTCACACAGATCCTTTTTCCCTAAATATAAAGGGACAGATTCAAGATGGTTAGCATGTCTAGTGAATTCTTCGATGCTAGTAAATGTAATGAGTTTGCAGCATTTTTAGCAATAAATGTAGAAAATACTGCAAGTAATTCCCCCCATTATTTGTCCACTTCCAGTACACAGAGCTGTATAAAAAGCGTAATGTTCATGTTTTAAGCCAATGACTTAAAAATATTTACTTATACATCTAAAACGTGTTAATATAAAATATAACCCAACAAAAATGGAAAAAAAATATATATATATAACTCAATCAGTCGTATTTTAGTTGTTGTGGGATGTAATAAAATTAATCAAAATATAGGCATACTTTGAATCATTCCAGAACAGGAAATATAATGTATGTATATAACGTATGAATAAAGTAAATCGCGCGAACGAAATAAACTTAACTTCTTCCGTGGACACGAGGACTCCGTACACAATAGTATTCCGAATACAATGCTTGGATGATTATCCAAAGCATGTAAGGATCAAATACCGATAAATAATGTTATTGCTGTAATAGTCTACATAAGGATCTAACATTTGGTAGAGTTCCTATGCATCTAACAAACATAACTGCTTTATATTCAAGATTAAAAAAAAATAAAAAAAAATAAAGGTGATTTCATTGTAAGTAACACTCGATTCATAGAGGCCATTAAACCTGTAACAAACTATAATGAAAACCAGCTATTGCACAAACCGCATACCAAGTTCAGGCTGTTTGTACAGAGACTAGCCAAAGTTCAAGATCAATCATTTACACTCACTCTTATGTGGAATAACTAAAATGTCTTAAGAGCAGAAAATTTACATTTGCTGCATTTAGCTACGTTTAACAGACTGCGGTGACATTAATGTATGTTAAATATCTCTAAAGAACGCCAGTTTATATCATATAGATACATATATACATACATTCTATTTTGAAATTAGTAATCGAAAATACCCTCGGTTTAGCAACTGGATGTCAAAATCAGCACACAGCTGTGAACTTACTTGAGTTCTTTTCCGTACAAAATTCGTTTAACCTCTTTGAGTTCCGCGTCAGGAATGAAAGTTTCCAACGTCTTTTCGAGCGTTTCAACTACAAACTCTGACATTCTGGCGGGTATTTATTGTTTTATCGAAAAGATTCTGGAAAGCGCGTTTTTCCACCAAACTGGTTTTCTTTCAGGCCGGACCACCTCTAAATGGGAGGGACTTTTGGAGCTGGCTCCGGCCTGCAGAAGACACCCTCAAACAGGTCGACCTTATTTAACCCCAAATGGAATTGTCTCCTCTTCATGGGTGGATCGCGCAACTTTAATTGTTCACCCTCGTTTCCTTTCATCGTTTCATTTCCTCACGTGTAGCTCCTCATGCCTCAGAGGAAACAAGGAAAATGCGAGAACAGCGGAATTAACGCTAAACGGACTTAAACACTGAGCTCAAATCCACAAACCTTTCTCCAGTTTCACATCTACTCGATGTAAACGCTGGAATGTTTGTGCACAAACAGGCAAACAGGTTACAGGGGCCATTCTTCTTATTGTACTAATAGTTACATAGATTCTTAAGTGCCTTTATTCATATGGTACGTTCGATGCCATAGTATTGAGTCTAGCGTGCTTGGAATATTTCTGACATTATCTAACTAGCTGGTCAGCTAAGTTACTTTCTAGCATCATGTGAGATATTTATCAGTTATTATCTCACATAGAATGTTTTTGGTGTAACCAACGCGGCTACTTATGTAATTTTAAGTAATTGTAGGTAATTCGTCTTCTTATAGGAGATTAAATGGGCAATAAAACATTAGCTATCTAACTTCAAATTAATCGTTTAAAGTTAGCTTTATCCAGCTGTTTAAAGGCAAGTGGAGAATCGACTTCTTATTAGTCATATTAGACAATTGTTTTTAATGTTATGACCGATCAGTGTATACTATCTTGTATAAGTGGCCTTATCAAATAATAACCAATGCCGATTGTAATTTCAGAAGGACAAAAAATCTTATGAGATAATCAAAACACTTGTCTTGAGGAGCAAAAGGACAGAAGTAAATAGAGTTTCTCATATCGTTTAGTAGACATAATAATGCACTTCTTTTTTTAGGCCAAAGTTTAAAGTGCTTATCTAGGATTTGTTCCAGTGAGTAAGGTCATGGTAAATAAAAGAATCTGACCCAAGATCAGCACTCCTACTTTAGCTTTGTGAATAGGGTCCAAGTTCATCAATATCAATGTACGATTAATATCCTGGACGTAAATGAGGATCATCAAAAGAATCATTACCAGTACATTGACCCATATGATCACTAGAGAATTGATGTGACAGGACATAACAACTAGAAAAGTGAATTTCCTGAAGAAAATGCAGAGTGATTATGCAGCAATTCCCAAGGAGTTGATTAGTGGTTGCACTGGTATCCTAGATGGGTGTTACCAAGACAGCACTTAATAATAATAAATCATGCTTTTTATGATAAAGGAGCAGAATTAAACTCAAGCACATCCAAAAAGATTTTGCAAATGCCACTGATTCATCCACTGGAATAATGGTATTCTGAAGTACTGTAAATTGGGAAAATGCTGAGTCTTGTGCATTGTTCTGAGTTTGCAAACAAAAAGGACGACATGACCATGTTGTTAGTGGAAGTGGAGATTTATGCTATTGATCTACAGTTGTGGCCAAACATTTTGAGACTGACACAAATTTTGGTTTTCACAAAGCTTATGGTGGCAATTTGCATGAACTCTAGATTATTATGAAGAGTGAATTGCAATTAATTGCAAAGTCATTCTTTGCCATGAAAATAAACTTAATCCCAAAACCCTTATTTCCACTCTATTTCAGGTCTACCACAAAATGACCTGCTAACATAATTTCAGTGATCTTCTTGTTAGCTCAGGTGAAAGTGTTAATGAGGACAAGGCAGCTATCACTCTGCCATGCTGATTAGAAGAGCAGACTGGTTGCTTTATAAGCAACCAGTCTGCTGGGTGGTGGTGCTTGAAATCATTGACTTCTTCTGTTAACCATGGTTACCTCCAGGGATACATGTGCTGTCATCATAGCTTTGCATCAAAAGGGATTCACAGGCAAGGATATTGCTGCTTGTAAGATTTTGCCATCAAACCATTTATGGGATTATCAGGAACTTCAAGGAGAGTGGTTCTTTTGCTGTGAAGAAGAGTTCAGGGTACCCAAGAAAGTCCATCAACTATCAGGACCATGTCCTAAAAAGGATTCAGATACGGTATTGGTTCAGCACCAGTGCAGAACTTCCTCTGGACTAGCAGCAGGTAGAGGTGAGTGCATCTGTACACACAGTGAGGCCAAGGCATTTGGAGAATGGCCTGGAGTCAACAAGGGCAGCAAAGAAGCCACTTCTCTCCAAGAAAAACATCAGGGACCGACTGATATTCTGCAGGAATTATAGGGATTGGACTGCAGAGGACTGGGGTTATTTGCTCTGATGAAGCCCCCTTTAGACTGTTTGGTACATCTGGACAAATTATTGTCTGGAGAAGAAAAGGTGAGCACTACCATGAGTCCTGTGTCATGCCAACAGTGAGGCATCCTGAGACCATTCATGTGTGGGGTTGCTTCCCATCCAAGGAAGTGGGTTTGCTCAAAATTTTGCCTAAGAACACTGCCATGAATAAGGAATGGTATCAAAACATCCTACAAGAGCAACTTCTCCCAATGACCCAGGAGCAATTTGGTGATTAGCAATACTTTTTTCCAGTATGATGGAGCACCATGTCTCAAGGCAAAAGTGATAACCAAGTGGCTCAGTGAACAAAACATTGAAATTTTGGGTCCATGGCCAGGAAATTCCCTAGATCTCAAAAGTCAATCCTCAAAAAGAGGGTGGACAAACAAAAACACAGAAACTGATCAACTCCAAGCACTGATTAAGCAAGAATGGGTTGCCATCAGTCAAGATTTGTCAATAAAAAGTTGAAAGAAAAAACTTATGAAATGCTTATAATTGTACTTCACTATACAATATAAACATCTAGCAAAAGGACCTAAAAAAACTGAGGCAATAAACATTGTGAAAACCAAAATTTGTATCAGTCACAAAAGTAACTACAATCTATATCCCATTTCTTTAACAGCTAATTAAATTAAAAATAATATATCAAGATATTGAATGTATGTCAAAACATTGTTTTAATAATAATGTTTAATAAAAAAAAATATTCTTCTTTGCTCATGGGAGAGACACCCACTGGTGTCCTTTTTGGAAATTCCCCAGTGTATTCCAATGCAACACATGCTACCCTGAGTGAGTATGTCAATTCTGTATTGAGAGGGCTTTGCTCTGCTATTCATTCAGTTGCTGATAATATTGCTGCAGCAGGTGCTCAACAAAAGTGATCAGTAATTACCAAAAGAAGAGAATTAAATGTTTGTATGGTTTTGTTCACTGTGATGTTAAAGACCAGAATTGTGCCGCTTATGGTCTGTCCAAAAGTTTGTAACTGTGCTTGTAAACTTCTGTTGCTGCTGTAACATGAATTGTATGCACTTCATCATGTCTGATAACCTCCACAGTCAACCTGCCTCCAACCCATCTGGTCTGCTTGGCTGTGATGGGAATGTTTTCCTGCACACTTTGCTTGTGTTTAACCTGACGAACACTTTCTGTACAGGCAATAAATAGTAATCAGCAGTCCAGGCTATTCTTTTAGAGCGATTCCAGAATTCTGTCCTTTATCAACAGTTTTGCAAAGGGCTTCAGTCATTATTGGGCCAAGGATCAGAAATGCTACGTCATCATAATGAAAGAGGTATTCATAGATAAAGTTACTGTGTTAGTTAAATAATTTAAGATTGGAACGTTTGGTTCATAATCCACATTAAGTATAGTTTGACCAGTTAGAGCTCTGGTTACAGGAGAGTCTCAGCTTTGACATATGGATTTAGAGACTCTCAGGATTTAAAAGACTCTCAGCTTTGACATATGGATTTAGAGACCCTTATAGAGACACCAGCTGCCACGGTGAAATGCATTCCAGGCACTAGAGTGTCCAACCTCAGGGCAAATCTCAAGGTTCTGGATAAATGTAAATTTTCCAAGATACACATAAGCACTAATGGTGTGAGGTTAAGGCAGTTGGAGATTAACAAGAATAATATTGTGTTATTTAGTGAGGATTAAGTCTGATGATATAATTTTGGCTTCTTAGATCTGATGTTCACTAGCCATTGCAAAGCCAACACTAAAATAGCCTTCTAACATCTGAAACATATAATTGTTACAGGGCAGTGGTAGCTTAGTGATTAAGGTACTTGACTTGGCTGGTTCAAGCCCCACCACTGCTAGGTTGCAGCTGTTGAGCAAGGCTCTTAACCCTTGGTTTCTTGAGTTGTACTCAGTCATAACTGTAAGTTGCTTTGGAAAAAAAAGTGTCAGATAAATATAGTCAGAAATAAGGTTCTTGTATCCCAGCAAGAACCAGAGAAACTCCTTCATGCTTTTACCTCCAGTAGGGTGAACTATTGTAATGGTATTTTAAACGGACTGCCCCAAAAGATCATTAAACAGCTACAGCTCATTCAGAATGCTGCTGCTAGTGTTTTAACTAGGACAAGGATTATCCCACTTCTAAAACCTATACACTGGCTTCAGGTTAGTTACAGAATAAAGTTTAAAGTGATGCTACTACTATATAAATCACTGACTGGTTTCGGCTCAGAATACATCTTGTATATGTTTAAAGAATGTAAACTGAGTAGATCTTTCAGGTCCATGTACTCAGGTCAGCTAGTTGAGCCCAGAGTCCAAACTAAACATGATGAAGCAGCATATATGGTGATGCTGCATATAACTGAAATAAACAGCCAGACGATCTTAGATGTGCTCCAAATGTATAAATGTTTAAATCCGGGTGGAAAACATCTCTTTTCATGTGCCTTTGATTGAGCTCTAAAACTTGCATCCTATTTTCATAGCTATGACTCAGACCTCATTGTCCACAGCTCTACCAGTAGGCCAAAGCACTGAATCAGGAAGACATAGTGCTCAATATAGTGATGTTTTGATCTCAATTTCAGGTCTGGGAATGTCTCTTTAATCAACTGCCTGTGATCAAGAATCTTTCAATCTAGATAGGATATGGATGCTGCTGAGAACTCTGCTGACATCACCAGCTCAATAATGTTTTTCAACTTCATTACTATCTGCCATAATGGTTAATGCTCTGGTACATAACTGCCAATCATTAATGGGAAAAAATGAAGCATCACCAAGTTTTTGTGCTGTTCCCACTTATTGTTTACTTTGAAAAGCTAGACTGTAATTACTTTGGGTTGGTTCATGTTATCAGAGTGTTTGCAAGGGAAGGACTTTATTTAAACCAAAATTTCCCTTTTTTATGAGTTCCTTCAAGAAAATTGACAACTCATATGGTACAATTCATGTAAGAAAGCTGGTGTAATCCTGTTACTAGATGAAAATTGGATAGGTGCTTAGCAAGAACACACTTTTTTCACACCCACTTTACCGTTAAGATGGTTATTGTCTTTGAGTGCTTCTGTGGTGGAGTTGTGCTATTCAGTAGTTTGTAGGTGAAAACTGGCATCCTGTGTCTCTGTGTCATCTTTACTGGCAACACATAATTGACACAGGTTTTCAGCTTGAAAGCTTTCTTGAAAGCCAGCAAGGCTGTAAGCTATAAGATAGTCAGCACATGCACAATACATGGTTCCCCTGAGGTTATTATTGAGATGTTTTACAAACACACCTTGCTGTTCTAGATGACATATGTCTTTGATCAGTAGATCAAAAACAGCATTTACCAAACAGAGCAAGTTGTATTGAGGCAAAAGAGTGGAGGCAAAAGAGTGAAAACTACAATGCTCATATAAAGCCTGTCAGTAATGGTGCAGTCTTCCAGTTTACTTAATACTTACTTATTTACTCAAGCTTTTAGTTAACCTTTTGAACATAAAGGTGCAGATCCTGGGGACTGCAGTCATAGAGTTTTCTAGTAATCTGAGATGTTGATGCTGTCGTTCAGCCACTTCATGCATTAACTCAGGTTTGTGACAATGATATGGGTGGAATGCAATCTCTCAGAGAGCCCTAAGGACTGTGATCATCCTCTGGCCCTCACTTTTAGTTATGCTGTTATAGATAAATCTGCCAGACCTACATGCTAATCACTGTTCATTCCTCAGTTTAATCTTTGCAGATGTAAATATCTTTCTGTTTTATTTGCATGCTACTGTAGAGATGCTATAAACTTTGAACTAGAAATGCTCATTGGCAACAAAGCATCTAAAAAAATGTCCCAGTCCCACCTGCATATGAACCAGTCGATGATCTGATCCTGGCATGTCAGAAACAGCCCACGCACCCTAGACTGGAGTAACCGAGGTTCCATATTTACAGTGACGTGGTTAATTGGACTAAAAATAATGTAATAAATCATGGACTAGTTACTGGCTGGGCCACCCATTGGAGAATGAGTTGCCTCT
Organism: Electrophorus electricus; assembly: GCF_041902795.1. NCBI lineage: Eukaryota > Metazoa > Chordata > Actinopteri > Gymnotiformes > Gymnotidae > Electrophorus > Electrophorus electricus. The sequence goes on along the minus strand of NC_137521.1, from coordinate 384,204 downwards.
TTAGTCTTGGTTTCTTCTTAATGTTTTTTCCCTTATCCAGCCAAGGGAATTTTTCCTTGTCACTGTTGCTTTTGGCTTGCTTATTAGGGATCTGTACACATTTGTTTTTAAATCGGCTTTGTGTGTTATCAAAAGTCACACATAAATCAGTTTGACTTGACTTTTTTACTGATGGGGGTTGCCGATAGGACAAGAGTGCATTTCATTTCACTGCGAGTTATACTGTGTATGACTATGTATGTGATGAATAAACCAAACTTGAACTTGAACTTGAACTTGATACATGGCCTGAGTTTACATCTATGGTTCACATGGCCTATTCCAATATTGAATGAGTGTGAGCCAAAAAAAAGGGGGAAAACTTCTAGGGTTAGGTTTTTCTGTGATAAAAAGTTCCTTTGATTACTGCCATTCAAAACCTTTGGGTGTGGAAGTTTTTCCACTGGCACATTGGCATTCCCACCAATTTCCATGGGGATATTGTGTAGTATTTGATTAAAATGAAACCACTTGAGGGTTGACTCCCTCTGGACCTTTGTGATCTTAATCAGATATATGAAAAGAGAGAGTTTATCAATGATCATGTAAGGGCCAGTCCAATGTCAAAGAAACTTCTGAACAAGTTTAACAGTGCTTTGCTAGGATTTTAGAGTGGGACAAAAATACTACACCTCGTCCCCTACCTGGAACTCATTATAGGAAGGTTTTTGGTCATAGTAAATCCTGCATCTTTCGGTACTCTTTTCCATGTGTTGACATACTGATGTAATGATGGGTGGATTACCCCGTTGCCATATTAGCCTCAATTGGCTGGTAGAGCACATCCAAAAGATGAGTCTGCCAGTCATTAACTCACCTGTTGAATCATGTAGTGTTGCTTGGATGGCCATGAGTACTAAGGGCAACTTAATGACCCAGTCTCAGTGGTTGGATGCCACCATTTGATAAGCCCTCTCTGTTTGGCTAGAGGCCTGAGTGTGTTAACAGATACAAAAACTGGCTATCACTCCCAACAACAACCAGAGTTCTTGCATAACATTGAAACTGAAATAGGTGAGGGGCTCCTTCATGCTCTAGAAGCATAGACTGAGTGACACTAATGAGACTGGGATACTCTGCTTGTCTTCTTGAGATCTGTTGATGTTTTGCAAATCCTTTTAGAGCCAAGTTGCACAGTTGTCAGCTAGATGAGCAAGCCATGATATCCAGAAAAGGATGAGTGGTGGGATGGAGGTTTTGGACAAATAGCAACCTAAAGTTTAAATCCTTTGTCATCCCTAGTTCATTTCTTGAACCAAAATGGGCTTGTTGGAGGCATTAGTTATACAGTTGGGACAGGTGACTGTAGATTTCCTCCTTTGTTGCCTAACACACATCATAGTTAGCTTTGATAAAAGTAGGCTGATGCTCACTAAAACTATACTGACTTCTCAGCTAGAGCTCACCTTGTTTCAGTATATTTTATTGTCTACTGTAGCATTCAGGTGTTTTCCAAGATGGCAGTCAATATCTTTAAGATATTGACATTGTTTGAGCCATCATGCTTTGATTCAAAGTGATGATGTTGCATGCAATCATATCTAGGAAATCATATCATAGGGGACCTGATCAGATGAGTGGCCTACAGGAGTGTGAACCGATTGAGGGATCCCCCACTACAGGGTCAGCATAAACCCTGCTGGGCTGAGGGGGAAAATAAGGTCCTGGGATGACAAGAAGTAGTAAAGGGTGGTAAGATAGTGTACCTTTGAGCATCCATAAGGGATGGCCCATGTACTTGACATTTGCAATAAGGGCATTCCCATTCCCTGGGTCAGTTGGAACCTATGTCTGGGTAAGATGTGACATCTCTGTCAGTTTTTTCCTCAGGGGTCCCATTTTCTGTGGAGATCACTACAGTTTTATCTTGGCTTCTGCTAACTCACTTTCTGTCTGCAATTACTGTTAACTCGTATTTGTCTCTTAGTAATTCTCCCCCAGCACTTTCTTGCTGCACCCTGATCTTGGTGAGAAATTCTGAATTGGGTTACATCCTGGATGACTATCTTATTTGGATCAGCTCTTTACCTTTGATCTCCTTGGACATATGGCAGGCCACACACTCTGATATAAGGTCAGAGGGCGTACATGTCTATGCTGTCAGGTCTCAAGTCTCTAATTAGGTTGAACAATGTTGACTTGGCTTGCTTTTACTGGAGGGTCCTGACGGGTTTGCACTGTTTAATGAGGAACAGAACTGAAAGAACAGAGTTGCAATTACTTGCAATGTGCAAATTGCAAACATGTCACAACATCTTGTTTTCACTTGCCAACTGTCTTTTCACTTGAAATATGTGTTAGAAAGTATTTCCTTATCATACATTATATATTGGTTAAAAACATTGTCGTGAAATGAACTCATGTTTGAGGCATTTAAAAAGCTTGGAAATGTTTCATAGTATTAAGAACTGAAAGAACTTAGTTGCTACAACAGCGTATTTCACTTGAAATTCATGAAAAAAAGGATTTTCTTATCATGCATTATATATTGGTTGAAAACATGTCTTGAACATAAAACAGTGTTAAAGCAGATTAGAATACTTGGAATCGCGGTTTCATAGAGTACAGATTGCATATTACAAACGTGTTACAACAGATTGTTTTTACTTGCAAATAGTGTTTTCACTTGAAACATGTTTTAGAAAGTATTTTCTTATGAAGCATTATATATTAGTTAAAAACATAATGCCTTGAACTGAAACCATGTTTGAGATCATTAGAATGCTTAGAAACACTATTTCAAAATGAACAGGACTGAAAGAACAGAGTTCTTACTTGCAAGCAAACATGTCACAACAGCTTGTTTTCACTTGCAAACAGTGTTTTCTATTGAAATACGTCTTGGAAAATGTGTTCTTATGAGGCATTACCTATTGGTTAAATAGATTATGTCTTGAACTGAAAGAGAGTTTAAGGCAATTAGATTACTTTTAATCATATTTCATAGAGTACCGAAATGAAAGAAAAGAGTTGCAATTACTTGCAATGTGCACATTGCAAACATGTTACAACAGATTGTTTTTGCTTGCAAACTGTTTTCACATGAAATAAGTATTAGAAATTGTTTTCTTATCATGGATTACCTACTGTTTAAAAACATTATGTGTTGAACTGAAACCATGTTTCAGGCAATTAGAATGCTTGCAATCCCTGTTTTTAGAGCACAGAACTGAAAGAACAGAGTTGCAATTACTTGCAATGTGCATATTGCAAACATGTCACAACAACTTGTTTTCACTTGCAAACAGTGTTTTCTCTTGAAATATGTCTTGGTGTCATGGTACGGCCACACCCCCCTCAAGTCTGCGTGTGTGTGCGTGTCTGTGCGTCTGTGTGTGTGTGCGCGTCTGTGTGTCTGTTCTCTTGTGTCGTTCACCTGATCCCTGTTGTGTTTAATTGTCATGCGTGTATATAAGTCTCGTTTCGTATCGTCAAAGTTGTCAGTGTTTGATCCAAGTAGTCTGTGTTAAGACATGTATGTTTCATGTGTGAATAAAACGTATGTTCGACGTGCCTTGTCCCCACATCCTGCTTAACCCTCGTCCGTCACAGAAACACTGACCTACCAAGGATGCCTGGGAAAGGCAAAAGAAGAAGGGAAAGAAAGGAAGTCAACGCCCTCCCACAGCACGTGCAGCGAGGTCTCCTGTGGTCTTGGGCACCCTCCTTGCTCCAGGTGCAGATCCAGGTGCGGAAGCAGGGGAGGCGTACGGAACCCCGGCGGATGACCTGGACTGGTACAACGACTTCCAGTACTTCCAGAGGAGTCGTACTCTGTGGACTCATACTGTCCAGTGGAGAGGCCTTCCCTCATCATGGCCTCGCTCCAAGGAACTACCGGGAGGGAGGAACCCGCTGAACAATTTTGGGGGAACCCTGTGTATGGCCCGGGATCAGGCGTTGCAGAGTGCCACGGGGAACAGCCAGACCAAGAGGACCGGTACTCGGAGATGGACTCTGCTGGGTCCTATGACCCATGCCTGGGTGTTCATAGGGACTACATGGACTACGGAGAGACAGAGGAGTGCAGCGACGTCTGTCTGTGGTCGGAAAGTGGTTCCGATTGTGAGGAGGAAGCTCCAATGGAGGTAGAAGGGGACCCTCAGAGGGATCTTCCTTCCCACAGTGATGCCAAAAGCTCATAAAGCAAGGAGCCTCTAGCACCTAAGGCACCACCCAGGGCACGCTGCCCAGGAGCGAGCAGGCTAACCCGGTTGGCTAGCACAGGCAGCGTTTGTCTGTGCCCGTGCCCGTTAGTGTGTGCGTCCCTGTCTGTCATCGTCTTGGTCCCTGTCCTTCCCCCCACTACCCTGTTTGCGATGGCCAGTGGCAGGTTGTCTGGTCCTCCAACGTCAACTTTTGGCGTGGGTCTCGGGGCCACAGCCCAGTAGGCTGGCACGCCAGGAGTCGCGCCCTTGAGGGGGGGCTCTGTCACGGTACGACCCCTCCCCATTCAAGTCTGCGTGTGTGTGCGCGTCTGCATGTGTGTGTGTGTCTGCGTGTGTGTGCGCATCTGTGTGTTGGTATTGCCACGCCCTCTTGTGTTGTTCACCTGATCCCTGTTGTGTGTAATTGTCATGCGTGTATATAAGTCTCATTTCATATTGTCAAAGTTGTCGGTGTTTGATCCAAGTAGTCTGTGTTAAGACATGTATGTTTCATATGTGAATAAAATGTATGTTTATGTTCAACGTGCTTTGTCCCCGCATCCTGCTTAACCCTTGTCCGTCACACTTGGAAAATGTTTTCTTATGAGGCATCACCTATTTGTTAAATAGATTATGCCTTGAACTGAAATAGAGTTTAAGGCAATTAGAATGCTTTTAATCATATTTCATAGACTACAGAAATGAAAGAACAGAGTTGCAAATACTTGCAATGTGCACATTGCAAACGTTAAAACAGTATGTTTTCATTTACCAGCAGTGCTTTCACTTGAAATACATTTTAGAAAGGATTTTCTTATCATGCATTATATATTGGTTAAAAACATAATATCTTGAATTGAAACCATGTTTGTGGAAATTAGAAAGCTTGGAAATAGTTTCATAGTATATAGAACTGAAAGAACTTAGTTGCAATGTGCATATTTAAAACATGCTACAACAGCTTGTTTACTTGCAAAGAGTGGTTTCACTTGAAATATGTCTGAGAAATTAATTTCACTTGAAACGATACCTATTGGTGAAAACACTGTGTTGCACTGAAACAGTATTTTTGTGACCATCAAGACATATTGTTTTTAACAAATGTATAACACAATATGTTAAAAAAACACATATTGCAAGTGAAAATAGTCTTTGCAAGGGAGAACAAGTTGTTTTAACTTTTGTAATGTGACCTTTCAAATTAATTGGAACACTGTTTTTACACTTCTAAACATTGTTTCCCTGCCTTGTAATCGGCTTATACACTATTTCAGTGCAAGACATACTGTTTTTAACCAAACTGTATAACTTACAATATGGTAGGAAAACTAATATTGCAAGTGAAAATATTTTATTCCACTGCAAACAATCTGTTTTAACATGTTTGCAATGTGCACATTGTAGTTATTTGAAATTTTGTTCTTTCACCTCTGCCCACTATGAAAAAGCATTTCGAAGCATTCTAAGTTACTTATATACCGTTTCAGTGCAAGGCAAACCATTTTTGACAAACGGTAAAACACTTTGTAACATGTATTTCAAGTGAAAAGAATTTATTCAGGGGAGAACAAGTTGTTTTAACATGTTTGTAATGTGACCATTGAAAGTAATAGCAACTCTGTTTGTACACCTCTAAACACTACTAAACAGGGTTCCCCTGCCTTGTAATCAGCTTATACACCATTTCAGTGCAAGACATACTGCTTTGAACCAAACTGTATAACTTACACTAATGTTAAGAAAACTCATATTGTATGTGAAAATATTTTTATCCAACTGCCAACAATCTGTTTTAACTTCTTTGTACATTGCAGGTATTTGAAACTCTGCTCTTTCACCTCTGCCCACTATGAAAAAGCATCTCAAAGCATTCTAGCTTACTTATACACTGTTTAAGTGCAAACAAACCGTTTTTGACCAACAGGTAAAACACATTGTAACATGTATTTCAAGTGAAAAGAGTTTATACAGGGGAGAACAAGTTGTTTTAAAATGTTTGTATCGTGACCATTGAAAGTAATTGCAACTCTGTTTGTACACCTCTAAACAATACGAAACAGGGTTTCCATGCATTGTAATCAGCCTATAGACCATTTCCGTGCAAGACATATTGTTTTTAAGCAAACGGTAAAACTTACAATATGTTAAGAAAACACATATTGCAAGTGAAAATAGTCTTTGCAAGGGAGAACAAGTTGTTTTAACTTTTGTAATGTGACCTTTCAAATTAATTGGAACTCTGTTTTTACACTTCTAAACACTACTAAACAGGGTTTCCCTGCCTGGTAATCGGCTTATACAACATTTAAGTGCAAGACATACTGTTTTTAACCAAACTCTATAACTTACAATATGTTAAGAAAACTCATATTGCATGGGGAAATATTTTATCCAACTTCCAACAATCTGTTTTAACTTCTTTGTACATTGCAGGTATTTGAAACTCTGCTCTTTCACCTCTGCCCACTATGTAAAGGCATTTCAAAGCATTCTAACTGATTTATACACTATTTAAGTGCAAGGCAAACTGTTTTTGACCAACAGGTAAAACACATTGTAACATGTATTTCAAGTGAAAAGAGTTTATACAGGGGAGAACACGTTTTTTTAAAATGTTTCTAACGTGACCATTGAAAGTAATTCAACTGTTTTTACACCTCTAAACACTACGAAACAGGGTTTCCCTGCCTTGTAATCGGCTTATACACCATTTCAGTGCAAGACATACTGTTTTTAACCAAACTGTATAACTTACAATATGGTAGTAAAACTAATATTGCAAGTGAAAATATTTTATCCAACTGCAAAAAATCTGTTTTAACATGTTTGCAATGTGCACATTGCAGGTATTTGAAACTGCTCTTTCACCTCTGCCCACTATGCAAAAACCATTTTAAAGCATTCTAACTGACTTGTACACTGTTTCAGTACAAGGCAAACCGTTTTTGACCAACAGATAAAACACATTGTAACACGTATTTCAAGTGAAAAGAGTTTATACAGGGGAGAACAAGTTGTTTTAACATGTTTGTAATGTGACCATTGAAAGTAATAGCAACTCTGTTTGTACACCTCTAAACAATACGAAACAGGGTTTCCATGCATTGTAATCAGCCTATAGACCATTTCCGTGCAAGACATATTGTTTTTAAGCAAACGGTAAAACTTACAATATGTTAAGAAAACACATATTGCAAGTGAAAATAGTCTTTGCAAGGGAGAACAAGTTGTTTTAACTTTTGTAATGTGACCTTTCAAATTAATTGGAACTCTGTTTTTACACTTCTGAACAGGGTTTCCCTGCCTTGTAATCGGCTTATACACCATTTCTGTGCAAGGCATAGTGTTTTTAACCAAACTGTATAAGTTACAATATGGTAGGAAAACTAATATTGCCAGTGAAAATATTTTATCCAACTGCAAACAATCTGTTTTAACATGTTTGCAATGTGCACATTGCAGGTTTTTGAAACTCTGCTCTTTCACCTCTGCCCACTATCAAAAAGCGTTTCAAAGCATTCTAGCTGACTTATACACTTTTTCAGTGCAAGGCACACCGTTTTTGACAAACGGTAAAACACTTTGTAACACATATTTCAAGTGAAAAGAGTTTATACAGGAGAGAACAAGTTGTTTTAACTTTTGTAATGTGACCTTTGAAATTAATTGGAACTCTGTTTTTACACTTCTAAACACTACTAAACAGGGTTTCCATGCATTGTAATCGACTTATACACCATTTCTATGCAAGACATATTGTTTTTAACCAAACTGTATAACTTACAATATTTTAAGAAAACACATATTTCAAGTGAAAATATTTTATCCAACTGCAAACAGTCTGTTTTAACATATTTGCACATTGCAGGTATTTGAAACTGTTCTTTCACCTCTGCCTACTATGAAAAAGCCGTTCAAAGCATTCTAACTGACTTATACGTTGATTCCGTTCAGGGCAAACCGATTTTGACCAAAATGTAAAACATAAGAAAACACGTATTTCAAGTGAAAAGAGTTAATACAAGAGAGAACAAGTTGTTTGTAATGTGAGGATAGAAAGTAATTGCAACTCTGTTTTTACACCTCTAACCACCAGGTGACAGCGTTTCCATGCAATCTAATTGGATTATGCACCGTTTCAGAGCAAGACCTTTTGTTTTTAACCAAACTATATAACTTACAATATGTTAAGAAAACACATATTTCAAGTGAAAATATTTTATCCAACTGCAAACAGTCCGTTTTAACATGTTTGCAATTTGCACATTTCAGGTATTTAAAACTGTTCTTTTACCTCTGCCTACTATGAAAACGCGGTTCAAAGCATTCTAACTTACTTATATGTTGTTTCATTGCAGGGCAAAAGATTTAGACTAAAATGTAATGCATTATAAATGGAATCTTTACATTGCAACTCTGTTCTTTACCTTTTAAACACATTGAAACAGCGTTTCAAAACATTGTAATCTGCCTAAACACTGTTTCAGGGCAAGAGATTGTGTTTTAGACTAAAATGTAATGCATTATAAATGGAATCTTTACATTGCTACTCTGTTCTTTACCTTTTAAACACATTGAAACAGCATTGTAATCGCCCTATACACTGTTTCAGGGCAAGAGATTGTGTTTTAGACTAAAATGTAATGCATTATAAATGGTATTTTTACATTGCTACTCTGTTCTTTACCTTTTAAACACATTGAAACAGCATTGTAATCACCCTAAACAGTGTTTCAGGGCAAGAGATTGTGTTTTAGACTAAAATGTAATGCATTATAAATGGAATCTTTACATTGCTACTCTGTTCTTTACCTTTTAAACATATTGAAACAGCATTGTAATCGCCCTAAACACTGTTTCAGGCCAACAGATTGTGTTTTAGACTAAAATGTAATTCATGATAAGTAGAATCTTTACATTGCAACGCTGTTCTTTACCTTTTAGAAACATTGAAACAGAGTTTCAAAGCATTGTAATCGCCCTAAACACTGTTTCAGGGCAAGAGATTGTGTTTTAGACTAAAATGTAATGCATTTTAAATGAAATCTTTACATTGCTACTCTGTTCTTTACCTTTTAAACACATTGAAACAGCATTGTAATCGCCCTAAACACTGTTTCAGGGCAAGAGATTGTGTTTTAGACTAAAATGTAATTCATGATAAGTAGAATCTTTACATTGCAACGCTGTTCTTTATGTTTTAGAAACATTGAAACAGAGTTTCAAAGCATTGTAATCGCCCTAAACACTGTTTCAGGGCAAGAGATTGTGTTTTAGACTAAAATGTAATTCATGATAAGTAGAATCTTTACATTGCAACGCTGTTCTTTATGTTTTAGAAACATTGAAACAGAGTTTCAAAGCATTGTAATCGCCCTAAACACTGTTTCAGGGCAAGAGATTGTGTTTTAGACTAAAATGTAATGCATTTTAAATGGAATCTTTACATTGCTACTCTGTTCTTTACCTTTTAAACACATTGAAACAGCATTGTAATCTCCCTAAACACTGTTTCAGGGCAAGAGATTGTGTTTTAGACTAAAATGTAATGCATTATAAATGGAATCTTTACATTGCTACTCTGTTCTTTACCTTTTAAACACATTGAAACAGCATTGTAATCGCCCTAAACACTGTTTCAGGGCAAGAGATTGTGTTTTAGACTAAAATGTAATGCATTTTAAATGGAATCTTTACATTGCTACTCTGTTCTTTACCTTTTAAACATATTAAAACAGCATTGTAATCGCCCTAAAAAGTGTTTCAGGGCAAGAGATTGTGTTTTAGACTAAAATGTAATGCATTATAAATGGTATCTTTACATTGCTACTCTGTTCTTTACATTTTAAACACATTGAAACAGCATTGTAATTGCCCTAAACACTGTTTCAGGGCAAGAGATTGTGTTTTAGACTAAAATGTAATGCATTATAAATGGTATCTTTACATTGCTACTCTGTTCTTTACCTTTTAAACACATTGAAACAGCATTGTAATCGCCCTAAACACTGTTTCAGGGCAAGAGATTGTGTTTTAGACTAAAATGTAATTCATGATAAGTAGAATTTTTACATTGCAACTCTCTTCTTTACCTTTTAAACACATTGAAACAGCGTTTCAAAGCATTGTAATCGCCCTAAACACTGTTTCAGGGCAAGAGATTGTGTTTTAGACTAAAATGTAATGCATTATAAATGGAATCTTTACATTGCTACTCTGTTCTTTACCTTTTAAACATATTGAAACAGCATTGTAATCGCTCTAAACTCATGCACCACCTTACATGAGTCCTAAAAATAAAAGCACTACAAAAGGCTGCAGACCCCCAGTGTAGCCTTGCATCTGCTGTGCTCATTAAAGTCTATGAAACCTTGTTTGATCAGGACCAATAGTAATTTTTCATCAGCTTACACTAATGGTCTTTGTAATGATGAGCATTAATGATTAGAGGGGGTATCTCCCTCAATTATAGAGTGGATGAACTCTTGTTATGCAATTGATTAATTGACAGAGGTGCTGCAAGTTCAGGAACCTCTCAGTTGGAAAGGTGTAGGAAATACTGCAGTCAGCAAGGTATCAGCAAGCACTTAGAGTGCCAGAGAGTCTAAGAATAGAAGCTGTTTTTTTCTTGGCCTTCTGTTTTTCAGTGTGGCAGCATCGCTGAAAGGTCAGGATGTTGTTTTAGCACGCAGAACCACCTTTGAGTAACACAAGACAAAGAACGTGTTTTTTCTGAGAAGCGTGTAAAGAGAAAGCAATCACTAGCTAAAGCCTGCCCATAAAACAATGGCATCGATCAGGGCTCTGCTCTGCTTCAGACAGGACTAGGGGAAAATGCGCTGACAGATGTGATGATCATAGAGGGGAGACAATTGCATAACTGTAAAGCAGTTAATGGATTTAATATGTAAATTACTGCTTTCATGTGCAAGTGGGTCCACCCAAAGTAGCTGATTAAAGCTTTTGGTGGACCAACGGTCTTTCCATTGTCTCTGCATAGCCATGAAAGCCACTAACCATTCACATTATATAAAATGATTCTTGGGAAATTGAAGGTTCTGGGTGGTTGTATTTCTACAAGCCTTATTAAGTGTCACTATAAAATATCACAGGAGAAATGCTGATGAAATGCCAGGATCAGATTTAGCCTTGGCCTAAATGAACCAATCTTGTCATGGCATATTTGTTGTCATGTTGTGGCAAATCTTGGCCTAAATGTGTCTGCTAAACATTAAGGCTATATATCCAAAATCTGGGCAAGCAGCCAGATCTCTTTACATCTCTCTCTTGCGATCTCTCTCATACAAAACACATGTACACATGCATTCTATCACTGGCTGTTTCATAAACCCCCAGACAGTTTCTATCCTCTTACAGGTCAATTCAGAAGCATCTCCAGCAGAATATCAAGAAAGAGGTTGAATGAGACTCCAGGTACACTCTGTCACTTCCAGCGCAATCACATATTTTTTTGACTTTGGAATGTGTGTTGTGGTAATTTTTAGACATCTTTTATTGTGCAAAAATGGAAGGGTTGGCACAATTAAATTGGAGTTCCATGTAAATGGTTGTGTGTATTATTGTGAAAATTAAGTAAAAGTAACAAGAACAAGACAGACCAAAACTCAGCTCATTAAAATCCAATGATATTGTTTATTATAGAACAGTTAGTTCTTTGATTAGACGATAGAGATTTCATGAGTGCTGATATAGAGTATAATGGTACTCTGCTTTACATGTGCATTTTATTAACCCTTAATTACAATTGTTATCTATCTTAGATTGTAACATTTGCTGTTATCTCATCAGAGTCAGGTCATCAAATGATTTGTCAACAGACTCATATTTTTCTGTTTGCACAATAAATGGGAACATGCAGATAAATGTACATTATAAAAGTAGCCGGCCTGTGGTAACATAAACCTCCACAAAGTAGCAACCTATGGGAAAATGTTTGTGTTGTTTGGTGACAGTTCAGTACCAGTCCATTTGCAGAGCTATTTGTGTTGACAGAACCAAATAAATTAATAAATAAACAAACAAATCATAACATATTGTAGATTATTAGTGTTAACTAATAAATGGCACTTGTGGAACTGTTGTATAAAAGCAATATCACATGTGATATTGTTTGATTTAATCTCTGTCAGAACTGGCAGAACAATAAAGGCTAAGTAAAACAATCACTGCGTGTTGTACTGTGTATGACTATGTATGTGACAAATAAACCAAACTTGAACTTGAACTTGAACTTGAACAATCCACACCCACCTCTTGTAACTTCTAACAAAACTCAGCCTCTTCCCAGTGAGTGACAAAAATGACAATGCAGGGATTTCCAGGATTACAAGGCTTATCAGGGGAGCAAATCAAATACTATAGGCACAACTATATAACATAATCTACCACAGGCACCACCCCTCATCGTATGGATACTGTATAGCAGAATATGGATATGATTATAAGTGTTAATAGAAGTGCCATATGGTAGACTCAGAAGATCCTAATTATTCATCACACTCTCCAGTATTTATTTCACTTTTCCCAGTCCTTTTACACAGGGATTCACCTTGACTTATAATTGTGCGTTGCACACGCTTTTCATACATGTGCCGAAAAAGGTAACACCTTGTGTTTCTGTTTGTCAGGGCTCCTTTATCACATAAAACCAGGTTGCGCTAGGTTATCTTATTTCAGCCAATGGGCTGCATGCTGCTAAGGCTTTTTCATGAGATTAAAGGCACTAATGTTTCAGATTGCAGTCATAATTTACAGAGGCCCTTGCAGTTGTGAGTTACAGCTCAACAGAAGTCACTGTGCCACTTTTGCCAGTTACTGAGCCCTTTTGGAAGTGTATGCTGGAGGTTTCTTGCTTCTTGGGGAGGTTACTGTTTCTTTGTTCTGAGCATGATGTCAAGACAACATTATCTTATCCATTGTATAACTTTCAAGTTCTAAAATGTCAGATTGACCCCTTTTTTGTTTCAGTTCATGACAGACATCAGCTGTAAGCATTTATAAACATAGGCAATTTCCTGAGATAGTGAAAAATAAAAATAGAAAAATAGATAGACTGTTTGTAAATGAGAATGTCCTAAAATCTAATCTGAGCTCCCCAGAGTATGAGCAATAATTATTTTCAAATAGCATTTTATTTCAGTTCATTCCTTTTAAGAATGAAAGTCTGTGCATTCAGGTAGTGGAAATCAGGGGTAAAATCAGTGGCAGTTTGATCTGCAGTGATAGAGGTGCCTCAGTGATCTACAGTGATCATCTTCACACATTTCAATTTCAAGTTCAAGTTCAAGTTCGGTTTATTTGTCACATACATAGTCATACACAGTACAACACGCAGTGAAATGGTGGAGAGTGCTCTGTCCAAACTGAGGAAGAGAACCAGGGGTGCATAGAGAAAAAAATATATATACAGATAAATATGTATTCTATGTATGTACAAAAATATATTAACAATGTATGTACAATATATGTATATTATGATTATATACACAATGTACAATGTATATGGTTGAGTATATATGTACACAATCTACAGAATGTACAGATCCATTGTATAGTACCATATCTACAGTTGTTGTAACAGGTTAATTGAGTATAAATCTAAATCTATATATACAGATGTACAGATATACAGTCATGTTACGTGGTGGTGGTGGTGGTCCTCTTCAGTCTCTCTGTTTTGGTCTTCAGGGAGTGGAAGCGCCTCCCTGACCTCAACAGAGAGAAGAGTCTATTGTTGGGATGGGTGGGGTCCTTCACAATTTTCCTGGCCTTGGTTTGGCACCGCTTGTAGTAGGTGGTCTGCAGGTCAGGAAGTTCCGAGTGAGTGATGCGCTCTGCTGAACGCACTACCCTTTGGAGTGCTTGTCTGTCCTGCTTGGTGCCATTTCCAAACCAGACTGTGATGTTCCCCGTGAGGATGCTCTCGATAGTGCAGGTGTAGAAGTTCCGCAGTACCTTGGAGGGCAGTCTGAAGTCCCTTAGGCGTCTGAGGTGGTAAAGACGCTGACGAGCCTTCTTTGCCAGGGAGCTGGTATGGCGGGACCAGGACAGGTCCTGCGAGATGTGAACACCAAGGTACCTGAAACTATCTACTCTCTCCACCGTGGTTCCACTGATCCTCACAGGTTGGTAGTGCCGCTCCTGCTTCTTGCTGCAATCCACGATCAGCTCCTTTGTCTTACTGACGTTTAGGAGGAGATTATTTTCCTGGCACCAGTTTTCCAGGTGTTTAATCTCCTCCAGGTAGGCCCTCTCGTCGTTGTCCGAGATCAGACCCACGACAACGGTGTCATCAGCAAACTTGACAATGGTGTTAGAGCTGGAAGTGGCTGTGCAGTCGTAGGTGTACAGTGAGTAGAGCAGGGGGCTTAGGACACAACCCTGAGGAGCTCCAGTGCTGAGGGTGAGGGTGGATGAGGCGCAGTTGCCCACCCGTACTGATTGTGGTCTGTTTGTTAGGAAGTTGGAGATCCAGTCGCACAGGGATGTATGCAGTCCTAGATCTCCCAACTTAGTAGTGAGTAGGGAGGGAATGATACTGTTAAATGCTGAACGGTAGTCGACAAATAGCATTTTAACATAATTTCCCCTCCCTTCGTCCAGGTGAGTCAGTGTAGTGTGGAGCAGATGTGCAATCGCATCGTCAGTGGAGCGGTTGTGGCGGTATGCAAACTGCAGTGGGTCCGTGGAGGCTGGCAGTGAAGATGTGATGAAGTCTCTAACTAGCTTTTCAAAGCACTTCATCACGACTGATGTGAGGGCGACAGGGCGGTAGTCATTGAGGTCGGAGGGTCGAGGTTTCTTCGGGACGGGGACGATGGTGGACCGCTTGAAGCTGGACGGGACAATACCGAGCGTCAGGGAGAGATTGAAGATGTCGGTGAATACCGGGGCTAGCTGATCTGCGCAGGCTTTAAGGACCCTCCCGCAGATACCGTCTGGTCCCATCGCCTTCCTGGTATTCACCCTTTTAAACACTCTCCTCACGTCACTCTCCGTGATGATGAGAGGGCGCTGTTCTATGGTGGGCCCCGCGCATGTGCCATTGGCTGCGCCAATAGTGCCATTTGCACTAGCGCCAAACAGAAGAATGTGTAGCTGCAGTAGTCTTGACAGTTTGCCAGTTACACTCTGATGTGAATTGTCAATGTTTAGGGACAGCTGCCAACATCCACATTTTTAGAATGAATTCTCTTGTTTAGCAAGGGAATTTTGTTGAAGAAACTTTGTACCACAATTATGTGATTATTTTTTATTGAAAGGAACACAGAAGTAAATGTCACACTGGAGTAGTGTGTATAAAGCAAAAATAATTTATCAGTCATTGCACAGCTTATACTGTGGGTGTCAATACATATAAGGACCTAAAGGTTAAGGCTGAATCTAAGGATATTGTGCTGGGTGGCGTGTCAAAGAAAAGGGTTACACAAGGGAGTATGCCATACTAACAATGACCAATTTTCTATATAATCTAACAGGAATATATATAAGAAGTGAAAATAAGAATCAGTAACTACAACACATAGCACCCTTTTACAAAATATTTTTCCTATCACAGAAAGGTACTACTAGATTGTATCTCATAAAATTAATACATTTTGGATATATAAATTAAATTTGTTGTATAATCATGTTGTGATTATCCTGTTCCATGTATTTAATTTTTTAATTTAATTCCAGTATTTAATTTTTTACCATACTGATGTCATGACCAAAATAGACTTCTATATCATTAATTTGTTAAACAATAAACCATAAAACATCACATCAAGTGTGTTATTCTTGAAAACATTTACATTTTTTTATTCCAGTTAAAGAAAAAATACTTGGTCAGTCCAGTGCATGGCCCAGCTGACAGCCAAATGTATACACAACATCTTAGCAAAGTCTGATAGAATCTGCACAGACTCAACTCCATTAACCTTGTTGATAATATGGCTACAACCATATTTACTTGCTAAACTCCACCTGTCCTCCAGCACTAATGCACCTCAAATGACAGCAGCTTGTGGGCATCATAACTCTAAGCATAACTCATAACACATCAAACAGAATTGGCAAAGCACTTCTCAGCATCTCTGCAGACAGCAAGTGTTGAATATATCAGATTGGCTTCCTAGAGTGCTGCTGAGGTCATTCTGTTCTGATTCTGAGTTCAGCTTCATGCCATAAGTCAGTGACCCCTTGTGTGCTCACAGTCTGTTTAAATAGAACCTTGGCAATAAGTGTCACAGAACGCTCATCTCCCGCGAGTCATGTGGTTTGGCCCGCCACGTACAGTTGGGAGGATCCTCACTTGTGGCCACGCTTGCACACACCTAGACCTTGTCCTGTCTGTGTATTTAAGCTGTTTGATGTACTTGGTCTTGTCTGCAATGCTGTGGACCTGTGCTTTGCTGGCATCTTTGCTGAACACACACAACAAGAGAGAAAATGTAAGGATTGGTTTATTGTAATAAAAAGAAATTGAATGTGGTTACAATAAATTTAAAACAACAACAACAACATAATCACCATCAAAAATTAGAAAGATTAAAGCAGTTTCAATAGGAACTCATGTTTTTTGCTTTGATTGTTTAAAAATTCACCTGCTGACAATCTGAGGTTGACGGTTTAGAGAGGAGGCATACCTCATTCCACCGCAAGGGATATAGTGCCTGCCTCGAGCTGAAGGGGTATCCTGAGGCTTCTCACCCGGGACCTAAATCCACATCAGCATCACTGGGTGATGACTCTCCAGATAATGAAGACCAAATGTTCTTTCATACTTTGTTTCTAACTACTGGGTCTGGGACTGCACTGTGCAATATCTATACCTTACTGTAAATACAGTATTTGAACTATTATAATGGGAGATCACAAACTATTTACTAGGAGACAACTGTATTGCCTCATCTTTTTGTACACTGTCATCTTTAATATATGATTTTGGCTTAATATATTTGTTGTATATACATACTGCTGTGTACAATGTGTGGTGCCTTGCACTGCTCTGTACTTTAGTATTTGTTTAAAACATTTGTCAGCTCTGAGGTGGGTTTCACTAATACTGTGAATAAGTTTAGTGAATAAGCTTTGTTTAGTGAGTAAGCTTACAGCATAGTGGCTGAATGGAATTAAAAATCCTAATCATATATACAAATAGACACTGTGCTGAATTGTCACCTTGGATTTCAGAGTGAGGACAGTGGCCCTGATGGTGGCCAGGTCTTTGGTAGGGATGTACTTTTCCACCATCTTATCAAAGTCGTGATGAGACGACAGGAACAGTAGCATGCGGCGACCAAAGTACCTGAGACAAATAACAGCCCCGTTCCCATGAGAGAACCATGAGGGAGGAACTTAAGGGTGACTCACAGCACACCAACAAATTGTACCAGTCTACTACATTTACTACAATTAAGCGGAGTCCAATATTTATTAGTATATTTATTTTACCAGGACACAATTCCAGTTGCCAAGACACTCTGTGTCTAAAAATCTTCTATTACTCTACAATTTAGCTGCATTTGCTGACTTCAGAGTGTCATAGTTGGGAGACTAAAAGAATAAACCAAAAGATTACTATCTGGGCATGTGAAAAGCTTTGATAGTTTTCCATCTGATCCTGGTACCAACCTGGTTTCTTGGGAAGAGTCTTGCGCCAATTTGGAGACTGCAGGTAGAATTCGATTAGTCACACCTTTTGTCCCAGACAATAAGTGGTCAGCGCCAATCTTTTCTATCAAAGTAGCCAAATGCTGAGAAGTGCACTTTCTTACTGCAGCATTCAAATGACTTTTGAGGAGAACACAAACGAGAAAAGAGAAGGAAATATTTAAAGGCACTCAAAAAAGAATGACATAATAACAAATATGTAGTAATCTAGTCAATGTATACAGTGCAATGTTTAACTCTTTCATCTTTAAAGTAACTTAATACACTTATCTATGAACTAAAGGCATAATCAAATTATCCTATTCTATTTGATGGCTTTAAAAAAAAATCTTTAAGAGGATAAATCAACAAAAATACTGTCCAATGCCAAAAAACATTTCGAAACACCAAAGGATAAGTGAAAATAATAGCAAACAGCAGCCAAAGCGCTCTCATTTGTTGGCCTCTTGACTGCTGCAGCTAGATGAAAGCTATAGCTGGAAGCTAGCTGCAAGTTAACTGACCTGAGTCCTCCAGCGAGAAGAGCGTTCATGCTTCGGGTGGGGGTGCAGTTCTGCACCATGCAGTCCAGGGCTGTGTCCACATCCTGCCTAATAAAAGCATTGGACTCTCCTGCTTTGTGGAGGAGGACCTTGGCAGTAGCTTCCACCTCCTGGTCCATACCTTTCTGCAGGCCAGAGTACAACTCTCCCAAGGTCACCAGCGCCACGCGCGACACTCCAGAGCGTAAGTTCTGAACCTGGGGGAAGACATTCCAGCTTGTGTTATGCTTGTGTTGTGTTATGTGTTATCTAAAATGCCGTTAGATGAAAATTGTTTTTATAATAATTTCAAGCATTATACTAACTTTACTGAAAGATCTGTGTAGTTTTTGGCAGCAATGTCTCAATAACATATACTGATGGTGTATGACAAAAAATTAAATGGTATTATAGGTTAATTTTAGGAATCAGACAGATTCACAGGAAGTTACAAGGAGTCAGACGCAATAGTGAGCAGATATAGTCACTTACCTCTTGATTAAGAACAAGGCAGACATCATGAAGCCTACTACTAAGCACATCAGAGTGATACCGTGCTAAACTACGCATGAGTATCAGGCCATCAATCTTCTTCTCCCTGTATGAAAATATTGGACAAACACAAACTGTAAAAGTAGGCTATCATAACTGAAAAAAGGTTATGAAAGAGGGGACAAAAGGAAAAAAGTGATAGCAATAAAATCACTTTACTAATTTCTAAGCATATGTATCATATATGCAGAAAATCATAAATTACTAAACTGTTTTACTTGACCCTAGCCAAATGCTTCATAATTTTACAGGTATGAGATTTACCAGTCATCAGAGCTAAGCAGTTTGAAGCTCTGAGTGAAAGCAAGGTCCGGTTTAGAGAACGGCCGCAAAACCAGCTGCTCATGGGGATTCTTCCTGGGGGTTCCTGGTGTGAGTTCATCTAAAGAGGAATACCGCAACAAAAACAAACTGACTACTTATTTTAGGGCTACCAGTTCAACTTTGTTCCAAATCAACTTGACTGCAAAACATAACATTATTCAAGATGGCCAACTACATTTAATGGCCTTGCACAGTATTTTTTCTCCTTACTCAAAATGTTGTATTAGCTGGAAGCATGTGATTATCTTCATACTTCTGCTTCAGTTCAGTAGTTATTGGGCATTGTAGAGTGCATAAAACAACCTCTAAATGTTTTATTTTTTGTATACCGCCTAACTTCTATTTAGGACTTACACTTTATGTGGTGTTATCTTTGATGTCACAGATAACACTAATTGACTATAGTGAATCATAAGCTATGTAATATTGCATATATATGAACTGTGAAATCAACTGACCCTACTACACTTCAATCACTGCACATAGCTCTTCTCAAGGAACAGAGATGACATGTACATACAAATGCTCAGTTTTTGTATACAAACGGGAAAAGGGTTACTCTACATTTTATTCCAGAAAACAAGACCAAATCAAGGTTGCTCAAATTGCTTTCTGGGGTCTAAGTGACACCCAATACAAGAGTTTGTAGCAAGCATTTTACTGTGAAATAATTTGCAAACTGAGCTCAATACAGCTCTAGATTTGCCTGCCGACTATAACTGAAACACAACACCTTTCCCCACACTTACTGGAGGTAATATTGATAAGTTAGTAAGTCTTTGATATTAATTAACAGCCATTGTTTTCATTCGACACTTTATTCAATACCGTAGCAAGTAATGGAAAATATAACAAAACGTTAGTACATGCAAACGTTTGCTAATTTTGTGCAATTTGGGTCAACAAATGTATTTTTTATAACGTTATGATACACCAACACTATTTGAAATTGCCACCAGTCTCTGCCTGTCCCATGTTTAGCTCTCTCCATGCGTAGTCAAAGCCTGTTAGCTAGACCTGATTAACCAGCCGAATATACGCTAGTTAGCTAACGTTCCTTAATAGCTTTAATGTAAACATGATCAATATGTAATAAATGCACAGATGATGTTGCTATAAATGTATTCTTAAAATACAAACTGTGGTGTCCTCTAATTGATTAGTCTATTTAAACACAGCAAGGATTCTGCTGTTGACCAAGACCCCTAATAGCTTTTCACCTCTTCGGGTTCAGGCAAGTAAAGCCGTCTTGATGCGAACCGACTTCCACCCAGCACCATACTGACTGGGGTGGTTATGCTTGACACAGAGGCTGTCAATGAATCCTCTGAGGTCCACACCCAAACAGCAGAATGGTAAAAGGACAATAATCTTTTTAATTTCGTTTTATGGTTAAAAAAAATGATAGTAGGAAGGTGACTGGAATATTTAACATTCTTTGAAATATATATGTTTGGTTTTTTTTGGTTTTGTTGCATTTTTAAAAAAACAACTGTGCAGGGCCTTTAAAACACAATTGTGTGATACAGTGTTTAGAGCAAATCTATTTACTCAAGAGCAGTGACCATGCATGAAGCGCAGAATAACAGGTGACACTCACCAGAGCAGTTTGAAAGGGGTGGACATGCTCTGTTCAGACTGGGGGCTTGTTGGCGTCGTGGCAGCATGCGTCTGGAAGGAGCCGTGGGAGGGCTGGGATGAATGGGGGGACTCAAACCTTTGACCAGGCTTCTGGGTGCGTGTGTGCTGTTGGGGCTCGAGGGCAAATCATCCAGGAGTTCAGCCTTCGTGGATGCTAGAACACTACCGTTGCGCTGCAAATCTGATGGGAAGGAGATTAACAGGCTATGGTGACTACAGAGCTTCCATGAGTCTCAGTAAGCATGAGGAGGAGCATTCATTGAGGTCAACCGTTACCTTTCAGAGATGCCGTGTCGTCTGAGCCCACGTCACATGCAACGTGTCTAAAGTTCTGCTTCAATCGTTGCATGTTCTGCCACTCCCCCTGTATAGGCGGAACTTCTTGCTGCTCCAGACGATGTTGATGCATCTTATCCCTTGCAAACCTAGACAGCTTTACCCTCTCCAACAAATACACATACATGAATAACCACATAGCATTTCTATTCAAGACTGTCAATCAGAACCTGGAGGACCGGACTGAAATTATGCAACGTAGGAGTCATTTTGCATTAAAATCTTATCAAATCTTTCTTTTATCAAAATTTTACTGTCAAACTGGCAACAAAATCATTCCATATCAACAGCACATTCAAAAACCACTGCTGAAGTTAGGAAAGATTAAAGTAAAGGGAATCAATAAATATTAGCAGATTGTTCAATAAAACAAAATAAACATTGTCTCACCGCTGCTTTTTCTGGCTCAGTGCTTTCTTCCGAATCCATATGGCCAGCTGAAACAGCATGGCCATACACCCCAATCAGTGGCTCCCTGGGGGATTTTCTTACCAACTCCTCCTGTTCTGGGGACAGAGTCACTCCAGGGTAGCAGGGAGCACCAGTGAAGCCAAAAACTCCTGTCATGGTGGTAAAAAGTGTCAGTTTAAGGCAAAGCCACATCAACCTCTTTGTACTTCACATATGGAGAAACACACCAGTCAAAAGTGAAGGCAGCTGCATTACAATCACAGTAAACAGTTTACATTTTCATCCTGTAATTGGCATCCTTGTTACCAACTATCAAGTTCTTACTCAAAATGTGATTAGATATCACAAAGATAGCACAAAAAACAGATAAATTCCAACCTCTGCCAACTACTCCCTCCGACACGTCACCAGCAGGGGAAGCCCTGATGCTATGCATTTGAGATCCTGAAAAACACAATACATGCTGACCTATACATCTTCATGAAAAATGTAATAACTCCAAATACAACAGCTGAATTTATACTGGTTGCTTTATGAGGCAGAAAAAACATGTCTGTGGGTACAGGCATAGCGATGGGCAGGGGACTAATTGTTTGTAGCACAGAGCTTCCAAAGCAATTTTTACTCATGTAATATGGGGTTAGGTTTTTGTTGTTGTTGTTGTTTTAGCAATGTTTCATCTGACTTAAGATCATTTCCAGAAGAGCAAGGGTGATCTCACCTTTGACAGGCCTGAGGGCACGGAGAGGCTCTCGACCAGCAGGCCTGGTTTGTGGAGGCGACATTGCTTTCTCTGCTGGTCCATTACAGTATGCTACTCTCTGACCTACTACGTTTACGCTCAAATCAGAAAGAACCTTTTCTTGCTGTTGGACATCTGCAATGCAATTCACATTCAAATCTGTAAATGCATTCTGACTTAACTCCTCCACATATATGAGGTATAAAACCATTTTTTGGGGTGTAGTCACTGGGCTAAAAGAAATACTCAGTGAAAGTACACACACCTTGAGCACCTGCTTCCATGGAGGAAGAAGTTTTCTGTCTTCCTGATGGTACTCTAGCAATAGTTTTTGCTGCTGAGTCCCTAGGGCTACAATGATTTCAGCAACATGACATTTATTTGAGTGCATATCAAATTCCAGCACAATGCACAGCATAAAATAAAGGATTTACAAACTTTTCAAAATTGGTGTTGCTGTATGTGATTGCTGTTCATTGCTTGACTTTGCTACCAAACAATCAGCTTGTTGGCCTGCTTCCCTCATAAAGGAAATAAAATGAATCCAGTAATGGAGAGAACAAAAATACTCCTTAAAGCAGGAAGGTACAGTAAGCATAGAGCTTGTGTCTGTCTTCTTTTATTTCCGAAACACATTTTTGGGGCCTGACATCTCTCTCTCTCTCTTTATATATAAATAAACCAACGACCCCAGTGATGTGTCCCTGGTTCCTAATTGCAGAAGCCAGTATAGGTCTGCATGGACCACATTTCAGACAGACTTCCAATTCTAAGTGAATGGCTGATTAACTCAATGCTGAACCATTATCATAGATTAATTCATATATGTATGTAAGAGCAAGACCAGTCATCTACCTGATCTTGGTGCCATTGGTGATGGTGGAAGTTGGGGGTGAATAGAGGCTGGACAGGCTGCTCTCGCTCAGAGGGCTGGTCAAAGATGGTGAGGTGTGAGAGGGGGAGTCTGTACTCGGCTCCAGCTTCACAGCAGAGTCCGGGCTGTCGGGTTCTGGGTCAGAGCCACTCGCGCTTACCTTGGCTCGCTTCTTAGCCGCATGATTACGCAAGCAGCGAAGGGAGTTCATCATCTGCAACATAACCAGAGTCTATTAACCCAAATGCATTTGACAGAAATGCAAATGCAAACTGTTTGGTTTATCGGTCAAGTTCAAGTACATAAAGCAATACTACTGTATGCATATAGTGTGAGAATCATCCAGATGTGTTTGGAAGAACATTCAGGTGAAAAATTATTAATGACCTGGCCGCCACCACCACCACCACTTCCTGATATCATCCTCACTGAACAACTGAGATAAACTCAAATGACCTATCAGAAGGAATCATCACAGAAATCACTGCTGAAGGGCAGCTAAGTAAAACATGATGCCTTCATGTTCAGCTTTAACACAGGGATGCTAAAGCAGCATTATTATGTGACTGCCATAATGTTTGCCAGCTTTTATTAGAACCAAACATGAGTTAATGCACTAAAATCCAGGCTTTTCTATTTTTCTGGTCACCAAGTATTTAATGGTTCCAAAGTAAAACATTTGCAGGCAGCAACAAAAAAAAAGTGCTGCAGTATCAGTTAAGTTACAGCATCTGAAACAAGAAACTGGGGAACTCCACCTATGTATACGCAACACATTTCACTACTGACCTCCTCCCTGTCCACTGGCTCCTCATCTTGGTGGGAATTCCTACCAGGCAGCTCTTGCTGCAAGGTATCCTGCGAGGATTGCCGTATGACTGGGGAGGTGGGTGGATGATGAGATGGTGATGAGATGGTGCTCGCCCACAAAGTACACGCAGGCAGTGGGGAACACCTGTTGGATCCAACTTCACCTGCAGGGAGTGTGATGGGCAATGTATTCACTTCAATATACAGGGTAACCGAATACAAAGCCATCAAGTATGTAAATTTAACAGTGCCATCTAAGCCTGTAAAATAAGGCAACCCATCAGAAATCATTAGCAGAAAAGTTACTATAACATTTCATTGCCTCAGCAAAGTACACTGCTGATGTTTTCCTATCTAGAAAAGAGATAAAGCCCTGAAAGTGCCAATGAAACATGATTCAAACTAGACCAAAAAGGGACATCATCTCATATGTATCTTGCCAAAGCTTAATTAATGGCAGTGCAATAAAGTATTATCGAACGAAGAATAACTGAAAGCAAGACATCCATTCCAGATTAAGTAGAGCTCATGTAAATGTGTGACCCAACAATGATTCAGTTTCTTCTTTTTTTTTAATTGAATCCTGAAATCTTACATTTCAATACAATTTGATATTTCAGTATGATTCATTTTTAATTCTGACACTGCTAAATACTGAAGAGCCAAAAATGCTTTGGCAGTTTCCCACTGAAGAAAAAAGACACATTTTCTAAGCAATGTAGCTATGCCCTCACCTGTTTCGTCCGCCCATGAGCTGGGGTCCCTGTGACGAGGGATCGTATCTCGCTTGTTGGGCCATGTATTGGACATGGACAGTGAGGAGTTTGCATGGCATCTACGAGGCAGGGTGGGAGTCAGCTGCACTCCCGGAAGAGTGGCCAGAGGGTAGGAGGGCAGCAGAAAAGACCCGGGGGGGGGTGGATTGGAAGGAACTGAAAAGGTGCGCTCTACACTGGGGTTACCAGACAGCAAGCGGTTGGCTTTGGGCAAACCTGTATGGAAAAGAGCATCTATTCTCAAGAGAATCTTCCATGACTATTCATTTGGCAGCAAATAATGTTCAGTAGCTCCTTTCATTTGACACTCAGTGAGTGAAGTTTATGGTCAAGTGATGCCTTGATTCCAATTATTCTATTTAGCAATATTTTACAACAAAACAAATCTATTGCAAAAATTATGCAAATGTTCTATTTTCTACATTTTGTATATATAAATAAAGTAAAATCAACATCAACAAGTCACCTCTGTCAGAATCACTGAGGTTAGCTGCTTTTAAAATATCTGGGTCCGCGCCAAGGCTACCGCTTCGACAAAGTCTACCCACTGTCTCTCTTTTCCATCCTGGAGCATCGGGCTGGAAAGGCTCTACTGAACCTGGAGAATGAAACAGAAACAGGAAACTTGAGGACAATTTGAAGCATCAGCTCAGCATATGTAACTAATAGGCACACATCAGACTACAAATGCATACCAAAAAACAACTAAGCGGTAAACAAAAAGTGAGCAATAGCAATTTAGATTTTATAACTAAAGACTTTAACATAATTTTAAGAAAACTTAATCATATGGTTACATTGTTTACAGGAGAGCTCTGTAGGCTCTTCTTGGATTTGAACAGTGCAGGAGGGATCTTTTATCAACAGACTGCAATAAAAGATTCAAGTCTAGTCTTGCCTGCAGTCTTATATTGTCAATGCCAACTAAAATAGGACTTGGTAAAAATCACAAATTCCTTACATCACACAGACCGCTGCAGCACACCAGAGCTCAACACTGGCCTTGTTTCACCCAGTATATTAAAGAAGCTATGTTATATAGATGATTGCGTTTGCAGCCATCTAGATGTGGTATCAGAAGCCAGCAAAGCAACATGACAATGTTTTGTTTGTTTGTTGGGGCGGGTTAAAAAAATAACAAAGTGACAACTATAATCAATATACATGTATAGCCAGCATTATACTAAGCTTCTATATCAATGGTAGGAAGCATTATCATCCTAGGCTAAACAAAACTGCCCAACAAATAATGTGTTTCACCATAAACCCACCCTGCATGTGGGTGGTCATGGTGCCCACTCTAGTGTGCTCTACTCAGTCATCTACAAACATATCACTGCTAAAATTATTACTGGAGCATGAAATACACTCAAATTCAGACTTCCTCTAGTGTTTCTAATAAATACTACTCCCATGTTTCATAATCCACACACTGCTACATTGTGTTAATGCTTCGGTGTGGATTTTAGGATATTTTTCATGATGCCAATTTTTTTTTCCCATAAAGTACAGGAATATTGAAAAGTACTGAAGAACGCCCATATTAATAGCAGCAGTCTGAATACTGATAGAAACCCACTTCAATGTATTCCATGTACTCATACACATTTAAAACTAAACAATGAGTTAACATTTTCATTTCATGTCTTGACCTACATGTTACAAGTCTGGGTGGCATGTTCAAGGACTGCTAATTTAAGGTGTGAAAATGAAAGCATGAGTAAAGGCAGAAACAGTAAAAGAGACACAAGAGACATGGGAATACAAATCAACATGTATTTATAGGTTGTATGTTGAAAACCTAGTAAGAAAATAGGACAAATCTAAAATAGTGGACACAGAGAGAAAACAAAGAGACATTTACTTACCAGAGTTTGTGCCACAGTTTTCCTGATTCAGCCTCAAGGAGGTAGTGAGATCTTCCACACTAAACTAAAGCAGCAACAACAAAAAACAGTCCCTTATTATTGAACATTTATAAGTAAGCATGTAGCTAACCATGATATTCCTTTTTTTTTTAAATAGACATCTGTTCTGTTGTAGCTCAGTACACAATGCTTTCTTAACAAAAATGTACAGGACATTGTGCAATTTTATGCAACTAAATTACAATGAAAATAGTACTGAAACAGTTCAGCATGAAAAATAATGGGGGTCATGTTATAAAAATGAAGTGACTCAAAACTTACACATTAGGCAAAACAGTTCAGGTCTGCAGAAGGGCAGTAATGTAAGAAATGTAAGGCTGTAACTTTCATCTTTGGTTATATCTTACATTTTGTCTATAAAATTTCTAGATTCCTTTGATCAGAACTTCTCAGGGGTCATTTTTTTCACCAAGAGGTATAAAAACAAGATGGGTGTCTAATTCCACAGTGATAACATTACCCAAGACTTCATAATCTTCTCCCTTCATTAAACATTCAACACACTGTCTAACTGCCTGGTTTCCATAAGCAAAACCACACGGCCCTATTATTAGAGACATTAGAGAGATAGATTGGATGGAATTCAGTTTGAATATATTTTTCACTAAAATACTTGTCAAACAACTCTAGAAAAGCACACACTGACCCCAGATTATTAAAAACAGTTACATATGTTTTGCACAAAACCCCACCTTTTTACTGTTTGCATGCTTACAAAAGAGAAATAAGTCAACAGGATGCCATTGCCTCGCTGAGCTTGAAGTAAACACGCAAGGTGATTTTTAGTGGCAAGGAAGAAACAGTTCCATAAGGTTTCAACAGCTTAATTAAGACAAACTTCACATGCAGGCACAGGGAACAGTGAGACCTTTATCACAATGTCTGCTTTGGGAATATGATAAATTATCTCTTAACGCCAAACAACAGACAACCTTTCTAACAATGGAAACTAAAAGTTGTAGATATGTTGCCAAGAAACATGTAGTGTTACAAACACTTTGTAGATATTTTAAAGATCATTTTAGTGTGAGTCAATGTTATAATGTTAGCTACACCATGCAAGAAAATTAATCTAAGATAGATACCTAGCTTTACCAATTAGCTGTATGTAAAATATATTTTAAACATCTTGCACTAATGCTTGGAACATTAGGCGTTTGATTACATCTGTGTCTGCGATTTTAAAAGTGTTTTTATCTTCCCTGTTATATCTACTATAATGCCCCATGTTGTGCAGTTTACCAAAGAGTTTTGGGGTCAGCACATGTCATGAATTACTTTCAGGTGAACAAGATATGTCACACCCTTTTAACCCACTGGTCCCTTTCTGCTTTGTGGGAGGTTGTAACCAGATCAGCACCCTGTCTCTCTTTTCTCTGAGAACCGACCCTTTCTAGTGAATCCTTTCTATTTCTATTTGTTAGGTCCTACTCTCTGACCAGTCTGTTAAATCAGGGGGGAATCTGGATATGGTGAAGACTTGAGTTTGAAGCTAAAACACCTGACAGTACATTAATCCTGTCTAAAAGAATACAAAGTTTAGGTTAGGTTGTTTTATTCAACTGCAATTTAGTATTTCAGGTTCTTTCATTTTTAAATCCTTCCAATACAGCTATGGGAGAAGACAGTAGGCTATACCAAGATTTATCAATTTGGTGGTTTCACACAAATACAATATATTGATGGAAATTGGAATATGGAATAGAAAACAACTTGTAGCCTAACACAAATAAATAAGATTCACAGCTACATAAAGAAAAAAAAGGTAAATTAACTTGTTGAGTTTGGAGCTGCATTCAAAATAGTACATTCTCTAATTTTTAACCTTATTTTTCCTTTTTTGTAATTCTGTGTGTGCATGTAAAATTAACTTCATGAGGTAATCACCCACCTTATCAGATAACTTTGTATTTGATGCACTGCAAGGCTGCTTGTTTACTAAACATGGGAGGCAAGACCTCTCCCAGGGTAGCTTGTTTTTTGCCTTCCTAGCACTAACTACTCTCTTGTGTGACTGGAGGTCATCTGTAAGAGAACCAAAGCTGCCGTAGCCACTCAGTCGATCCGAATCTGGTTCTGTGTGGTGGCTCTGTGGACTGTTAACTTTCCCTCCATTAATAACCCAGTTCAGGTCAGCTCCAGAGCCAAACTGAGGCATTCGCCGTTGACCAGGCTTGGGGATGACCAGTGCGTATTCCACCATACCATCTGCAGACAATCGGGGGAGAATATGTCTGGCTCTTCGTGCCTGTACTGCAGCCATAAGTCCCTCCACATCTCCAGTGAAGTCCAACCTGTCAATGGCCTTCATGAGTGGCTGTTTTTTTCCTGTGTCAAGACAGCAGTCAAAAACAGCAAAGAGCTCCAGAGCAGCATGTCGGACCCTCTTTTTATTGTCTGCAAGATAAGGAGCCACTACAGAACACAGATTGGGGATATTGAAGTCTTTTCTGGGGTGTGTGAGCATAGCAGCTGTGATGATGTTGATGACATCTTCTCTGACTCTGGAATTTTTGTGCCTTAGGTGTCCTATTACAAGTTCCAAAACTTTCTGTGGACCTACAATCCTCATGAGGTGACGAAAAATATTCATGTACTCATTCCGGGGAACAGTCCGTGCGTCCCCCAAAGTTTTGAGGGCCACACATACAATCTGTTTATAATGTCTGTCCACAGCGTAGTCCAGGTTTTGAACCAGGAGGCTGATAACCTGTAAAGTGCCATACAAGACTTTGAAGTTTGTATCATCCAGAAGTCTACGTAAAAAATTGATGAATTCCACAATACTGTCAGAGGAAACGGTTTTCAAGTCCACCTCTGAAATAATGTTCTTCAGCTCTTCTACCCCATTTGTTCGATTCTGGTAGTTCTCGTGATCAAGGAGTTGTTCGTGTAACTCCGGCGATATTAGCGCATAAATCATCATTGATCAGACTCATTGATCCAATCACTGATTTGGAAAAGCAATATAGCCAGTTGGCTAGCTAGCGCATTTCAGCAGCGTGCTATATCACCAAGTCAGTTTGTCAGGAGCTCAACTTGGAAAGAATCCGTTAGCTAACTAGCTAAGCTAGTTAACCTAGGTTAGCAATCGCAATCGCAGTAATGCTAGTTCAAGCAACACTATCCAGTATTGTTGACAATTAGGATATTTACAAAGACTGTGTTCTCCAACAAGAACAAGAATAAAAAGCACTTTCCTCTTTTGAATTCCAGTAAGATGTTGAAAGTTGGGTGTATGTAAACACAGACTTGCTCGGAATTTTCTTCTCAGACCACAGTTCATCGCCTCGACACCCTGGCGTCTTGAATCAAAATAGCGCACTATGTCAAAAAACAACTGCTTCCATGGTGACGCGAGTTCTCGTAACCGCGAAGATTCGAACTCGCGCGTGAAAATATGGGAATTGTGACCAAATATGCTTGACCGTATTGGACCATAAATTATGTTAATTAAAATGGCCTATAACAATACAACAACTCTTCTTATGTGTAGCTGTTCACAATAACGTTATTCTGCATCCATATCTCTGTTTAAGGACATTTAGATGGTATAAAATCCCAATGGATGTCTGTACTCTAAAAAAAAGCTCAGCAGGTTTTCTAAATTTCACCCGTATGCCCGTGGTTTGTGGGTAATTTCAAATATTTTGCATCTTTTGCATCCACACTAAAACAATGTTATGTTCCAGGGTGTATGGAACCCTCCAGATTCCAAACTATGTTTGGTATTAAATAGAGTTATTTTGTAATTCTGAACTGTAGCTTTTTTGTAGACACCAGATGCATACATTAGTTCTGGGTCTACATAGGTTCAGAGAATCCCAAGTGAAGTTAAAGAAATATATTTTTAGTTTAGCTATGTAGTGCCAAAAACACAGCTGCTTTTGATGGTCTTTAATTCATGATGGGTGAGTGTCTCTGACATGGCTGAGCTGATTGCCAGAGCAAAAGTGATAAGAAGAGGCCAAGATGAAATGGCAAATTTAATGGCAGAAAGCTGCCCCTCCACTATATTTATTCAATAATTTTTTTTTAATTTTTTTTTTTAATATGTTGTCTTTTGTTTTTGTTACTTGGGGTAGGTTTCTGGAACCTTGGCCTAAACATTACATTATCATGGTGTGACATCTCCAGAAGATTAACATCTTGAGTCAACACAAAAGACCTTTATTAATGAACAAAACTAGATTGGGTGAAACCAATCAAAAGAAAAAATACAAAAGAACAAATCCCCTAGCAGACACTCCTAAAAAATAGAACAGAGAATGAAGGGGATTATCACTGGAGAGAAATGGAAAATCGTAGGCACAAAACCTACGTGTGAAGAGGGGTTTAAAGAGGGGTTTAAATGTGCATGTGTAAAGTGGTGGCAGATGTAACGTGTTAGTATTCATAGTAAGGTGACCGGTATCTGAATGGGAGGTGTGTGTGTGACGTAGGTGGGGAGTGTGGGCATTCTTGGGATTTGTAGTGATGTGTAGTTGTGGGCTTGTCCATATGACAGTGTGGCGTAACACATTACATGATTCATATGATGATATTAGTATTGAAAGGTGCCACTGCACAGTGAAAATTATGTAAGACGCACTGAATTCTCTCAAGGATATCTGATGGCTACATCCTTGGCTGTCTGCCCCTGTAAAAGAGCAGTTACAGATGACTAGCAGATATAGATGGCATGTTAGATGGAATCTTGGCAACAGATGGTGTAGATTATATTAGTTACATTCCCTAATAGTGATGACCTCTTACTGTATGATGCCTAATACTAATCCAATTATTACTAGGCTAATAACAGTCAGCACAGAAAACTTGCAATTCACATAAAGAATTGTTCGAATAGCTATGATTTGATGCAACACCATGATGAAAAACAAAGCAGTCTGTTATTGTCTTTGCTGGAAGCAGCAGATGCTAGGCATCTCAAAACAGCCACAACAGATGGCCCTCTCTTTCTGTTCCCTTGGACTATTCTAATTTGTTACCACATTGGTTAAGTACCCTATGTATATATCTTTCGTAAAAAAACAAAAAACAAAAAACAAAAAAAAACAAAAAAAAAAGACAAAAAAAATCCTGCATTTATTCTGAATGCCCTCATGTACATAAGCTAAATAACTTTCCCCAGATAAACTTAACTTACACACAAGGCAATGAACACAGATGACGGATCCTACACAGACCATTGAAATAATACAGCCACATTGGCACATTAAAGGTGATTGTTTGATCCCACTGATGTTCGATTTATATTCATGTGTGGATTGTTCTGTTCATCACTTAAACAGTTGTCTTACTTTGGTAGAGTATGGATGATTGCTGAATGTATTTTATGTGATCCCTTTCAGACAACAAAGTCCAAATGCCACCCATATTCCCCGCTGTACAATAGACGGCTTTTTTATGTATATAAAAAAAAGAAAAATGAATATCCTTTTCCCAATGATCTGAGATCATCATCAGTAGAGTACAGGTTTTATTACTTTGTGGGTTCTACTGAGCTTTCAGCAGATATTTGGTTTCCATCAAATTTAAATTAAACACTTCAATAAGGCTGTTTGTTTAAAAAAACACCATAGCTGTCTCATTAGTGTCTGATGAACATGACACTTGTGCCTAACTTAAATAAGGTCTAAATGTTGTATATAATTAGATGTTCCAACAGCCCTGCCTGGCTAGCTCTGTCTAGCTTAATCTCAGTTCTCTCTCTCTCTCTCTCTCTCTCTCTCTCTCTCTCTCTCTATCTCTCTCACACACACACACACACACACATACACATACACACACACACACACACACACACACATGCACACACAAGCTATCAGTTTCCATTTGAGCATAGTAGTCACGTTTCTCCATTAAAACATGGGCTAAAGACAGATCACAATATTGCATGTTTATTATACTTCACCCAAACTCCCATCTCGGTACATGATCAATCTTCCTCAAATGTCAGTTCTCATATTTTGCTGACTAATAAGGCATTGCAATTTGATAGACCTAAGACTTAGCATCAAGTCACTGTAATTGGAAGTGCAGGTTAAAATGTAGCATTGGTGCAGAAGAGTCAAAAGAAGACATTTCTGTCCAAGTAAAACCATTTTATTGCTACAGCAAAGCCTTTAATAAGACTCACACAGAGCAAAAACAAGCAGAAGGGGAACTTGTGAATCGGGGTGAAAACATGGAATGTTTATTAAACAGAAAAGCACACCATAAAGACAGCAACACATTCCATAACTAGCTAAGGAAGGAACACCTGAAGTAAAATGGCTATGGGTATCACCGCATCCTATGGAGGGAGCTACTGCTATTTAATTTTCAAATTCAGTCATTTGTAGCCAACATTATGTATTATATTTTTCAGGAATGTTAGCAAATGTCTTTATTAGTTGATTATTTATGCATATGTCTTATGTATTTGCCACAGCTCAAATAAATAATATTAGAATTCAGATTTCCATTTTTTTTCCGACTTCATTAAGAATATGTAACATTAAGTACAAAGTTCAGATTTAATGAATAATTCTAGAATTGAACTTACACATTATTATGCTTACAATTTTCATTCTTTCAGTTTTGGTACATAAGAGGTGACATAAGTTTTCTATACTTAAACCAAAATCATATGTTATTATGCCCTGAAAAGACAACAAACAAATAGTCAAGATCCCAGATCTCAGATGTAAAGGAATAGCAAATACAAATATAAATTCCTGCATATTCACCCATAGTAAACCTCTTCTAGTCTCCAGCATGCTGCCTCTCTCCCCAGCATTGACGCACAGCATGGACAATTTGAGGCGAAGTCTTTGTGGTTGCACTTTAAAAGGACTACATGGAGAGGCTCTGCTCTTCACTGGACATCATGCTGTCAAGTCTGCTGCCCTGCAGGTAGAGAATTAGAGTCTCCCTCCACTGTGATCTTCTATGCATCAAGTTCTAGAAAGCAGTGTCCTAATGCAATTTTAATGGCTTTCTCCTAATATCCACTAGGAAATGTCAGTGGAACCTTGTTCCCTCCCTAGGGTGTAATCAACTGAGATAATTCCATTGGAAGAGGGGGAAGCAGAGTACAGACAGCAGCTGAGAGTGCAGCACATATTAACTCATCAAGAACACTAAAGCCAGTGCTTCCACTGCATGATTGATTATGAAAATAATAGTTTGGCTTCTTTGGGAGGGGTTTCCTAAGAAATTGGCTGTCGCAAAGGGATTGTTGTAATCACTGATGAACTAATGAATGCTACAATGCTGTAGCAAAATAGCTTGCCTTGCTATTTAGATATAGCACCGCATCAGTAGTGACAGCAGACAGAAAAAAATTGAAATCTCATGGAACCTACTCTCAACAGTTCATAAACTGTATGGGGTTGGTTAGAGGCACATGTCAGGGAAATAAATGTGCTTTACAAAGCCATGTGTGATGCAAGACATGAGCTGCCATAATATATCCAAATGATCGACCATGCAGCCAATACTTTCTTGTAAAAAATATAATTTTACTATTAGAATATTTAAATGAACAGTCAAAGATTTAGTTATATGATTTTAGTGCTTCAAAATTCAAGCAAGATTTTTTTTTTTTTTTTTTTTTTTTTTACCAATTATAAAAGAATACAGTTATACTTGGACATAACAAAACCCAAAAAGGTCATTATACACACTGAAATAATATGTCTTGCAGGTGCTTAGGCTGTTTAAGCTGTGACGTGATCTTTATAAGCTGTGCATAATGGCAATTGCAGCATTAAAGGGGCTGTTCCAGCAGCAGATGGAGCTGTAGCTCTGAGCCAGTGAAGGCAAGTTACTTTAGGATTTAATTAATATCCTTCTGCTGACTGGTGGAAAAAGCTTTATACCTAAGTGCATAGTTTTTGGATTTCACATATAACAAAGCAAATGTAAATAAAGGAAATGTATTACCAATATAAATCTTGCAATAATATTGGCATGAAGCATACTCACACAGCATAAAGCAAATATGTAGCTTTTATACATAATATTGGGGTCCTTTGGTTTGCTTTATTTGGTTTAACTGTGTCTGTGGTGTTGACATGCCTCTAGCTCTCCATCACAGGTAGGGAGGAAAATCAGTGGAAGTTTAATGTCTGGGTTTTGGGGAAAGGACACATCAAGGATGACCTGCAGAACTGAACATGAACTCAGTTTCAAGGAATGTAGATTAAGGAAATCACTTCATGCACCATCATCCCAACCATCACTGGGAGGGGCATAGACACTTGCCATTTAAGTGTATGTATTTTCTCACATTCTAACTATTCCTTGCTTTATAGTACTCTCAATGAACCAGGGGAAGCATGTTTTTCTACTGCCCTCAACCGTTACATCTTTCCTCACGCTATTATCACATATCATGACCACATACCTTCAGTCTGTACTCCACTTTCAGGATGCGACAGTTGAGGATGGAAGGAGTGACTCCTGAGGGAGCATTCAGTACTTTAGACACAGTCTGCCTAGTGGAGGAGGATAAAGGAGTGTCTTTCTCTTTCAGAATATTTGAGGTATGGATGTGCCTCTTGGGCAAAGAAGCTTCTCTTCTGATAGATAACATATTTGGGAACAATCTTTCTGGTTGAGCTGTTGACAATTTGACCTCTAACGACTAAATCTTCTCTTGTTTGGAAACATAAACATCACTCGGCTTGCTTAAACTCTAAGGCCATTTTGGCTAATAGTCAAAATCCTGAATTTTTTAGCTGGACATAACTGAGAGATAATTATAGTTTTAAACTGATGGCAATTCATCATATTCTGAAAGTCACTGCATTAGTCACACAAATCAATCAATGTATCTACAAATGATGTATACCTAGCTGGTAACCTGTTTTCTCCAGAAAGATGTTCATAGAGATTTTCCCAGAGGCAAAAAATATAACATCCCTCTCTTTAGTGCCATATTGTGGTGACTGAAAGAATGATACCCCTACTGAACAAAAAAACTGTAAAGCACCAAGCATGTTAATCTCATAAAGATAGAATAACTCACTATGTCAGGGATTTAGATTATATAGGCACACTGTTTGATAAATCTAATTAACACAGTGATGCCGTTAATACCATAACTTCAGGTTGGAGCACATTAGTACGTGAAACAAACGCAAATTTTGTTCTAGCTTTTTTCATCATATGCATAGATCTTCTTAGCTGGGCTACCAGGATGTAGTAAACAAATGAGAAAGAATGCATTACTAATGTTACCGCCACATTTCTTTATGTATGTTATGATTCACAGTCTTTTTTTTTTTTTTCAAATGAATTATTTAGGACTGAAGGATTAGTTTGATTTTACTTCAAACTATAGATTACATTAAGACTAAAATATAGATTAAAATTAAGATCTACACAAGCTTCCAGTCCCTTGCCTTTGCTTTTCAGGTGTGAATGCTTGTAAATTCTAATATTTAGCTGCTAGCATATGAATAAACCATGTGGCTTTCACTGCAGCAATAATGTGCCCTGCTGCAGGGGACAGTCTTCAGTTAGCCAGCACTCATCTGGGACATGCACTGACCAGAAGGGTTCCTCCTCAGACCTGGCCCCTTTATGCACCATTCCTGTTTTTTTTTGTTTTTTGTTTTGTTTTTTTTTAAACTAGATCAGAGGCTTTGGCCCATGCTGAGCAGCCTCCTGAAAAGCATCCCTGCATGAAAATTGCCATGACTTCCAATGCAGGCATTTACTCTCATCAATAATGGAGAGGTGGCCTACTCTAGCACAGTTCTGGGTCACTGGACATGAAGGAAAGTGGACTGCTCCAGGTGGAGACACACTGCAGGCAGCACATTACATTACACCTCATTACACTGTAATGAGTATATGGTAATTTTCCTTGAGGCTTCTGGTGTCAAATCATGGAATTCAGAAGTCATTTATTAATGGTCATCCACTGCCCTTAGTGTTGTTTTTTTCACCGCATCCTATGGAGGGAGCTACTGCTATTTAATTTTCAAATTCAGTCATTTGTAGCCAACATTATATTTTTCAGGAATGTTAGCAAATGTCTTTATTAGTTGATTATTTATGCATATGTCTTATGTATTTGCCACAGCTCAAATAAATAATATTAGAATTCAGATTTCCATTTTTTTTCCAACTTCATTAAGAATATGTAACATTAAGTACAAAGTTCAGATTTAATGAATAATTCTAGAATTTAACTTACACATTATTATGCTTACAATTTTCATTCTTTCAGTTTTGGTACATAAGAGGTGACATAAGTTTTCTATACTTAAACCAAAATCATATGTTATTATGCCCTGAAAAGACAACAAACAAATAGTCAAGATCCCAGATTTTAGATGTAAAGGAATAGCAAATACAAATATAAATTCCTGCATATTCACCCATAGTAAACCTCTTCTAGTCTCCAGCATGCTGCCTCTCTCCCCAGCATTGACGCACAGCATGGACAATTTGAGGGGAAGCACAGCAGTCTGGGATCTTGTGCTCTTCTTAGTAATCCAGGGTTTTCATACTGAACACGTATACTGAGGTTGACCTTAGAAAAGGAACTGAGCACAACTGCTGGTTTGCTAGTGGCTATAGCTTCTAAGAGCTAAAATGTTCCTTGTAACATTAAAATGATATTGTAATACTATATTAAAATAGAATATACTTTAATAGAATATATAATAACTACTATATGTATTAACTACTACAACAATAAGTAACTCTGGACCCAAGAGAGCTAACTACTTACTTTAACAACAAGCAGTCATTGAATATATAACAGGAATCAGCCTCATATAGCATATTTAAGATAAGTAGAAAATGAATGAGTAGAAAATTTGCTGAGCAGAGATAATCTGTGTCTACAGAGATTTTAAATGTAGTTCTCATCAGACAACAACAAGGGTAGTGTGGATTTCCTTTTCTGTTTTATCCATGGATTGCAGAGCAGTTGTCTATGTGATAAGGCATATAGATGAAAGTATAACAGAATACTCTCTCAAACAAAACCACAGCCTGCTATGACAGGCCCACAGCCCAGGACAGGCAGGCCACATGGTGGGCTGTGAGCACCACACAAGTCCCAGGCTTCCACCCGTGATCCAACAACCAGATATAATTTCAGTGCCATGTCATTCGGTCATTCTTGTACAAAAGAAAGGTTTCTCAGTTACCTTACCCAGGCTCAACAAAGAAATTGAATGAAAGTGTGAAGATTTTGACAACCTAGACCATAGACTGCCTTTCCCTATTGACGCACACAGAATTAGAATATCTTCTAAAACAGTACCTGATGTCCAGTGATGAGCCCCATAAATTGAAAATGACAGTATCAGATGTGCCTACAGCCAAAAAAGGAAGCAACATTTTAAGCTACGCATGTACTAGACTGCTAGTGGCTAGGTGCTACTATCTTTTTCATATCACTGTTCAACGTATTACCTGTTACACCAGTTCAACAACACTCAGTATACTATTATGCAAAAAAATGTTCTGTATGTTCCATTTGATTTACCTCCTATACTCATGGTTTTTGTATCTTGCATCAAACTACATTGAATATTGGACTGCAGTATGCCAAATGCCATATGTTGTATTGCCCTGTTCTGTCTGTTGATCTGATTTCTTTTCAGATACTATTGGCAAAAACATTTAGCTGAAAAGTAAAAGAATCAAAATTAGAAATAAAAATGAAGACACTGACTTTGATTGATATTGATGCAGAAAACGTCAGGGAGAGTACCAGACTGCAATTCTGCAAGACTGTTGTGAAATGCATCAGCCTTGGTTATAGCAAAGGTTAGTCATGATCGACAGGTTAATGATACCCAGAAATGATACCCTGGGGCAATGTAAAAAGTCTGAGGCCATTCTCCCCCACCTGAGCCCCTCTCAAACCCCATCTTTTTCTTACATAAATGGACTGTAAAATGAATGCACTGATGGCCTGATTCATCCTGAAAGGCGCAATGTTGAAAAAGTGACATATACTTACTAGCCTAATTCATCTAACTTGCACCAATAGGTGCAGTTTCATATAGGTGTGGCTTAGAAGGGTACAATTACAAACTGTAATCCACCTTGGGGCATGCACTCTTCTTCACCTCTGTCCTATTCTTCATATACCAGTTTCCAACCTCAGGACCACTTCAGGCTGAGCATTCTCAGCATGGCATTAACATTGTCATGATAGTGACATAGTCGTGGATATTAACCTGGAATAAGTTAACCAGGGTCAACAGAGTTACTGGAACTTTCACATGTCAGTGTCACTGCTGGGGTTTGAGTGGTCATACACATCCTTCCACAAGAAAATGATCACTGATGAAGGGCTAGAACATGGCTAGAACAAATAGTGCATAGCAACAGCTGGGCTATTGATAAACAGGAAGGGAAGTAAGTTTTCCATTAATTTACTACTTAGTTATTGGTGTTGACATTATTGTCAGGATGACATGCTTGTAATGCAGTGTGTGTTGCTGTATTCTAGTGAAACAACTTGCTTCCAAGATAATGATTGCAGTGTCTGGTTCCAGTGAAGTAAAGTGTTGCTATAATCAGTGTGTCATTAGACCAAACACACGCAAGCACACAAAAACACACACAGACAAAACTGATAACTAGGCATAATCCTATAAACTATGCCTTGGCACAAACATAAAGAAATCTATTTTTTAAAATCTGTGTTTAGTTCTGTGTGATTTTTATACATGAATATCATTTTTCAAACAGTAATGTAATAGTCATATTTAATGGACATAGTTCCCTCTACTGGATGAACGTATATTACACATGAAATCCAAAATTATAAAAGGCCAACATTCAATAAATGGAAACAAAAGCTGTATTGGAAGAGGTTAACATATTAATGCAATATGTGCTGAGTTTTTCTCTCCAGCATTGTAATTCCAAATCAATAATAATAATCTTTTTTTTTTCTTTTTCACTAGCCTTAAAGAAAAAAGGTAATACTTTTTCAATAAAGTATTTAAAGACACTTTTACTGGTATTTGAATGTGATTGGTGAGTACTATAAAAATGTTTATAAACCTTATACATGTCCATAAATAATTTAGAAATATTAAATGAAAGTTGTTTGTCAAAACTATAGTTGTTCTCTTGGCTTCCAAAGTGCCTATCCCAAAAGCAAAATGTAAGGGACACTTTAGCCTGTCATTCTTAATATACATTTGAACTGATTATTAGTTACACTTATAGTACATTTCTCTTATAGTACATTTCTCATACCCAGTGACACTTTACAATCAGCATTCTGTTTTAAAGGATACACTAGTGAGAGGCAGCAGCCAATCACATAGAGAATACTCTCGTTCAGAAACTACAGCCCTCAGGGCCTGCACTGGGCACCAGGAAAGGGAGGGAGGAAAACACACAAAACAGCACCACCCATCAGGGGCATGCTTACACATTCACACATTCGCATTCTCATTCACAACAGGACAATTTAAAGTAACCAATTGACCTAACCTACATTTTTGGACTTTGGGAAGAAACTAGAGATACAGGGAGAAGATGGAAACCCCATCCAGATAGTGACACAAACCTGAGACCCTAGCACTGAGGGGCAAACATGGTAGCTACCAAGCCACCTTGCTGCTCATGGATATCCAAAGATTTGCTGACATCCAGAGCTCCAACTCAATACTGTACTAATGATACTCTCTTAGGCTAGGAATGTACTTTTATTGTCTATGTAAGTATACGTAGTAGAGATGAGCAGTAGGGAAACAAGGTCTGTCTAACTGCTTAGTGGCCTGTGGCGACATGAGTATCTGTGGAACAGCTGCTCGGCTGTTGCTGCATTTCAGTTAAAAAGCCTGTTTTCAAAGTAGTGAATACAAGACTATGTGCCCTGCCTTCAAATGCACACATGCTCACATACACACATACCACCCTCTCCAAAGAAACACACACACACACACACACACACACACACACACACACACACACACACACACACACACACACACACACACACACACACACACACACAAAAACATGCATTCCACCCACCCCCAAAGAGAAACACACACAGACAACTGCACATTCAAATGCTGATTGCTCACTTCATTGAGTCTAGGCTTGTTTACACGGCTGACTGAGCTGATTTTGGACCCTTACTCACCTCTGTCTAGATCTGGCAGGAATTTCCCTGCTCCCTAGTTCCCCTTCTAAAGCAGGAGTTTGCCATATAAATGTTTGTTTTTCAGTCCATTGTGAAGGGGTTTTTTGAGGAGCCACAGAGCAGAGATGGTGGAAAGGGTGTGTGTGTGTGTGTGTGTGTGTGTGTGTGTGTGTGTGTGTGTGTGTGTGTGTGTGTGTGTGTGTGTGTGTGTGTATTCCCCACATGTTCTCCAAAAGGTATTTATTTCTTTTGGAAGCAAATGGAGGTGATGAGGGCTTGGACTCAGATTTACTCATCATATATTGATTAGCGAAGTCTACATGTAATATGTATGATGTGTATATATACACTGTGGTACATGAATAAATCCAAACAAGGACTTGAATGATTTGAAGGCACTGGAGAGCAATTTTAGGCAATTCCACTGCTGAAGGTCCACAACATACTGCTTTCCCTGCACTTCCACAACCAAGATGACTCAGCTAAAGCAAACTGATAATTAGCTGATTAATTAAAATTGTGTAGTGCTACTGTGCTCTGGGTCTAGAAAATGATGACTAACTGCTTGGCATGTCACATTTTCAAAGTTGTAATGAATGGGATGTAGGAAATCGTCACTACACAAAGATGAGTCCATGTGAGCAAATGCTGTTGTTGATGTAGGTGTGATGTGTCATACCTGAGAAATTCCACCGGACGACTGCTTCATGTTTCAAAGCACCTGGATATTCTCCCAGCCATTTAGGCCATAGTTTATGTTAAACATACATTTCTTGTGATAGGATTTTATTTACACCAGACAAGTATCAAGTGCTTACATATGACTTCAAAGTCAGGCTTTTATTAATGACTTTAAAAACTTGACTATAGGGTAGTGTAGAGCTCTGTATGGATTACTGGGCAAATACTAGGTAATTACTGGGCCATTTATTTACTTTTATATAGTGCTCACTACTGGCTGATCTTACACATACATTACTGGCTGATATTACACACTGCAGGTTGATCTTACTTATACACTACTGGCTGATATTACATACACACTGCTGGCTGATCTTACACACTTGTGGATGATCTTACTTACACACTACTAGCTGATATTACTTACACGTACTTTCTTTGTTTTTATTATAGTTTTATAGGGTATCAAAGGAAGATCTGTATTTCTGTCTCAGACTGTGCTGACCCAGAAAAAACTACAGTCAAAAAAATGATCTGGACGCATAGTGCTGTGTGCACCACCATGTTAAATAAACAGTAATTATGTCCTTAGTAATTAAAGCCTGTGGTATCATCAGCACTCTATGCTTTGCTCTGTGGCACTGGGTGACAAACCACAACACTTTCCCCATCCCATCTCGAAGCATCCTCACTGAGTCCCTTCCCTACTCTTGATTGTCTAGTGCACAAAGCCACAAAACCTTTCATTCATTTGGACTGGTTTTTTTTTTGGCTGCAAGTGTTTACTGCTAACCACCTTTGTTTCAATGCTATTTCTATGTCTGTCTCCACCATCCATAATTGCTTTTAAACATTCTTGTTGAAAGCTCTCTGGTGTGTTTTTCAGGGTTTCTCTACCTTCTACAACTGATCATGCTGAAAGTTGTGTGCAGCTAGTACCTGTCACCAAGGCCGTGTGGAAGTGGCTGAAGGCAGAGGTGAGACAGGCTGCAGGCTCTGGCCTTTCAGCCAGTCTGAGAGCCAAACTGCTTCTTGGGGACTTTCTATTCCTCATCCTGGCAAGCAGATGGGTAACCAGACTTATTTCCTTTGGCTTTGGGTTACTCTGTGGTTTTGCACTTACATTAGTTTTTTTTTTTTTTCTTGTTTCTTTTTTTTTTTTTACAGAAATGTCTGGATCCCTACTCAGAACTGCTGTTGATTCTACTGTTAAAGTTTCATTATTTTATATATGTATTTTTTCTCTTCTCCTAATTAGCAGCATAGTATTTTTGCTGTCGGTGAGATTGCGCTCTTCTGGATTGAGAGTAATGTTGTCATTCCTGGGATC
The DNA here is from genome assembly GCF_041902795.1 of Electrophorus electricus. Classification (NCBI taxonomy): domain Eukaryota; kingdom Metazoa; phylum Chordata; class Actinopteri; order Gymnotiformes; family Gymnotidae; genus Electrophorus; species Electrophorus electricus. The sequence goes on along the minus strand of NC_137521.1, from coordinate 341,286 downwards.
TGTTGGAGTCACTCATCCATTTTAGGGGTCACAGACCCAAGTCCTCCTATCACAACTGGGACAACCTTGATATTAACCTTCCACAATCTGTCTCAACTGACCTGGGTTTGATCCTTGTGTCAGGCAAATCAGTACAAATGCCAAAAAGAGTCCTGGGGAAGGACTCCTAATGCTACAGTTCACTTACTTCTGAAACATGAGTGCACAAAAAAGAGTCATGCCTGCTCAGATGTTGCCTGGATTAACAAGGTATGCGTTGAATGTTGAGGAACCAGGACAATTTGATGGTAAGTGAGTTACTGGAACAAAACCATAGATGAATGAAGTTGGACAACATGGATCTTATGCTTCTACAGGAGTACATATGTTTCTTACCACATTTTCACAGAATTAACCAACAAGTTACACAATACTATAGTGCTTTTGGAGAAGTTTTAATCTGCAACTTCCCTAAGAATATTATATAACATCTAAGTGACTCCTTAGAATAAGCAGAAGGACAGAGAGGCCCTAACCATTAACAATGTGACCCAGTGTGAATTAACAATGTGCCCAGAACACATCCATATGAACTCCACCAAGTTTGCCAGCTACAGCAGCGGCTCAATGCAGGTATGCACAATTCTGACCTTCATAGAGATGTTTTTTTTGTTTTTTTTTTATTAATCAAAGAGGAAAGCATTACATTTGGCTTGATGTTTGCAGAAATATGCAGACACCTACATTCACATGCACCATACACCATACACACACATGCGCACACCAAATACACACACAACGCACATATATGAATATATGCATTTGGTTGCTCTATGAAAAGATTTAGCAGAACCTCTTTCTGGCCAGACTGTGTAGTCATTTGAGGGCCACCAACTCAAGATCTTTGACTCATTTTTCCAGTGTCATCAGACACAGCAGTTTTATTTTAGTTTTAGTTTTATTTAGGCTACTTATGCATTCCTACACATTTGGCTTTTAAAGATAATGTATGATATTTATTTAATTGTTACCCACATGATCTGTTCAATTTGTTGTGACAGGAAAGTGATGTAGAAAAGAACAGAACACACTTGGTGATGTCATATCCTCTATCAAAATTTCCACATTTCTGTACAGGAATCACTGACATAACAGAACCACTATACTCCTTTTTCTACACTCTAAGGTTTATGACACATTAAAAAACAGCAAGGATTTCTCACATCTGCTTCCAGTTATGTTTGTAAATGAGCACATTTGTGACAATGAATGTGCATAATTCTCCAGTTTTTTCTAATCACACACACACACACACACACAGAGAGAGAGAGAGAGAGAGAGAGAGAGAGAGAGAGAGAGAGAGAGAGAGAGAGAGAGAGAGCGCGCGAGCGAGCGAGCCTGTCATTCATGCTACTATTTATTCAACAGAATGCTGGAAATCATCACTCTTAGGTTCCTGGTAGAAGTTGACTACACACATGCACCCCTGCCATGCTGAAGGTTGCAGTTGATTACAACCCTGTTGTCAGATATTCAGCAATTTTCTACATGCTGGTTACATACAGGCCCACTCATGCAAACCACACAGCTGAGATAGCCATTCAAAGGAAGCTGCGGGTATGCATTTCTGACCACTAGTCATACGGTAAGTGTGAAGTCAGGAAAAAATAGCCCTGTATCAAAGTATTCTCATTTATATGGCTGTTGTTCAGAAAAATCTCCCAACACCCTCTTGGCCATGCGTCAAGCAATATAGATTTGTTGTCATTTAAATATAGATTATGATATGATGCTCAATGACCATGTTTAGTAACACTTTTCATTAAGTTTTTTTTACTTGATGACTTATTAATGTTTGCACTTTTGTTTCATATTCAGGCACTTTTTTACTCTGTTTTGAGTTGGTCTTGACCACTTATCATTTCTTTCTGAGACCAGCTAGTGTCATAGAGTATCTCATACATGCACAAAAATAGTAGGACTTTTAAAAATAAATTAGCATGTTGTTATTGGTATGACCATGGCTGTAGCTTCCATTTAGGACACTGAGTTTCTGCTGTAAAATAATGATACAAATATATTTTTATCCGTTGACTATTTAGCATATGAATCACAACTTCTCTCATAAGAATTCTGCCATACATTAGTATTGCTATGTCACTCTACTGTAATAAATGCTCTGATTTGACTAATCTCACTAAGCTGAGGATCTAAAGATCTAAGTTGAATTTATATTCAAGGATTTTAATTTAACTTGAATTTTTTTCTGGTCTTGACGTCTCAGATTCACCCCATCTCATCATAGTCATGTACCTGTGTTGGTCTTGGTCTTAACTTGGTCTAGTTTCAGTGTCAAACACTACAATCATTTTTACACACAATACCGCAGATGTACAAAATAAGGAATGTTCCAACTGGAAATGCAAGTAATCCACTATAAGATGTCTGCTGTTGAACATAAATGAAAGAAATATACTATACCACATCCTGTTCTGCATAATAAATTGCATACTATTTGCATACTAGCTTAGTGTATATATTTTTCATTTTGAGACATAGGAAAAGAATACAGAAATAGCATTAGGGCTCAAAATAAGGGTCTAGACACACTTCTCTTATATATCCTAATGGCCAATTCAAATTCTTGTGAAATGCATTTTGCATTTTAATTTGGTTTTGCAGCCATTTCATAATATCAAGCTCATGTGCCAAATGCAAGTCTTATGTGAGTATTATTTTGCTATAAAATTCACACAGCTCTCTGAGTGCCGAAGCCAAAAGTCGGTTCACAGTTTGAGTGGTGCTGGACTGGGAGAGAAGGGCCGGGCAGTTTCTAGTGTTGTTTCTGTTCCTTTTACTGCCAGGCTTCTCTGCCTGCAGCATTTAAAGCTTACTCATTTAATGCAGCAATCAACAACTTGTAAAAGAGATCAGCTGCGAACGATATGTTTGGCTCTCGCAGCCTCACCCGAAACGTCTGATCTGAAGTGGGGTGAGCAGCGGCGGGGTGAAGGCAATCACGCGGCGCCTTCGTGCTGCAAGCAAAAGGGAAAAAAGCCCATGGAGTTTATATCATTAACAGTGCGGTCGACCGAATGCCCGTTTCAGTCCAGTTTACTCCCCTCTGGTAACATACGACATGTGAAACGCTGCTGCCAAGTGAGGGGGCGGTTTTACTGCCACTAAAAGATGTGATCTGTTTACAGCTGTGGATGCTTTCTTTGGCGTTGTGCCGGCGTTCGTAGCTGGGCAGCAAAACCAATGTGACGTGAGAAGCAGACTCAGAACCATGTTCGTTAAATAGATGACGCCGTGCTTAAACAACAACAGATGTTTTGTTTTGGTTTTTTTTAATATTTTCTTTCGGATTTGGAAATGTGAAAGGTAAAAATAGAACACAACATGTACAGTATGGTTGTGCTTAAATGATCAAGTTACAAAATCAGCATTGTTAGTATACGATGGCTTATGATGAAATATACGAACTAATTTATAAATCAACTTTAATCAGCATTAAATAAAAAAACGTTTCATATGCCAAATGGTACATATAAAGGTCTTGTTTACAAACATTGTGATTTATCTACTGACGTCACATTCTTCCCACAATAACAATGCCAAACCTCTAGCTCAGTTTGGTGAGTCATAAAACAAAGGTTTTTAATCACTTTTGTCGGTGTCTGGATGTGGCCTATGAAATGGTGTGCACATTGTTGTTACACTTGTTAAAACCAAAATGTCTTTGTGTTGTAAAACGTTTGACACTGACTTGAATAGGGTGTTGTGTTGAAAGCATATTTATATGTATACTTCTGTTGAGGAACTAAGTTTCCACCTGAAAGCCAAAATAGCAATTTTAAAATTGATAAACATCAGCAGAAGTTACACATGTACAGATTCACGCCCTTGTGTCTTAATTGGTGAAGTGTGTTTTCCCCTAAATTAGTATCTGTAACCCAACACACAATGTATAACACCTTTAACACACAGCATCATGCATAGATATTTAACAGACATCATATAGTTTCCTTGTTAGAATTCCAGCTTTGAGGGAAATGTAAAATTAAAGCTGAAGACAGATTGTGCAGTTGCACCATTATTAAAATTGTTTGGATCCCCAAGGGACTTCTTGTGTGCAAAATACCTAATAGTGATGAAACAAATCCTAAAACATCACAATAAAACTTTTCATGCTTATTAACAGTCAAATGACATTTTCAGTGTTACAGTATATTACTTTCCTGCCATCTGCTACAACATTACTTCTGAGTGTCAGTTCCAGAACACCATATAGTTAGTATTTCCACTTCTATGATATGCCTAATTCAATATATCAGATTACACTCAGTTTAGGTTAGTATATCTGAACAAAATGCAAATGAGTGACTCCCTAGGATCTGGTGAGAATTCCTCTGTATTAAATGATATACAAAAACCTCCTTAATATGGGTTTTAGTTTGGATGACTGGAAATCTGATCCTGTTCAATCTGGCACAGACTCAGTTACTACAGATGCCTGGAAAGGGATAGCAATAAACAGGATGTAGAGATCTGGTTTATGTAGTTACATTTGTGCAAATGGAGGAAAAAGTCCCAGTTTGGTAATTTTTGTCTTATTTAGGTTTGAATGTGGTGGCAACATCTTAGTCAACATCCCGTTTCACAGCATTACTACAGCAAGAGCCTGTCACCCTTCTTCCTCTGAATAAACACACACGCACACCAACATCACATTCAGACTTACCACATCTGTCTTCAGTATAGCTTCCTGTGCTTACGCCATCAGCCATGTATAGATTGGTACAGTGTTACAGTTATAGGTGTAGTACAAAGCACACATAATTATAGCATGTAGGGGCATATTATGTAGCCATCCACATAGCTGGAGGCAATAGGGACTGACAAAATGATTCAGAGCTTGTTGGCAACTGTTTTATTTCCTGATCTGTCAAATCTCCATTTAAGTGGCAAATCTAAGCAAAGTGTAACAATCCTGTTAACAAGCTGGTATAATATATATCAAATATCTAGTCATTAGAATAATTAAACTGGCATGCTGTTTAAAAGACATACATTTCCTTGTTGTATGTATCAGATGCCCACTATTAAAAAGTTTACATCAGGTATTTACATCTATAGTTTGGGTACTTCAGTATATCAAAATTTGTTCCCATTGCAAAATCTGAGTCTATATTAAAGCTAAATTTTGTGACTAATACTTAGAGATGAAATTTGGGATGAGTGGGGTTTTTTGTATGTTTTCTTTTCTTTTTTTTTTATGAAAAATAACCGCAGTGGAGGATGATTATGAAATAAGCAGTATAGTGTGACACTGCTGGATGTTACATCAATTGTAAGGGAACATGTGGCTGGAGAATACTAATATATATATATATATATATATATATATATATTTATTTATTTAATTTTTTATATTATTATTTATTTATTATTTATTTATTTATTTATTTTATCCATAAAGTTGCTCTAGATCTGTTGGTGATCCAGTGAGTAACAGAATTAGCATTAGTAGAAGTGGATTTTTCATGTTATAGTTATAATGTCTATATTGTGATATGTAATAAAGTCTTTGTTTTTAATCCATGTCATTTACAAGAGAAAAAGAATAAATTCTAGTGTGGAAAAGGATCTTTCTAATATATTTCTGTAAATATGTTCTAGTAAATTGCATCTTCATTTGATACTGCAGTGAGCAGTTTCAAGAGTCACCCACTACTGTTCATTGTTAAACTGAAACAAGGATCATTCACAGTATGCCATTCAGTATGCGACTAGAATATGTGCATATTTCAGAATTTCACTACAACTCCTGAACATATTCCAAAACACTGGTTCACAGTTTACATATATTCAGAATGGGGGAAATGTGGATTATGTTATACAGGTATGCTGATATAGTTTCCTATAACTACCTGCCAGGCCAAAACATGTCTGAGAAAAATAGTGAGACAAGAAAATACTGGGTTTCACAATCAAAGCCAGAAGGTTCTGTGGTAATTGTCCTGAACACCAATGACTAAGATGCTGTGAGTTTCTTTATTCATTTTAGAGAACTATACCATATTGCTGAATGTCCGTTTTGGTTTTTTTGTTTGTTTGTTTGTTTGATTTTTCAATAGGGTTTATTGCCTCCCACATGTTTTCCCAAGTTTTTTGTTGTGTTGATACATTTTTGTCATGTTCACAATTCCTCCCATATATGTAATACTTGTTATTAATAAAAATTTGAATCTGCACATTATTTATTAGAATTAGAACTTACAAAGATAATAATGACTACCTTATTGTCCAATGATAGAGTTAATGTTTGATTGATCATTAAAAAAGCTGTAAAACAATATTGTAATGTATGAATGCATTCTATCGAATTCCCCATTCTTGCTATAAATGGAAGAATGTTTAAAACACACAAACAGATTCACATTCTCTCTATCTCTCTTCCTCTCTCTATCTCTCTCTCCCTCTCTATCTCTCTTTCTGTGTCTCTTTCTCTCTTTCTATCTGTCTCTCTCTCTCTCTCTCTCTCTCTCTCTCTCACACACTCACAAACACCCCCCCACACACACACTCCACTGTATGTGGGAGGGCTAAAGTAAATGACAGATAGGGGGCGAGGCAAAGTGATCTAATCCTTTTTTGGGCTATAAATGAAGGCAGCAGAAACCCAAGGGTAGACAAGACAAAGAGCAAGAAGCAAGAACAGCCAAAAGAAAAGGCCTGAAGAAAATACTGCTATAGCTTCTTGCCTGATAGTACAGCAGCTTCACAAGGAGATTGCATAGATCTTCACAGAGCAGCAGTTTTAAAGTTTTTGAGTCTTTTAAAGTTCTCACTATGAGAACTAGTGTGGTAGCCCTTGTGGTCCTTGGGACCTGTGCTTTAAGTGTATGGTGCCGAGCAATTGCAAAAGGTTTTGTCTCTGTGACCTTCCCTGGGGATGTAATCAGAAACATGACAGACACAGAGTTGGCTAAAGTAAGTATTTTTCATCTTCTTTCATGTGTTTTGCCATTTTTTTCTGAACACCTCCCAGCTCATCATAAACATGTTGTTGCTCATTTATTATTTTTATCTCGTGTAAAGGTGGATTCTATGAAATAAAATCCATTAACATTAATCTATGCTTATGTCCACACTATGCACAGGTTCAGTGTTATCCACTACAGCACACTCCAAACTACCAGAGCCTATTTAACTTCTTGTTTTCTGTCTCCAGGACTACCTGAAGCGCTATGGTTATATGGAGACTCAGGATAAAAGTGGACTGCAGTCAGTAGTATCCACCTCCAAAGCTCTGAAGAGGCTGCAGAGACAATTCGGTTTGGAGGAGACTGGGACGCTGGATCAAGCCACAATCAGTGCCATGAAGCAGCCTCGCTGCGGGGTACCCGACATCCGCAACTTCCAGACCTTCGCAGGAGACCTAAAGTGGGATCACAATGATGTTACATACAGGTAAGAACAGTTTTATGCCTAGGTTTTTTTAAGTTTTATTTATGAATATATTTTTAGTGCCAACATTTTTTGTGTTTTTCCACTTGGTATCAAAATTTGAAAACTCATATTTCATTACTTGGACATGTTCTGCGGTTGGAGGAAGTTTCTACTTAGTCACTGACACCTGTAACCATAAACTATCATTTATGAACAGCAACAGTGATGTTTTAAAAAGTAATAGCAGACCATGAGTAAACCAGTATTGTTCACTATTGTCTTTTCATTGCTGCAAGAAGAATATTGTGATGTGAGGCCAGTAGTTGCAGAAGAGAGTTATTCTAAGAAAGATATGAAATGAGCGCTCACAGCATCATCCCCCACATCAGCAGTTTTCAGTTAAAGGCAATACAAAGGCAAACCATGAGCTGTTTTGTCTGTACTGTTTTTCTGTGTAGGATTCTGAATTACTCTCCAGACATGGGAGCTTCCCTTATCGATGATGCCTTTGCTAGAGCCTTCAAGGTATGGAGTGATGTGACCCCTCTAACTTTTACCCGTCTCTATGAAGGCACCGCTGACATCATGATCTCATTTGGAAAAGCAGGTGAGTTATGATCATAACAAGGTGAATATTTCTAACAAATACCCAAAACTCATACCTCTTTTCCAAACGGGTCCTTCTGATTTCTTGTCCAAATGTGTCCCATTCCAATTGATCTGTACACTTTAAATTTTACAGTTTAAAATGTTTAGACCATCTATATAGTACAGGAGCAAATTCATTTTTGATGGGTATACAGTCAAGCACCCTTTAGCTTTGAATGCATGCAGATTCCCTATTTGCCCTGGACTAGATAGGTAGTCCTGTGATGGCATGATACCTGGAATACTTTAAGAAAAATTGTTAAAATTAGGTGTGTCTCTTCCAGATCATGGAGACCCCTATCCATTTGATGGGAAAGACGGTCTGCTGGCTCATGCTTATCCCCCAGGCGAGGGGATCCAGGGGGATGCCCACTTTGATGATGATGAATACTGGACCCTTGGCAAAGGACCAGGTAAGAGTGACTCATGAGTATTTTCTCTCTTACTTTCAAAAGCAATTAAGTTATGCCATGGTGGTCATGCAGCATGCATTGCAGAAATGGCAAAAGCTAGAGTAACTGCTCCCTCTAGAGGTTTGATTATATATGAATATATGCACAGAACTGTAAAATTGACAAGTTTCATGTTAACATGGTTCATATTTTTCTTTCAGCTGTTAAGACTCATTATGGCAATGCAGAGGGAGCCATGTGTCACTTCCCTTTCTGGTTTGATGGGAAGTCCTACTCCACCTGCATCACTGAAGGCCGCACTGATGGCCTGCCATGGTGTGCCACCACTGCCAACTATGACAAAGACAAGAAATTTGGTTTCTGTCCTAGTGAGCGTAAGTTCACTGTCCTTCCGTGCTACAAAGATCTGAAGCACTCTTTTAAGTGTACATTAGATAGGTGAAGTTACTGAGCTTGTCTGTCTGTCTCCACAGTTTTGTTCACATTCGATGGGAACAGTGATGGTGCAGAATGTGTGTTCCCTTTCGTGTTTGATGGGGAAACATATAACAGCTGCACCACTGTAGGACGCACTGATGGGTATCGCTGGTGCGCTACTACTGCCAACTTTGACACCGACAAAAAATATGGATTCTGTCCTACCCGAGGTGAGGGCCTTTAATCCTTTCAGTACCAGTGCCATTTCTTTAATTCAGATCTGTATGCATCAGACATGCCAAATCAGCTTAATCAATCATATATTAAGTAAACTTTCTCAAAGCAATGGCTCCAGCATCCAGCTGATGTTCAGAGTATCATTGCCCACAGATACTGCTGTGATTGGTGGAAACTCTGAGGGTGAGCCATGTCGGTTCCCTTTCAACTTCATGGGGAACACATATACTTCCTGCACAAGTGATGGCCGCAATGATGGAAAACTGTGGTGTGCTACAACCAGCAACTTTGACACAGACAAAAAGTGGGGATTTTGCCCAGATCAGGGTAATTACATTGGTCTTTGCCACTTTTTTTAACCTCTTGACAGTACAGCTTACATAGTTGGGCACAAATATTGTATACCTGTGTGTACCCATTATTTGTATCCCCATTATCTTACAGGATACAGTCTGTTCTTGGTGGCAGCCCATGAGTTTGGACATGCTCTTGGTCTGGATCACTCCAACATTCAGGATGCCTTGATGTTTCCCATGTACAAATATGAAGCAGACTTCTCTCTGAATCAAGATGATATTGAAGGCATCCAGTATCTTTATGGTATGATATCAGAGTCAGGATTATTGATTAATAAGATATGTAAATGTATTATGACTTCATTTTAGATTTAAAGGAGATCACATCAAGGAGAAAATGTTATATTTTTATAAAAAAAAATTTTTTGAGAATTGCAAAAATCTTAAGATAATGAAGAGCCATGTTTACGTATTAAATATTTACCTCTTTTGCCCCATGCAGGACCCAAAACGGGCCCCGATCCCACTCCTCCCAAGTCCACAACCACTACATCTTCCCCAGTTTTTACTCCTGAACCAACAGAACAAATACCAGAGCCCACTGACCCTGTGATTACACCTGTGGACCCCTCAGTGGATGCATGCCAAGTGGACAAATTTGACACAATCACTGAGATCCAGGGAGTTCTTCATTTCTTCAAAGATGGGTAAGTACAAGTAGCTTGTATATTACTAATGTACAATAGTTGCTGAGTTTGGGTACAGTTGCAAATGTATATGAAGTGTTCCTAATGCCTAATCTTTAGTCACTAAAAATTAATCAATTATATCGTAACAAAACAAATAACTTCATTTTTAGGTACTACTGGCAGTCATCAAATAATGCTGACAAGAAACACAAAGGCCCTTTCCTGGTCTCTGAGAGATGGCCTGCACTGCCAGCCAAGATTGACACTGCTTTTGAGGACAAATTTTCCAAAAATATTTACTTCTTTGCAGGTAAAAGGTCTGTCAGATAATTTGTTATAAACGCATAATTGCAAGATTCAAATTCACAGCTTCTATTTGTCTCTTATCCTTAGACACTCAGTTCTGGGTGCATAGTGGAAAGAAAGTTATAGGGCCACGAAAAATCCAGAAACTTGGCTTGCCTAGCAACGTGCAGAATGTGGAGGGAGCCGTGCAAAAAGGAAAAAGCAAGGTGCTCCTCTTTAGTGGGGAAAATTTCTGGAGGTAAGCTCTTTCCAAAGATATTTAGAAAATCTATTTACAAACAAATAGTATCAACAAAAATAACACAGTTTTCAGCTTTATCATTTTCTTACGTTGACTAGAAAAATAAACCTATTTACTCATGCCCCTTGTCCTCTTAGGCTGGATATGACAACTCAGCAGATAGATAAGGGATACCCTCGCTTCACTGATCAAGTCTTTGGTGGGGTTCCAGTGGATTCCCATGATGTGTTCCTCTACAAGGGTATGATTCTTTTCAGTTAAATAGTCTGGCCAACGTGCTCCTTTTCACAAGCAATAATTAAATATCAGACTCCGAATTACTTACAATCTGTCACTCTTTTTATTGGTCACTAAAGGCTGAAGGCTTCTACTCATTGATTATTGATATAATTTCAGGGCACTACTACTTCTGCCGAGAAAGGTTCTACTGGAGAATGAACAGCAGACGGCAGATGGACAGAGTTGGATACGTGAAATATGACCTCCTGACTTGTTCTGACTACTGAATCTGTGCCCTTTAGAATTAGATATTACAACAGGACAGTATATTTGACTGGGACTGCAAATCTGTCCCAGATATATATGTATTTGTCTTTGAGATAAGAAGTTACAGTATTGTGCAGTTAATAAAATGTATATTTGAACATTAACTTAAGTAAAATTAACAGACAAACTTGTTTCCCTGTAATTAATAGATTTTTTTTTTTTTGCCTGGAGCAAAAGATAACTCATCAAATAAGGTTATAATCATTTAATGTATGATGTGAAAATGTTTGTGTTTGTATTTTCATTGCCTTATAGCCAAAATTTGCACATGTGAATGTTTCCCAGTTGTTTAATTTATTTGTATAAATCATTAGTTTTTTGTCATATGAATAATAAAATAATTTGTATTTCATCATGGATGATTAAGTGAACTTTTTTATGTGTCACACATAATTTGTGAAAATGTTTAGTGTTTCAAATTAAGTTTGAACTATGACTAAAAATGTTTGATATATAAATCTTTGATCCTTATACTGATCACTCAAAACCATACACAATATCTGCTACACCAAGAGCACAATTACCCAACTACTGCACTACAAAATCACATAACCTAGACCTTGCTCTCTTTAATTTCACATACAGCATTTTCTTGGCTTGTACATAAGATTTACATTTTTTTCCTTCATTTTAACATGATACTATCCAATGCATGTGTTCAGAGATTAGTTTATGAGGTTCAACAGTCTTAAGATAATATCTCCCAAACTACCCTTCAAAATTAACAAATTTATTTTGTTCCATTAATAAAATCTTAAACATCAAATCAATATATATACCCCAAACATCACTTGAAAACTTATGGTTGTGAGTAGAGTTGGTATTTTTGCACTAATCATGTTCAGATCATTAATCATCTGAACCACACCATTAAGGCATTGAACAGAAAGTTGTTGACTTTCACACATATTCAAATTAATGATTTATAAAGATTTACCTTGTTTATTCAGCCTACTTTACACACTGTGTAGTAAATTGTCAAAATTAAATTTTATTTTAGAGTGAAAATCTGACTGTTAAAGACAAGCAATGAATTAGCTGTCAACAACAGATAAACATATTTATACATTTGTTTATGTACTATCACCAAACACTTCATTGCAACCGTAGCAGGCTAAGATAGCTAACTAGCTGGCTTACTTCCATTCACTGGCCACTCTAGTAGTTACACATATCTTACCTATTTATAGATGCATTTTATGGATGCATTACAGACCGCAGCCCATCTGTTGGGCATGAACAATTTATCAGCCACATCCACACTGTACAGTTTCTGACCACAGAACCACTGCAGAGTGACAAACCCTTCCCGACATAGCTGGAGCTAGTGCAAGTTTATCAGGCTCAGCAGTGTGGGCTGGTCTTTCTGTTACTTTGGTGTTGAGTGGTTTTCCATCCTAAAACAGCCAACAGTAGCCTTGTGGGCAGAAACTAACTGGTGAAGGGCTAACAAACTGTGCACGGCATCAGATGGGGATTTTAAACCATACACCGGTGTTTCTAATAAAGAAGGCTTAGCTGGTGAATGAAATGCAAGGTGCCGTCTATGAAATGCTCAGAACATGTACGCAGCAGATATTCCAGATTTAAGTTAATAAATATTCACAGCAACTAGTTGTTTTCGATCTTTGCTTTGATCATCTTTTTATTTGGGGCTTTCCCATGTGCCAGATTCTGTAATTTAATTTTTTTCACACAGACCCAGCTAACCACTAGCTAACGCTGTTTAGTTGAAATGTAAAGTTATAGTTTAAGTCGTCGAGTTCTTGCAAGTGGTTAGCCAGCACTGTAGTGCCAACTCGGTTGCTTCATATATTAAATAACGATTAAATACAACTGGACGGCTGGAAACTGCATATGTAAGAAATATGCTAAAACTGACTTGTCACTAGCTCGGCTGCGTAATAACACCAGGTACAGATCTGTCGTTATACAGTATGATTTTACCCAGCTATCCGTTTACCTTTACACTCATATTAATCCGCCAAAAAGAATATCATCTTTGGAGAATAATAGTCCTTCAGTTTAACATATCATTTAACATTATTTTTATTTTAGTCCATTCTTATCACTTAATATTTCGTTAACTGAGTCTAATTTTTATTTATTGTAGACGAATAAACATGTTTAAGCTCAAATACGAAAGCACTGAAGACTACACTGTTTCGATCATCTCTCCCTCAAATAAATGGGATCCGGTCTGATGAAACAGGAAGCGAGGAGATATTGATGGCGCCCGACTAGAAAGCATTAGCAAGTATCGGTTACAAATACGTATTTATATCAGCGCATCGACCACAAAGAAAACAAACCATAAAGGTGTTCGCGGTAAGAAAAATATTTTGAGTAAACCGTTTGTCTAAATGTTTACTTTTATTTTTCTCAGGGACGAAATTCGGGCGGTCGGTCTCGGTGTGCAGGCCCTCGAGGTCCCTAAGCAGTTTTTCACATTGCCTGAGTGGAAAATTATGGCAAGGCACGAAAATGGCGTTACGCGGCAGGCAGGAGGGAGGGCAGCTCGTCTTGTTCAAATTAGGACACGCGTCCGTTGGTACTGGTTGGAGTGAACTGTGTGTGGCACGTTAAAATAAAAAACATTTTAACGGTTCGACGAGCGTCTTGCAAGGGTATTAAGACATAATGTGGCCTTCTGGTTACCCTTGTACAATTCGCCGTGCCAAGCAAAAAAGCTCTCACATGCTGATCTTCTTGCTACCCAGCGACATAATGTGAGGCCGAAACCATTATATGTCAGTTTTAGACAGTCGTCATATGAACCTAAAACAGACTTACGCCATGTATGGAATTACCCCGTGCTGGTATAATTCAGTAGTGTTAGCTAGCTAGATATTTAAGCAGTTGGGTTAGTTCTGGGTAGCTAGTGAGCTAATGCGAAGACGAAGTCAGGTTAGCATCGTAGTTAGCTAGCTAACCATAGTTACTTTTTTTTCCTGAACTGATCCAAACAAAGCAGTTTAGTTAGCTAGGTAGGCAGCTAACAGTCTTTGAGGAACATTCTCTTAGTGCAGGTCTGTTTAGGGACGTAATGCATTGGCATAAAAATATGTTTTTATTAGTTCTTTGTGTTTTGTGATTACGACATTCTGACCTGTTTACAAATAAATCTGGGTGCAATTCTATCGTATTGACCTAATCAGACTTTTTAATTGATTAATTAAATGACAAGTTATTTGACTCATCTCATCAGCATATTTTGTGTCTATCATGACCCGACTGGTGATTGTTAAAGGTCCTGAGTAAAAGTGATAATTCAAGCCAGCATGTTTTCATGCTTTCAGTTGAATATTGAATACTGAGGACTTCTGTCCAAAACGTTCTGTTTCACTGTGAGCTTTATTTTACTACAATTCTGAATCTCTCTGTCTCTTACATACCAAAACATTAAGACAGGAATTTCACATGATGGACAGAATACACTGCCTGGCCAAAAAAAAGTCACACTAATATTTTGTTGGACCACCTTTTTGATTACGGCACGCATTTGCTGTGGCATCGTTTCCACAAGCTGCAATGTCACAACATTTATTTCTGTCCAGAGTTGCATTAATTTTTTCCCCCAAGATCCTGTATTGATGGGAGATTTGGACCACTGCGCAAAGTCTTCTCCAGCACGTCCCAAAGATTTTCAATGGGGTTCAGGTCTGGACTCTGTGCTGGCCAATCCATGTGTGAAAATGACGTTTCATACTCCCTGAACTATTCTTTCACAATTGGAGCTCAATGAATCCTGGCATTGTCATCTTGAAATATGCTTCCCATCAGGGAAGAAAACATCAATTTATGGAATAACCTGATTGTTCAGTATATTCAGGTAGTCAGCTGACCTCATTCTTCGGGCACATAAAATTACTGAACCTAGTCCTGACCAACTGCAGCAACCCCAGATCATAGTTACAGCAATCTCCATAGATGTTTTCTCTACTTGATGCATGCCAATAATCTGACCCTTCTGAAACAGAGTAACATATTTTCCATGACCACAGGATGTGTCTTTCGACATGGTTGTTTAACAAATGAGAAGCTACTCTGCATCAGTTAGGTTTAAATAATTTGTTGGGCCCTGAAACATAACCACCCATGCAGTCATTATGCAATGGGAGGCTCTTACCTATTTGCTTAGTTAAATCTAAGTGGTGTGTCTAGATATCACTTGGCTTGTCCTTCACAAATAAGCTTATTATATTAAGGTTATATTAATTAATGAAAGAGGTTATTGGAAGCATCGCATTATTGAGCAGACAACAAGACAAGTCACCCCTAGTCAACTAAAAATGATATGTGGCCTGTAGGTACAGCTATAGGGAGCATGTACTTATTAAACTGGCAGCTTGCTGGATAGCTACATATGTGCATCATAAAAAGTAGAGATAAGAGATAAGATAAAAATGTATAATTGGAATATTGTCAGTTCCATTCCACGTTAATATATCACAATTATAAACAACTGTACTTGTCTACACTCCTTTATGTCCTTTTGCTTTGTGGCGATACTAAATATTTAAACTGTTGTATAGAGATTGGCCAAGCAAGAACAACTTCACCCCTTGAGCTGAGATGGATTCAGAGGAGATTGAAGTGGAGAGCAGCAGTGATGTGGGTCATTCAGGGATGGAGGAGCCATCTGAGAGTGGCATGGGCATGGAGTCATCAGAGGCCATGTCTGCCGACAGCAGTGACACAGCAACACTCCCAGCCCAGGCCCCAGAGTCTGACTGCCACGTTGGACAGAGCTCAGAGGGCCTTGTGGTAGAAAAAGTTGGCTCTCTCTGTGTGTGTGTGTGTGTGTGTGTGCGTGTGTGTGTATGTGTGTGTATGTGTGTGCAAAAACAAGATTGATTGATGGTAATTAAAACAAATGTAGTCATACTAACTTTTGTCAAGTAAACTGTATCAAACTCTTTTCAACCTTATAATTATTTATTACTGTGGCCATAGGTCTTTATTCCCGAAACAAGCTCCAGTACAGATGTGCGTGGGATCCACCTTCCAGATTCCTCCTCTGTTGCCCAGTCAACCAGTGTCTCCAGTGTCTCCACAGTGACCCAGTCAGTCTTGGTGTCAGAGTCTGCTCAGGTTCTAGTGCACTCCAGTGCTGTGTCTGAGGGAGGGATGATTGTTTCTGACTCAACAGCCTCCACCTCTTCAGACCTAGGCTCTGCCATTGACAAGATAATTGAGTCCACCATTGGGCCTGACATAATGAATGGTGGGAAAATCTTACTTTTCAATTGTATTAACAATTAAGTAGGATAGTGTGGATATATAGGAGTTAAGTGGGAGTTTGATAATGTACTCTTCTGTGTAATTACCCTGACAATTTTGTGTATGTATTCTGCAAACATAGATAAACTTGAACCCTTTCCCAATGTTTTACAGGGTGTATTGCAGTTACAAGTGCAGAAGATGACAATGCAGAGACCACACAGTATTTGATCCTGCAGGGACCAGATGATGGTGAGCCACTTTGGAGCCATGTTTACTTGTATCTTTACTTGTATCTCACTTTCTCAGTTGAACCATCCAACTTCTCCGCAATAAAATCTTTATCTTTTCTGAAACTCTTTTCTATCCCAAAGTCCAGTTTGCATTTTAGTTAAAGAACAGAGTATAATTATTTTGAAAAAAATGTGTGGCACACGAATATCATTGTCCTTTCTGTACACAGGAGCTCCCATGGTTGCTCAGATGTCTTCCTCAGCACTGTCTAGCCGCATTGCCATCGAGACCTTGGCCGATGGGCCCACCTCCACCTGCCTGGATCAGGCAGACCTATCGGAGAGCCTGCAGGGCAGTCTGGAGCCCGACCAGCCCGACCAGCCAGGCCACTCCGGCTATCCGGAGCACGAGGACGGGAGCAGCAGCAGCAGCAGTAGCAGCAGCAGTAGCCGCCCCGACCAGCCAGAGCATTCACGCTATGTGGAGTGCAGTGGAGGGGGGGACGACCCCGACCAGACAGGCGAGGCACACTGCATCGAGTTCCCCGGAGCGGAGCCAGACCAGGCACCGCGCCAGTCCCGCTTCACCAGCTACACAGACGACGACCCAGGGGAGTCTCTACGTGGCTATGCGGCTGAGTGTAGCGGCACAGCCCACAGTCCCCACCCACACTACCTCGTGGAATGCAGCGACGGCTGCCTCGCAGAGCCCCGCCACTCACGTTACATCGACAGTAGCGTGGACGATGGTGAGCCCAGCCGTGTCTCTGCCTCGGAGCGGGCAGGCAGCATGGGGGAGGGGCTGGCAGATGCCAGCAACTCCCACCTGCCTGACCAGATGGAGTGCAGCGAGAGCCAGACGGGGCCATACATCAGCAGCAGTGGCACCTACTCTGCGAACCCTGAGCCTGAGGCGGCGGAGCGCTGGTCACCTGAGTCAGGTGGGTCGGCAGGGCCCAGGGAGGATGATGCAGTCGTGGTGGAGTCCGGAGTGGCAGCAGGGCCTGGGGAAAGAGCACCAGACCTGGCTGAGCTCGAAGAGATGATGGAGGTGGTCATTGTACAGCAGTTCAAATGCAAGATGTGCCCATATAAAAGTGTGTCAAAAGACACACTTATTAACCACATGAGAGACAAGCACTTTAAACCTGCAGGTAAGAAGTACTGAAAATCCCTTAATTGTAAATTGAATTGCTAGAAAGGGGTTCGGGGGGTATCTTTAAGAAATACTGTTTGGGTGCTGTGACATTCCTCTATGCCTAAGAAGATATATTCAGTTTATACAGATCCGCAGTAAGACCTTTGGGGAGCTAGTGGAGAAACTGTACCAACCACACTTTGGTTCCTTCAGTTGCTAAATGTTTTTATCACTGGCTGTGTTGCATGTCTCCCAGGTGAACCCCCAAAAAAGCGAGGGCGGGGACGGCCTAGAAAATCAGAAACGCTGGCCCGACAGCTAGCCGAAGTGAAGAAAGAAGAGCCACAAGAAGAAGAAGAAGATGACATCATGGATGCGGGTGCCATCGATGATCCTGAAGGTGTGTGATGCCTTTGCTTAGTATCTGGCTGAACTTGTCCTCATTTCATAGTTGAGTACTCATGTATTTACAGAGAGAACTGTACACAGTTGATTGCATTTAGACTATTTTACTTCTAACACTGTACTTCTGTTTCCTGTTTTAGAGGACAGTGATTATAACCCAGCGGATGAGCAGCTGAGGCCCAGAGCATCTGCACATCGGCCAGCCCCTCCCTCCTGCTCTTCCTCTTCCTCCGCTACCTCACGAAAACGGCCTCGCCGGATGGTGGGCCCACCCCGCAAATTTCTTTATCCCCAGAGTTACACAGGTCAGTCATACCACAGCACATTTTTGCAATGTTTTCTAATGCTTTTCTGTATCTCAGTATCAATACTACTTGTTCAAAGACATTCTTTGTTCCTTGTACATCTGTTTACAGGAAAAAATGAGTTCATGAAACTCAAGTATAAAGTTACTTGTACTTGAAACCTGAAAAAAAAATTTGATTCTGAAGCACCCAGCACCTCAGGCTAAAAATACACAGTCCATATATGAAGTTGACAACTTCCTAGATGACTCTTGCTCATACTGATAGTGTAGCTTGCAAAGGTGATATTAATGTGATTCTCAACCATCTTTTGACCTAGAAACACTAAACGTCTTGACTGTTTTTGACAGTATATATTAGGGACTGGGAGTAGTCTGGTTAAATGCCTCCATGTGTGCCTTATTGAAAGTAGCTTAGCATGGCTGTGTAGTTTACTTTGAGTCTGCTGTCCATGTCATCACAATAAAAAATAAAGTTCAATACAAGACTCATGGCAGAAGCCTTTAAATTGATTGGCCACGCTTGCAAAAAAAACAAACAGCTCTTTAGTTCACACAAATGCAATGATAATCAGCTCTAATAATCCAGTCAGTAAGTTTTCAATGCAAATTTACATGCCATTTCTGAAACAAGTTTAGTGAAAGTTTGACGAGTTCTTTTCTTAAATTTTCCATTATTGTGCTAATCCTAACCGAAATCTACATGTTTAAGTAATAAATACAAAATTTAATTATACACAAATATGATGACAATAAAAACTTCTTAATCTTAATTTGAATCAGCAGTGACGCCTGTGTCTCAGATGAGCAATACAATGGATTCTCAGGCTCCTGAAGAGGCCACTTCCTCTGGGCAGGAGAGTGGAACCGTTTCATTATCCAATGGGTGTGCTGCGGAACCAGGTGTCAGCCAATCAGATTCGGAGAACAAAGACCCCTCTTCAAACACAGGCCCAGATGATGATGAGTTTTTTCCAAGGAAGAGGGGACGACCATCAAAGAGGTTCCTACGCAAAAAGTATAAAAAGTTCCTAAATCGGAAGTAAGTTCATTTGTACTTTTCATGTCTAAACTGTATTTCCTCAGTTGATTCCTCAGTTTCCTGACCAATAAAAGCTTTCATTTACCACGTCTTCTTCCTTGTTTTTAAAGCAAGTACTACAAATCCCTCAAGCCTCTGCTGAGACCTCATAACTGCTGGATCTGTGGCTCACGTTTCCTGTCTCAAGAAGACCTCAGATTCCATGTGGATTCTCATGAAGGCAATGATCCAGAACGTTTTAAGTGCCTGAAGTGCAGCTACCGTTGCAAACGTTGGTCTTCTCTCAAGGTAAGCAGGTCTAAAAGGTTTTTGTCTTTTCCCATAAACATCTTCTACTTAGCCATGATCATTCCATGTTATCTTTGTGATAGTTTGAAAACAGATAAATGTGTAGCTTTTCCAAGAGAGAGGCATTTAGAAAGACTCAAAGACTTTGAGTCTTCTACTGAGGTATAACCCAGCCCCTATGCTTTGCATTGTAGGAGCATATGTTCAACCACCAGGGCACCAAGCCGTATAAGTGTGAAATCTGTGATTACTCGAGTGTCTACAGGAAGGATGTGATCCGACATTCTGCTGTTCACAACAAAGACAAGTAAGATTCCAAAAATGGAGCATCAACATTATTTTTGCAAATTCTAAAAGCTTCAAGATATAATGTCAATTGAACTTACTATGTAACTTAACTATGTAACTGGACGACAAGTTTTAGTTACAAGTTACAAAAACAGTGTTTTTTGATGTTCTTCCATTTTCCCTTTTCACCTCAGGAGAAGGAAGTCCGATGTGGTAAGATTTGCTTTTTTTCAATTTTTATCCAGTCCATACCAGTTCATCATTGTGTAATAATGCATGGTACTAACACACCAATTCAAATTCAGCTGAACTCAGTGCAGTCCTCATCAGTCCCCAGAATATCAGGCTCCCAGTGTCTGCACTGAATAGATACATAAAAAGAATCACAGCATCACATGTCCTTTAGTCAAATGTTGGTCACATAAGTTTATATACCGTTGAAGCTGCATGAGGCGGACACGTGTCAGCTTTTCATGCGATGGCAGTCTTGTGATGGTGCTCCGCAGATTCCGAAAGTGTCCGAGTTCCCGTGCCCGATCTGCCACCGTGTCTACCCCATGCAGAAGCGCCTCACGCAGCACTTGAAGACACACAGCACAGAAAAGCCTCACATGTGTGATAAGGTGCGCACACAAGTAGAGTCCTGCAGTGCTGCTGGTCAGTTCACCTAGCACTACTCAGTTGAGTAGCATAAAGAGTTTTAAAATTAGTTATCATGAACTCTGTGTCCATTCCTATAAGAATATCCAGTCCATTCCTATAAGAAAATGTTGGAAGCCACTCAGTAAGGGAACTCACAGAAAACTTGTATCAGGAATCTAATTTTTATCATCTCCATTTTGTAGTGTGGGAAGTCCTTCAAGAAACGTTACACCTTCAAGATGCATCTTCTCACACATATCCAAAACTGTGGAAATAGCATGTAAGTTGGTCTCGTCAGCATTATTCTATACTCATTTCTATTTTCCTTATTCATTTTTATTTCTTATAGATTTTACACTGAAATTGTTTACAGTACTGTAATAACACTGCCTTTTTGGGCGGGGATTCAGGTTTAAGTGTGAGTTCTGTGAGATCACATGCAGTGATAAGAAGCAACTCCTAAACCATCAACTATCCCACACCAATGACAAGCCATTTAAATGTGACTACTGCAAGTACTCTACAAGCAAAGAGGATTTCCTGGTGTCTCACATAGCAATCAAACACACTGGTGAGATGAAGATATCTATATAGAATACTTGTATTTTTGTAAAATTTGATCCTGGAGGAAATTCTTTTGTTTTTTGTGCTTTAGTGTTTCAAGTTGCACTCTGATTCTTTACTTTGAATTTTCTGACTGCCTTGAAGCTTGTTGTTGTTAATGCTGAATCTTTTTTAGCGTGCATCCACTCGCTATACAGCCAAAATACACCATACACAATATGTACACATTTTTGACACTCGTCGAAACTTGTAGAGCCATAGGAGTGTGATGCCTAACACCGATAGAAAGCCCATCTCACCGTCTTGGTGTGTTCCTTTAGGGGAGAAGCCCTTCTCCTGCGACATGTGCCACTTCATGACCAAGCACAGGAAGAATCTGCGGCTGCACATGCAGTGTCGCCACCCGGACGCCTTTGAGGAGTGGAGCCAGGCACATCCCGAAGAGCCCGTGAGGCGCCGCCGGAGGCCCTTTTTCACCCTGCAGCAGATCGAGGAGCTCAAGCAGCAGCACGAGAGCCAGGCCCTGCCGAGCGCCATCGTGAGTGCCCTGACTGAGCGGCAAGCTTGCGTGTCCAGGAAGATTCATTCGCAGAGAAGGTTGATTTTTGGTGGTCATGGTGGTAGTTGGTGTTGGGAATTGGTTCTGCAATGGCGCATGTATCAGTGGATCATCCAGGTTTCATTCCATAGGTCTCAGAACCATTGGACCTACAAACCATCGAGTCCTTGGGCAATGCCTCCGTGTCCCAGGATGCATTGGGAAACACCACCATCATCTATGAGCAAGGTTTGGAGAGCACTTGGTGTTGTGCACAGAATGGTTTACTCCATATTGTAAACTTATTGTTAATTCAATTTTTATATTCCATTCTGTAGCCCAGTCATCAGATCTGTCTGCTCAGAATGCATTGGACTTGCTCCTGAATGTGAGCAATGCCCGAGAGTTAGTGGGAAACTCGGTCCAGGTATGCACTGCAGATATCTGACACAGAAAAAGTGCTGGGTGATATTTCTCCCAAATGATTAAGAATCATTTTGTCCCAGCTTTGAGAAAATGAAACTTCCAGAGAGGAACACCCAACTCCAAATGGTATTTCACATTTAACCATCATTCTTTCCAGGTGGCTGTGTTAAAGTCGGATGGCGAGACCCTGGAGGCTGGCTCGTGGCCCACCACAGGACAGGGGACGCAGGGCTCGTCCACGCAGCCGCAGAAGGTAGTCACGTTCCATGTGTCAGAGAATGGAGAAACAACTCTTGTGCAGGAGGCGTTTGAGACAGTGGAGGGAGCAGCAGCAGAGGAGGGGGTGGGTGGCGAAGGCGGCCAGGAGTTCACACAGATTGCCATCAGCGCCTATGAGAGCACTGGCGAGTTCAGTGTGGTGGAGCAGGCTGTTGAGGGCATCCACTGCACAGGCACTGCATATAGGTACTGCTGATTCCCACTCCCAACACCACCAGCACTGATGGTTCAGCGTTGGGCAGTACATATTAAAAAAAAAAAAAAAAAACTATGCGGTATAGTCTCAAATTTAGACCTGCATGTGAATTCTTTTAAATTATCTCTGTAAATTGTGACGTTTGGTAAACTTTTCCACTAGAGGTCTGGTGTTTACACTTTACATCGATACCTGTGTGTCTGCGTGTGTTTGTCAGCAGCATGGAGGAAAACTCTGCAGATCCTCCAGCCGTGGAGGGGAGCGGCGATTCTTCAGCTGTCCCCACCCCACCGAAAAATCACAAAGACAAGTTCTTCCTTAGCTCCAGCTTGGCCGACGGAGTGCTGCAGCAAGTGGAGGTGAGAGCCTCACACTATTCACAAGCTTAGCTGCACTGCATTTAAATGGAAGCATTAAGGATGGACACTCATAGTCCTAATGAAACCCTTATTTCTGTATTATTAGGACACAAAGTAGACAGTGTATGTGTACTCTATTCTTAACAGTACCCCTAAATCTGCTTGTAATGATGAAATTCTGTAGCTAAGCAGTGAGAGCCCAGGCTCCCCGACACAGAGCTCCTCCTCCCAGCCCCAGCAGCCCAACCCCAAGCGCTTCTCCTGCCGCGTCTGCATGGAGTCCTTCCACGGCCGCTCAGACATGGAGAACCACAAGAGGGCGCACGTGGACCCCAACACGTTCAAATGTCCTGACTGTGATTTCACTGCTCCCTCTTGGCCTGAAGTCAAAGTATGAATATGACTCCTCTCCTTATTAAGTATAAGAGTAGCCATCAGTAGTAATGTGGTTGCTTTGATTGTACGTTCCAGGCTCACATGGCCATGCACGCATACCTGCGACCTCACAAATGCCCACACTGCAGCTTCGCTTCCAAGAACAAAAAAGACCTGCGACGCCATATGATGACGCACACTAATGAGAAACCTTTCTCATGTGAAGTCTGTGGCCAGAGGTGATGGAACCCTCATATTCAGTTTATTTACTATTTGGCTAGTATTACTAAGTAGGAATAGGACCAAGTCTGTCTTTCTTCTGTGTGAACAAGCACAACTGATTGGCTGTGTTATACTGATGTTATACTGATAAGTCAGTGGTGTGCCATACATTTTTCTTAGCCTCTCATATACGTGTATTTCAATCAGGTTTAATCGGAATGGCCACCTGAAGTTTCACATGGAGAGGCTGCACACACAGGACCCTCCCCCTCGCAAGGCCCGAGCCGGCACCTCCCAGCAGACCATCATAGTGAACAGTGATGAGGAAGCCCTAGCCACGCTGCAGAGTGAGTCCACGCCTCCAGCTCACCTGCAGCTGGACGCTCGGGACACTGCTTTCTGCCTGACAAGGGTTTCAGTGTTCCTTTATCAGGAGGAGCCACTGCTCAAGTTAGATCTCCACGAAATTGTGTTGACTTAGATGTTGATTTGGTGTGTGTGTGTATGGGTGTGGTGTGTGTGTGCGCGTGTGAATGCATGTGCGTTACAGCCTTGCAGGCAGGTCAGACAGTGATCAGTCCAGAACGACTGCAGCAGGCATTGGGCCAGGAGCACATAATAGTGGCACAGGAGCAGGCTTTGTCTGACCAGGTACAGCCAACCACACTCCTTTTAGTACTATTACAACGAGCATGTGGTCTGTCAGGGGTTAAATAGGTGTTCAGCCAGTAAATGTTTGGAGGACCATTAATGTAATCTACTTTAATGGTTTTGTTAGACTATCATCAGGCAAGAAGAGCACATGACTGCCCATATATATTATAATTAATCTAAAAATTCCTGACTTTTCATATTCACAAGGTTTCTGGCACTAAATGTCATGTTCGTTTCTTCATGACTCCTTAATAAATGTGTGCTCCCTCAGGAGGAGGCTACGTACATTCAGCAAATCACTACAGTGGACGGCCAGACTGTGCAGCACTTGATGACAGCAGATAATCAGGTTACAGAGGTATGGCTCTCTCTTCATCGGCCAGAGATGGGCAGGATCAGAATCTTGCACTCTGGTACAGGCTGTATTTGTAGGCAGTGGTGCAAAACTGCTAAAATTATGAAACTTTAAATGCTTTCCTCTTCAGCCAAGATTTGTATCACTCACGGAGCTTTCTTTTACAGCAAACAGAATGCAAAATGTAAGTGATGTGTAAATAAGATTATCGGACTAAAGTAATAAGGAAAGTTGGTTTTCTTGTTGATTTCCTATGTAAGCTATATAGGTTTTCTTTCTCTTGTGGTGTCAGCTCTGCAGCCCAGCTTTGGGAAGAAATCAGCTTCTCTAAGTCATCTCAAGGACAGGGCAAGGTTTTAAATGTCTGATGTGTGTATGAGAATGCTGATTCTTCCTCTTTCTTCTGTCAATCAGGTCCAGTATATCATATCACAGGATGGCGTTCAGCACTTGATCCCACAGGAATACGTAGTGGTGTCCAATAGTAACCACATTCAGGTCAGCTTGCACTTTAAAACAAGATGTGATCAACTTCTACTTCTGCATTTGTTCTTATGTCAGCAAGGTTGAAATCTAAATACAAATTTATGTTTGGATGGGTCAGAAAAGCAGTGTTCCGCCCATGAACAAACTCTTATTGTCCTACATGTCTGGAAGTCTTTGAAAATGAGGTTGGTGCATTTTCAGAGAAAAAGCTCTGAAGAGGTTTACGTTCTTTCTCAGATGGAGGATGGCCAGATAGCTCATATTCAGTATGAGCATGATGGTTCGTTCCTGCAGGAACAGCAGGTAAGGAATAGGAGAAGACTCTTCTACAAACGAAAACTAACGCAGAGTACACTGTTGTTCTTCAGTGTGTTAAACAGGCTTACTGATAGCTTACTATTAACTAACGTTATTGTTTATGTCCGCAGATTGCTCTAAGTCACGATGGACAAATTCAGTATTTCCCCATCAGCACTGAGCAGCAGATAGTTAACCCAGAGGACTTAGAGGCTGCTGCCCACTCCGCTGTCACTGGTATGACATTTGTCTTATCTTCACTGTTTTCCATGAATGCCCTTATTTTTGGGTGTAAAGAGGCGAATAGAGATTCACCCCACCAATCCACATATGTCATTTGATGTAGCCTAGCTTACTCAGCCATGGTAAAACTGCAGACTAGGCAAAAGTAGATAGTATAATCATTGCCATTTGAGTCGTTACAAAAAGACAGTGAAGTGTCTGTCATTGGGAAATGCGACACACGAGCGTGGGTGTATGTGTCCAGCTGTAGCTGATGCAGCCATGGCCCAGGCTCAGGCGGTTTATGCCACAGAGGCCACCCCGGAACAGCTGGAGCAGATGCAGCAGCAGGGCATCCAGTATGATGTCATCACCTTCACAGAGGAATAGAGATCATACACCCGACGCCTGCAGTCTCACACGCTCATATGGGTTGCGGTGGAAATCAGCAGCCTGCTGTTACTGTCCTCATGGGATAAGGGGAAATGTGCAAAAGACTTTCTTTTTTGTATATTCTGTATAGTACATTTACAGAATCAGTGGAGTCATACAGTAATGGATGCCAGATCTGTAACAATTTATTCATCTCACTGTGCCTCCACTGTTCTGCTATGTAAAAAGAAGTATCAAAAGGTGACTAAAGTTTCTGTATTTAATTAATTATCTATGTTTCTTTGGTATGCTGTAGGGAATGGTAGAGCATAATGACAAGGTACTGATTCTCTGTATGGGGCTGAATAAATTTAGAATAAAATGTTTGGGCTTTATTTTATGATAAGGTTCCAAAATTCTAAGCTCTGATGGAGTAGTTTTCCAAGACAATTTTGCTTTGGCACTCATAAAGCTATAACCAAATAAATTACAGCTGCTTTACCTAAGATGTCTGAGTAACTGCCTTTTTTGCAAGTGATAATTTTCAACATTTTCACTCAAAATTATGATATTCTCATTAGAATGATAATGCATTACTTGTAAATGTTGACTGGCATAGCTCTAGTGGTAACTAGGTGATCAGCAAACATTCATTCATAAATGTCTGTACTGCTTTGGTAAGAAACTTTCAAAATGTGGGAATGTATTAATAATATAGCAATGAATTGTTTAAGCTCAAGGAACCACAATGAGAGGAAGTAAAAATTACTGAAAAAAGTTTAAAAATATGCTATTTTTTTCCACCCCAGCAGTTTTGCTCCTTCTGTTTGATTCCTCATTTCAGTGACTGAGTAATCCTGTACAGGAGACTTATTTCTCAGAGACGAGAAGCCAATATGAAGCTTTTTTTCTTTTTCATTGTCCTTCTCAAGAGTGGTGAGTTTGTGTACACTTCAGTGGATTTTGCTAAAGGAACACTTCCAAAAACCCTAATGTGTTCCTACACTTTTCAGGTATGAATCCAACAAAAGGACAACTAAATGTGCAGCTGTCAAGTGAAGTGCTTCTGACATTTGAGTTTTACCCATATGTCAATACATTTGTCAAGTATTGCTGTAAGTTTATTCTGTCTGAATGCCTAATCTTTGTGAACAACAAAGGATATGCTCATGATGCCTACAAAGGAAGAATAGAAAGTCAGGAATACTCTGGAAGGTTGGATATAAGAATCTGGAATCTGCACCTAACGGATACTGGACTATACAGATGTGCAAGCCAAGGGTCACAATACCCCATCTACAAAGATTTTTTGGTAAATGTAGCTGATAAGGTCTTAATAATCACATTATCACATTTCACTTATATCAGTCTTTGACAATTACATATGTATATGCTGTAGCCTCTTTCAATACTTTGAGCAAATTGCTTTACTGTTTGTGTGCAGAAGAAATATCAGAATGCTAGCATTTTAATATTTTTAAGGCTGATTAATGCTGAATGTTTTCTTCACCTTTCCAGCATGACCTTGTTGTGTTGCATTTTGTTGCAGACAGAAGCACTGAGTTGAAGCCACTGTTGCCCATTTTAAAATCCACTCTCTCAACATCAGTTACATCAGTGCATCACCTCTTAAAGAAAGACAATGAAGAGAACAGGTTAATTCCCACAAACACTTAGCATGTCTATTTGCCATATAAGGCATGGTATTTTAAAAGTGATTCAATTTAAGTATGGTTTCAAGATTTTCTATAATAAATCAAATTGCTCTTAACTACAGTACATGGGAATACAGTGCTTCAAAACCTATTTCATTAAATCCAGTTTTACTCTATCACTCTATCTCTATTTTACTCTATCTATTTTGTTCAAGCAGTAAAACATGGCGCTTGAAACTCACATTGGGAACAATGTCTGCTGTTATAATCATTATCTCAGTCATACTGGGAATGATCTTCCACAAAAAAGAAAGCCGAAGGTAAGGGGTGGATTAGATTTTCTATAAATAAGACAGATAATATCCTCAAAGTGTTCGTGCAATTGTTGTGTAGTAACCAGTACCAGAATACACTCCTTGGTTAAAAAAAAACAAACAAAAAAAACTAAATTTAATGGACCCAACAACAAATCAATGGTCAGAAAATGAAAGAGCTTAAAAAAAAACAAAAACAAAAAAACATACACTCCGGAGACCTGTACCACCATTTGCTAGCATGATTTTGGTTCCACAGGAAAATGTGGAAGCTGTTCCAGTGCACCCGATATCATGCAAGTAAGTTCTTCCTCATTTGACTCATGCTCACATGCTTGATGCAACTGCATGTTGTTTGGAAACATCTCACAGTGGAAACATTACACATGGATGTTTGGCAACATTCTTAACCCAACGTTCATACCACTTTCTATTATTTAAAAAAAACCTTATAAAGATGTGAGACTTTTAAAGTCCTGTTATAAAAAAGTTTAATTCATCCCATTTCTGGTGTCTTTCACTAAATCCTACTACATATATACACTCCTGGGCCAAAAAAATGCCAAACAAGGAAATTCACTTGTATATTCTTCTTGTACACAAACATAAAACCATGAAAAGATTTAATGTTTGTGTTCACATGTCTGTGTGTTCATTTTTTTCCCCAAATACTTGCTGTTGAAACCTTTAAAAGCTTAATATTTTGCAATTTTGGATTTGGCTCAGGAGTGTAGATCTCACATAGGTCACAAATCATCACATTATTCACCACTAATATTGTTCCCATTGTCCAAACAGCCTCATGAAGAGGTCAACAGCGTTATCTACACTACGGTGGATTTCAAGCCCTATGAAGAAGCATCTGAACTATACGCCAACTTGTACAGCTACAACTTAGGAGCTGTCAGATCTGATTCAGGTATCACTTTGAAGAAACAGGAGAATGTGGAATACTCTACTGTAGCCAGAATTGTAGGCTAAACATCTGAGATGTTGACTGTGATGATCAATGCATTTCCATTAAATCGATTTAATATTAATCATTTGAAATGTTATATAAGCAATTGATTATAGATTTTTCTCACCACCTATGAAAAGTTAAATCAGAGGACAACTGAACAGTCTCATATGAATAGTGGATTCCATTGTTATCTGGATGGTATTATGTTGCTTTCAGAGGGTAGAGGATTACACTCATGTAAATGAGTGTAATATGAATATTTTGTCTGATATACAATATAATAAAGTTAAAAGCTAAACCTAAGATATATTTGCACAAATTTTTAATAGCCTTTACAGTTCATAATAAACTACACAAAATGATCTTATTTTGTTGTTATTTCAGTATATTTGTATAGAATATCTTATGCATATGCATAATCAAATTTCTGTTTATTCTTCAAGCAGGAAATTCTATTGATAATCAAAGAGAGCTGTTTTGGTCTTTCCACCTGAAAGCAATCTTCACTGCCTGAAACACACTCTTGTTTTCCATGTGAAAGTTGATGTACCAGTTCCTGAAAACATCACACAGGATCCGGGATAAGCTGCTCCCAAAGTTGTGTCAAAAATCCTGTTTGGCAGCCATAGTACCTTTGAAAGTGGAACAGTGGGTTAAACAGTTCATTCACATGCATATTGTTGCTGCAAGAGTTAATGAATCACCCTTTCTTCTGAAGGATGAAGGACAGAAGAAGAAGGCATAAATGCTGATGTAGGTAATGGAGGGCATGTTAACGGCTAGAGTTAACAATGGACTGTATGAAGTGATGATTTATAATGACTGATCAATTTGTGGGATCATTTTGGGGTTTGCCAATAAAGTAAATTCTGGACTCCTTAAATTTTGGCTGATGGCATTCAGATTGCTGATGTAACAATTTGGAAATATAATAACGGAAGTATCAGTATCACCAATTGCTTGACAATTACCAAAAGCAAGCAACCTCCTTAAAATCTTCCAGAACATTTTGATTTCCAAAAGCCTGTAAGGAGGAAAGGAAAGAATAAAAACAGTTTAGAGTGAGGACTTTTCAATACAGTCCTCAGGGAACCCTGATCCAGTCCAGATTTTGGTTTACTCCAGCTCCTTACACACCAGAACTCCACGTGGGACTTAAGTTATGGGCTATAGAGCTGTAGGCTTAGGTGTGTTGGCAGATGGAGCAGAGTAAATATGTGACCTGGCTGGGGACCCTCAAAGGACAGATATAACCATTGATGTAGAGTTATGTTTACTCCTGGGCAACAAAATGGGCCCAACCCAAAAGTAAATTTAATGGTCTTAACAACAAATCACTGGTCAAAAAATTAACAAGAACTAAAAATTGCTCTCTTGAGACACCTCTTGCTTGCCATTACTCTTTGCTGCAGTTAACTTTGTGTGTGTGTGTGTGTGTGTGTGTGTGTGTGTGTGTGTGTGTGTGTGTGTGTGTGTGTGTGTGTGTGAGGGGGGTGGGCATGGAAACAGGAAAATTAATTTACATCTTGAAAATATTTAAATGTTTTTGATATGAAATTAAAACAAACACATGTGTGGGTGTTCAAAATTTTCCATTAAAGGCCCATGTTTGGGGTTGGCCCAGGAGTTTAGGAGGAAGAGGAAAGGAGAGGTAAGGAATGTCCCCATACTGCAGAAACCAGTGCACAAACAAAAATGAACAAAACCCAAAGTAGCATTATAACTGACACAGCAGTTAAAACAAAAAGAGGTTTTAAAGGAAATAATAAAGAAATAATGACACAGTTAGCGTGGTGAATGAGATGGGAACACATGCCATCTTTGTGGGGCAAAGCACAAAACTAAAACAAAACACAGGAATCAAAAGAGATGACATAAACAAAAGCCACGCAGTTGCCACTGGCGCCAGACAGATGACCCAGGAATAAGATGCAAGAATAACATGCTGACCTGCACCAAAAAGGTTCAACAGACTTAAGTTTCTCATAGTAAACCAAACCTTGCTTTCCACTAAATCTACATGTGGAAATGCACAAACCTATAAAAGCTACATGGAGCTGAACAATGTTAAACTGGACTGGTACCTACTTTGCTGTTACTAGGATTTTACTAAGCATTGCATTTTCACTAAATACTAACAGACAGAAGATAACTTTAAGGGGCCACATTACTCACTGCTCAGATATCATGGCAGACCAAGCCCTGGCTCATCGTGTTTTCACAGTGGATACAGTAATGGGAGATACCAAAACAGCTTGGTAGGCCAGACCAAGGTTTCCATTGGGAGACATGGTGGATATGAAGGGTGTCTCAGTCTGGCTCAGTCCAAATATCTAATTTAGCACTAAATTTAGCAACCTATAGTACAAAAGGAGCATCTCCCAAAGTTATATTTTTCAATGTAAGCAAACCTCTCCAGTCAATCTCCATGTACAAAGCATGATTTAATCTGGGTTACTTTAATCAAATCAGTCTTGTCTAGTATATTTTAGTAAGTGTAAGATTCATAAAGAGTTGGAAGATAATGAAAATGTAAAAGGCATTTAAGTTTTTTAATTTGTGGAAATCCTCTTGTCAAATAGGAGACAAAAAAAGAATTTAGATTACAGCAAGCAAGTGACCAAGCAGTGATTACTATCCTACAGAAAATGTCTAAGACAAAGACCTCCACACAGGCTTTCTGTGTAAAGCTTTGGACAGCAACTTTCAAGCTTAAATCCACGAGTTTATGAGTCCTACACTTAATACAAATATTTATGCTTAGGAAAAACGCTAAACTTCATTTGTTGTACTCCAGAAATTTCACTGAATATTATGTTGTACATATCAAATTTGTCAAAGAAGGACAATTCTAATTTGGGTAATTACCACCGTAGTGTCATAACCCAGGAGTCCAGTCATTCTGCCAGTGTCATACTGAATGGAGAGAGCCTCATTAGTGCTCTATGAAGTGCTGGACTACTGTGGGCTGAACTGAAGATGGTCATCTAAAGAAAACAAAAATTTGACTTGTTTTTGTGTGCCACGTATATAAAGACAGATATATTAGCTAACCCAGAATCTTAGAGGGTTTGTGGAAAGATCTTTAGTCACTCATTCACAAGACGTTTAACACTATATAACTGCTGTCTCATTGTCTCATAAACCCAAATCAATACTTATGTCAAGTCTGAGTTGAGCAGTACACAAAAGGCTTCTGCAGATTAGTGGAGCCAGAATCCATATCCTGGTTTTCATACTAGTGTTTTAAGTATACTTTTATAATCCAAACCATGACACGTATGCTCAATGCAAATAGCCCATGTCTGAATATAAGAACAAACATTTAGCCACCCTATGTGATTTAGTTTAACATAAATTTGCATCATTGGTCAGGAGCTCTCAGAGGTGGAAAGTGTACTAAAATATTCTACTCAAGTAAAAGTACTATTACTTTGATGAAATTTTACTTAAGTACAAGTAAAAATCAATTGTCTAAAAATCTAGTCAAGTAAAGGTAAAAAGTAGCTCGTTTAAAAATTACTCAGAGTAAAAGTTACTTTTATTACCTTTTTAACAGTGGGAGCGGGACAATGGGATATAATTTTCCAACATAAGTTCATAGACCATACAGTATATGCTTGCTCAGGTTTGATGAGTTTTTATAAGATGCTAGTTCAGTCTTTCTGTGCAAACACATCTTACACTGCCTAATAAAGAGTTCAAATCAAGCAGAATTCAGCAGGATTTCGCATGCAAATGGGTCTGTACTATAGGTGTCTGATTTGATTTTAGTGCTACTTTATTTTCCAGACCCTCATTCACTGCAGCAGTTTCCGGGACTCGATGTTTTTCTTGTGTTTTTTCTCTTTTTTTACTTAGCAACGGATGTTATTTAAAACGTAGCGAATTACAATACTTCATGCAAAACATACCCAAGTTACTTTCTTGACCAGCCTGAGTACGCTTGACCTGTGGAGAATAGTGACATTTCTTCCAGCCTTCCTGCAGTAAGTCTTTCTCCTGCAGCCTCTATCATGTGGTCTTGCCATTGGCGTCCTGCACCACATATTGACCCTATACAGTACTTTTAGAAAGTGATTACAAAAAACCTCCAACTCCACAGATTAAAATATCCAGACTAATAGTTCAATAAAAATGTAAGATGACACAGCACAAGAGAAGTAAGTTGCAATATGCTTGTCAATCTCATAGCAATGTGATAGTGTTCACAATGAAGTTACACTCTTGTTGTGTTGTGAGGCATAGAGATTGCCACCAACCCACACAGCACCAGATTCAAAGTAATTGTTTTTCCTGGGAATCCTTTGTATAACCGAAAATATCAATACATATTAACCCTAGCCCTATCAACCATGATAAAATAGGTTGTACTAACTAATGGATAGATGAAAAATCATAATGGTTAAATAAGTGTGGCATAAGCACTATGATATAATTGAGATATTTATGATTATTTGTTTTTAAACACTGGGAGGCAACCTAATGGTACACCTTGCTTTCGTGTTATCAGTATTTTCCATTTAGATATGCTTCAAAGGTCAGCTACATATTTCCAAGCATAGTCTTACTAAACGAATGATATCATTTTATGACACTGAAAACCAAATATGCTTGAGTATGCTTACCACAATAGTCTACCAAGGACTGAATATGGTTTTGTGAGGCCTCTGAGCACAAGCATCTTGGAGCAGTCCCACAGCCCCAACTGTGTAAGGACACATTATTCATCATGTCAAAAAGTTGCCCCCACACAGTAAACACTAATACCATATAATATCCTATTGGAACAATATTCCACAAGTCGATTATAGAAAAATGAAAAAAATGCAACCATCATTCCATATCTCCTTCGTTCCACATCTGCACAACTTACTCCATATCCATCCCATCCAGACAATGTACTAATATTCCATATAAAACCAAAACCATTAAGAAAAAAAAAATAATTCCTATACTTTGGAAAAGGTTAATTTGAAGACCTTTTCCTGGACTTCTGGGTGAACTAGCACAGGGGTTCCAGAACAGTGGGCAGTGTATGGACTGATGGGCCTGGGTACATGTTGTTGTTGTTGTTGTTTTTTCATTCATTGATTTAGTGACTTGTACAATTTAATTAAGTACATTTATTCATTATGTACTCATACACAGAGACCATATGTTCACTTTTTCCCTGATGTTTCTGGGACCTAAAAGAATCCGGATTTCTAAAATGCCTAAAATGTGTTGAATGTTTCGTGTTGATGTTGGCATTTGCTTTCTACAGTTGCCATACACTGTGCGGCTGCTTTTGAATAGCTATGACCGTTCTTTATAAGTACTGCCTACTCGCACTCTACCGTTCAACCATTGCTCAGACTGCTTAGCACCATGTGTGTAGCTGCTTCACAGATGTGTATGCCCAGACAGGTTAAATGAGTTTTTAGACTTGTAGCCCTAATCGGACAGGATTAATTTAACATGTGAAGGTGAGCAGTTGTGACCATAACAAATTATTACCAGTGTTTCTCAGTCTTTTTAGTCCTGTCATGTGCCATGTTATTCTTTTTTACCGACTTCATCAGTAAATTTTCCACTGCCTTTAACTTCTGTAAAACGAGCCGTAAAATTAAGATCAGCCTATTAATCCCGTGGGAATCGAAAATATTCTGTCATATCCTGTGGAAAATTAGTTTTTCGCAGTTTTTCTCAAGCATGGAGGTGCTCGAGGAGGCATTTCATTTCGTCGTGTATGGCACAGATACCACGGGTCGTTTATGTCACTTGTTGTACGACATACAACACTCAAATCCAGAAGACTAGGTAGACACTTCTGACAGCTTTAGTTAAGTCATTGTGGAGAGTTGCCTATAGCCTACATATGTGTTATGCGCATGTAGCCTTTTAATTTTCAAACTGAAATTTCATTATTTAAGTGGGTTATGAGATTTATCATCCTCTACTTTTTTTGGAGGTGATGGCAGTAAATCGTTAATCGAGTAGCCACTCCCATTTGTTATTTATGAAGAACTGTCCGAACTGGTCATACATTTTACAATTTTACATTATTATAAAATTACACAGCTGAATGGAGAGGAATAAGAATACTTTGAATACTTTGAATTCTTTCAGTGAATTAAAGAGGAGTAGCCTATGCATACACCAAAAAAAGGATTTTTCAGCAGGTTTTATAGTCTAACGTAACCTTTGCAAAACAAAGTGGGTTTGAGACTTTGAATCTCTTTCTTACAGCTTTATTTATTAAATTGTATTTTTATTGATAAGCTCTATAAATCAACAGCCATTTATTTAACACAAAAGTAATTACATAGTCCCTGCATATTAGATTATTAGAAGCTAGGTTTGCCAAGTGGCAGTGCTATACTCTCATAACATAGACTTATTCTGTATAGAATACTCATTGCTAGTCTCCCTCCAGTTATTATATGGTAACATATATGATTATGCTAAAATTAAAGCTAAATGTTGGACGTTGAAAAATCATCACATTTTGCAGTCTGCCCTTAAGCAAGCTGAGCCAGGCCTACATTATTGGTCTGTCTGTTAAAAATGGTATAGAAGTTTCTGATGAAAACATCACCCAGGATCCACAGTGAGTCACTGCTACCACCGAAACCTGTTCTGCAGGAACTGTAGCTCTGGAAGAAGCAAAGATAAGGCTAGGCTGTTATTTATTTATATATATTGCAATCCTTTGATTTTGCAGCTTTATGCGATCAAAGACACACAATGTCCTTGGTGTGAAAAACCACTGTGACTCCACTAACTTGTGAAGAATTTCTTGTTGCTAACCAAATGTGAGTAATTATGCGAGTAATTTACATTCCTGTTCTTAAATATGCATCTCATCACCAATGACTGAATATTTGATAGACAAGGCTATGTAGACTGACCTGAGAGATGTAGGATGAGGCAGGGATGGTGAAGGTATAGCTGTTAAGGGTGAAGGTGATTTCAGGCATGCTCTGGATGTTGCTGCAGCTCACAGTGGCCTACAAGGCAAGCATGAGAATGTGCAACATTATCTACCTGGTTTAGGGTTGCAGTATAATGCTCATATATGAACACAGCTGTCTGAAC
Organism: Electrophorus electricus; assembly: GCF_041902795.1. Classification (NCBI taxonomy): domain Eukaryota; kingdom Metazoa; phylum Chordata; class Actinopteri; order Gymnotiformes; family Gymnotidae; genus Electrophorus; species Electrophorus electricus. The sequence continues at coordinate 305,141 of NC_137521.1, read as the reverse complement.
AGACCCATGTCAGCTTTATAGAAAAATTCACTAGATAACATCACTAGTAAGCACATCAACTCACATCTCCATACTGATCAGTGGTTGCACCCAACCAGGCGTTAATGTTGCTGATGTCACTTGTTGGGCCAACGATAAGTGAAGTCCCTGTATCAACAATAGCCTGACACCCACCAGAGCAAGCAACTATCTGGCCATTGATTGAAACACTGTGAAGATTTAAAAGGACAATTTGAAGTTGACAATGTAGCTTTCATACATTTTTTTATTTTTATTTTAAGAAAGTAGGTAAAAACTAGGAACATGTAAACGGAAGTGCATATTTTACTTATTACTTAGTGTACCAAATGTGTTGCTAAGAGGATGACAGAAGGTGTAATATGAGTAAAAAAACTTTTAAATGAAACCTCATATTATATTTAACTGCCTCTGTCATTTCATTATTTGCCTAAAACTTTGGAGTAAGTAGCTGAAAAATCATCAATGCCACCAACCATATTGTGGTGTAAGTAAACGTACAGGGCACTGAAGATAGTTTACCTGTCCATGGTGACCTGATAGTAGGTTTCTGAGGACAGGGGGATCCAGTAGATGTTACCAGTGTAGTAGGAACTGTCAATCTCACCTAAAAGCAGCACACTACCCTGCTCACCGCTACAGAGTTCAAAAAGAGTCAGGTCGAGATAAATTAACACTGAAACTTGTAATGTTAAAATACAAATGTTTCATGTTAAAATATATTTTAGCACAGTTGAATCTAGTATTGCTTCCAAAAGTCATAGAACATTAGACACACTAAACACTGTTGAACTAGAATAGTGTGCAGTGTGCATCATGTTGCTGCAAAGCTTATAAGCAAGGCTAAAAAAAGTTTTAAAAAAAAGTAAGTTACATGCAGTTGTGTTTTTTGCAGCAACATGTAAACACATTAAGACTAAAAAGTAGGAGGAAGAAGTAGTCATTCAGGGATACCCATACCTGCTGCTCAGATAGACTGAGAAGACATCCTGGGAGACTAGGCCTTGGTTCATCATGTTGTCGAAGACAGGGGTTGCATCATCAGAAGCAATGGTTTGGTAGGCCAGACCAAGAATTCCATCTGCCACCATGGTGGCCATGAAGGGTGCCTCACTCTCACTCAGTCCGAAGATTTGGTTTTGCACTGAAATTCCACCAACCTATAGTAAAAAGCACTTTTATGTTTGTTTCTTACAATGTCCAATCCCTCTCGGTCAGGACTTATGGCTTCACATGTCTAACGTGGCCCAAGGATGTGAATGTCAGGATATGAAATACCAAAAGCAAATACAAAGCCTGCTTTGCTTTATCAGCCAGCATCAGAACAAGCTAAAGTTTAAGTGAATTTCATTCAAGGTCAGACTAGCACAGGACCTTTGGAGAAAGCTTAAGAGGAAGGTAAAAATCAGTGTCACACTTAGTCTAGTTTGATCCAGCCTTGCTATCATTTAGACAGAAGTGATCAGAAAATTCTGTTGTGTGTTTTTTTTAGTGAAAGGATTCGGAAACAGGTTTCATACCGTCACAGTGTCATAACCCAGATACCCAGTCATGCTGCCAGTGCCATACTGAATTGAGAGAGCTTCATTGGCATTTTGGAAAGTGCTTGATTGCTGTGGGTTGAACTGATTATGGTTCTCTGAAGAAAAATAAAAAAATATTGGTACCAAAAAGATGATGTTGCTGTACCAGGGACAATAAGATGAGCTAAGGTTTATAATCATTTCAACACATTACAGCTCCAGGCAATGTCTACATCGATACTCACGGCAAGCCTGGCTTGAGCAGGAGACTGAAGGCACCCACAGGTTGGAAGAACCTGTATCAAAAATCACTTGGAAGGACTGAGGAGGGGTGCCAATGGAGATCACACCATAGTAGGAGAGCTGGAAGGCAAAAGAACATATCTTACTGATGATTATGGTGCAAATGAACCTTACAAAATTAATGTTAAAATACATTTTATTAAAGTTTAATTAATTAAAATTAAATTTAATTAATTAAATTTAAATGAAAATTAATGTCTAGTTTATTTGAACCATTCACAAAATGTCAGCTTCATTTTTAATCCAAACTACTGCATGATACATATGCTGAAAAACAAATAGCCCAAATTTGGCCAAAATACTTAGCTATTGTTTATGTTTTAGATCAACATACATCTGCATCATTGGTCATGGACTCGACACCAGTCTGAATAAACTTGACTGTGGGCTTGTAGGGATACAGCTTCCTGAATGTCTCCCATTCACCTTTCTCCTGTAGTTTCTCACGGGTAGTCTTGCCCTTGATCAGAGGAACTCTGCAATGCAGGTGGTGAGGTTATTTCTACTGGACATTTTTGCAGTTTTTAAAGTTGACACAAAAGCACAAGCACAAAGCATATGTAGAATGAAACAGACAAAATAGCATAAAAATACTTCAGGGGCCTGGGTATGATTGATAGCCATACTAGGCTTTCCTCAACTTCTCTTTAGAGGCATTATTATACTTTAATTATATGCTTGAGATGGGGTATGCCAGACAGAAACATAAGGTTTGAAAACAATGAGAAAGCTTAAAGCCTCAAAAGATTAAAACATAAGGAGATTCAGTACTTACTTGATGCACTCTGTGAGTGCCACTAAGGCACACAAGGCCAGAATCAGCTTCATGGTTCTTACTGTGAGTTTTCTGTTGTGTTCAATAAGTGAATGCAGAGACTCCAGGCTTTATATACAGTCTGATCACATTTCCGTATGAGCCGGATTTTTACACAGAGTGGGCGTTAAAGCTCAAACGTGACTGACCTTTTACACAATGTCATTTGTCATGATATCAGTGTTTCATTGCTTTTTTGAACTTGAAACATCAAACACTGCTCATCTTGTTTTAGTAGGGCAGTAGCTTTATTCCCTGAAAGTTAAATTGTTACTTACATTATATTTATGTTTGATAAGCCTTATAAATTATATCATATATCAACATGGCTCATAAATATTTCTTTATTGCTTAGAACACCAATTGTTAATATTGAAAGTATTATGTTGTGTAAAGAAATACATACAGGTCCAATGAAATTTATTGGAGGATTAAAAATGTTAGGAATAATTACATTTCATGCTGCAAGTTCATTTGGATCAGTTTTCTTTAATATTGAAATGTGTCCTATTACAGCTTATTCAATCAATTTACAGTTTAAAAATAGACAGTTATTAATAAACATTAATAACTCACCTGGCACTCTATTTGAAAGACCTACCTTGCACATACCATTCACTGGTCACTTCATTAAGTCAGTTTATTGGATGTACAGCTTTTAGGTGTGTAACTTTTAAGTGTGTTACTATTCTCTGTTGCCATGCATAATATTTTTCAGTCACCCTCTCATTAGTCAGTTTTTGACCGCTGGGCACCATATATTATTTGAGCAGCTGACTATTCTGAACATGTCAGTGACAGCCATGGTAATACTGATATTAAACTGCTGTGAGTGTATTGGGCACAGCAGTGCTCCTGCAGTCACAACCAGATTGAGAGCAGATGGCCACCCAAAAATACCCAGCCAGCAGCACCCTGGGAGTCTTAACTGCTAAAGAGTGGAAGATAGCCACCACAAACTGTGGATGGCAATTGTACACTTTCATTGTGATCATTTTAATCAAAAACAAATCACCCAGCATAATCAATATGGATTTTGCATAATATATATTTTGCATAAAGATGCAGAAAAACAGTATTAGGCATGGTTATTTAATTTTTGCTCATTTCATTACACCATGTAATGTGTAAGCTAGTGTTATTAATCTATATTGTTTACTTACTGCAAACATTTGCATGCTGAGCCGGGTTTGTTGTCTTTGCACCCTCAACAAGAGCATGTGCAAGGTCATGTTTATTTCTCATTTTCCCTCTGTGATAAGTACGACCTATGTATGACACATAAAACAATATGTGTTACGCTTATTTTGTGCCATGGTACAATGTGTTTCTGACTTTGTTTTCACATTCACATCTGTTAATGGATTCAGCCATGAAGAACATCAACACAGAACCAGCAAAAAAAATGTAAATTTTAAATGTAACATTGAACAATTTCACATGAACATTTTTCATATGGAAATGAAGGGTCCTTTGATTTCTCATTGCCAATAGCTAATTTTATTATTTTTGTGCTTTAAGCCCAAAATCTAAACAAATAGTATGCATTGCACTGTACATTTCTACATTTAAAAAAAACTTTGTTTTAGTGTTGATTACCATCCTAAATAATTGAAGACTAGACAACCTTAATCAAATTGTTTCATTTTGTTGGAATTTGGAATACTGCACACCTGTGGACTCAGTGGGGGATGTAATTAAAGATGTTTATATGTTTATTTCTGATGCCATTTTTGTTTTTTGGGGGGTTTTTTTTGTTGCTGTTGTTGTTGCTGGTGAAGATAAGATTTCCTTAAGATTTTAAGTAGTGAATTATTATTTTAATTAACAATTATTTATTCCAGTATACTGCCCAGGTCTTCTTGAATGTCATCTGAGAAAAAGCTGAACAAAAATAGTCCATTGCGACAGCACAACACACGCACTCATTGTTCTCTTCAGGAAAGAGCAAATAACCCATAGAACAGACACATACAGAGAGATTACTTTATAATGACCTCACATGCACTCTTATTTCATATTACCAAGCATTTAAAAACAAACTGAAAAAAAAGAAACTGTGAATATGAAGTTGGATATTTATTTGAAACAGTATAATGTTCTAGGTGGTGTTTTTTAATGCATACTAAACCAGAGTATGTCTTTTAATGCACAAGATGGATCAGGTGCCAAAGTAAACCAAGCACATGACCTTGTTTTTCTGGCCCAGCATTATGAGGGCATCCACAAGTACATTAGTTTTTCAGAGGAAACATGATAGCAGGGTATTTAGTGCAAGATGCATGAATGTGAAAACATGGGAACAGTGGCACTGCAAGTATTTCTTTTTCCTAACATATGGTCCTCTGCTTTCTGTCTCATCTATGCAGTTAAAAGTCTATGTTTTTGTAATCTTTAGTACATCGGTGTCTGGTGTCCGCAAATCGGGTGCACATTAGTTGTGGTAGACAGGGGCAGGTGTGATGCTGTCTCTTCCCAGGGAAAGGTACCTGTGCATAGAGAGGGAACACAGGATATATGATCAATTATAGCTATGTTTTGTTAGTAAAAAATATTTCTCTTCTGTATAGAGATCTACAGAAAATATTCATGTGTATTGTAATACAGTGCAGATGTTTAGTATCTGTTGAAAATGGGCCATGTTTCATCTAATCACAATGTGCACTCATTTTCCTCTCATTTACAGAGGCAGTTAATAATGTCACTTTGGCCACTGCTTTTCCCACCTCAGCTGCTTACTATATGCTTGATGTGTAATATTGATTGCATTCAGACAGCCATGGACCTGATTACTATCAGATATTCTTTTTCAGCAGCTGCACCACATACAGCTGCCCCCATATATAACTGTGTGTGTGTGTGTGTGTGTGTGTGTGTGTGTGTGTGTGTGTGTGTGTGTGTGTGTGTGTGTATTCATCCAACACCTCTTCCTCCCTACCCTAACTGGGTCTTCATAAACATGTGCAATGAGCTACAGTAGGTGTTGGGAGCGTGTAGCTACCTTATGGCTGAACGGATGACACTCATCTCCCTCGAGTCCCTGTGGTGTGCACATCCGCAGGCCTCTCAGCCATAGGCTGACAGCACAACACAGCCCTACGCCACACTGAATGTCTCTATCACACGCCTGGCTCATGCACGCATGCACACACACGCACGCAACCAGGAACCCCCCGGCACATGTTCACGCATTCACACGTTCACACATACGCCACACGTAAACATGTATGCAGGCAAATGCACAGTGACACAAGGTTCCATTAGAGGCATCATATCAATTTCTGTCATACATAGGTGTTATGAAAAAAAGAACTGAGGCACTGCACTTTTATTACTTAAAATATGAGTTACAGTTTTGTAAGTCAGCCAGCATAATCACACTGAATTGAAAAGTAGCACTTATACAGAAAAAGTGTAATATTTAAACTAAAAACTGATTCAGAATGCTGTATTGTTTTCTGCACAAATTATATGAGTATGTGATATTTCTGGAATGTCCTTGTTCAGTGCTTAATTGAGTTTTGTTTAAAAGGCTTTTAATTTATGATTTCCTTGAATATGATTCAGCATGACAGCTATTGGATTCAGGCTATGAATTCAATTACTTTAAATTAAATCAAACCCAGAACTTGTTTCTGTTTAGTTGCTCTCAAATAGTTAAAAAAAATAATAATAATTTAGTGGCATTTTTAAAAGTACATGTCAGGTGTAATGATATTTGGAAGACCTACCCCAGTGATGACAGCACATCTGCAGCCACTCAGAGATACCAAGAGTACCGTGAAGAGGACCAGCAAGCTCATAGCAGCAACAGGAGAGCTCCGTGACACAATTCAGCTGTCTTGCTTCCTTCTGTCTCTGCTCCCTGTACCTCTCTCTAACTCTGTCTATCTCTCTAATCCTCTTGCTTCTGATCTCAGTTGTCTTGCTTTGGAAGAGATAAGGGGGGTTCTGTTGTTCTTTTTTTGTCGTTCTCTGGTCCTTCTTCTTCTTCTTCTTCTTCTTCTTTGTCTTCTTCTTCTTCTTCTTCTTTGGTATCCTGCATCCAGTAACTTCTAAAGTGAGGTTCAAAGCATTCTCTCCCTTTATCTCCAATCATTCCCTCCATCCCCCTCCCCTACCTCTGCAAGGTCCTCATCATCCTCCACTATATGACGCTGGACAGGTCGATGGAGCTACGTGATTCAATGCACTTCACCCTGCAAAATCCTCTGTGTTGAATCATTGTCACGGTCTTGAATTAACACCTGTATTAGTCTTTTAGTTTCAAATGGACAAAAATGAACACTATGTATTTGTTCAACACTGGTGATTTTTCATTGCATTCTGATAAATCATCTTTTAAATGAAATAAATTGAATTATGGCAGTACTTGCACACTTCTTTGTGTGTTTGTGACAACAGTATTAGTCATGAAAACAATCATCTTATGGAGAATGCTGACAGGAATTTCACGGTAGGCCTATGTGTCTAATGGTGAAATAAACAAGGTCTAATCATACGTCAGAGCAGGTCAAAACGATTTTTGCTCCTATACATTTTTCACAGGTCAATCATTCATCATATAAAGGATTTTTTTTTCATGTTGAAAAAGAAAAAAGGATACCTGCAATAACCAATATGTTCTATTCAAGACCCAGGTGCAGCTACAAGAGGTAAATTAATTTACCATCCTGAGGCTGTATTAGCTGGCCATCAAAACATGCATTACACTTGTCTAAGGGAACACCATGCCCTAGGACCATGGTCTTGTTGTTACCTCACTCATGGTGCTTCTCTGCTTTTATATAACACTATTGTATATATTTGTGTTTAAGGAGAATGCATCACAAGTTCTCCAGAAATGATTTATCAGTCAGCAGAGCTGGTCAAAGTAACTTTCATTTACATTTACATGGCCTAGTTAAAGGATTCATCTTGCAGGTAGATTAGGACAAATTAAACACTTGTTACCACTCTTAAGAAAATTCAGCCTACAGTCACAAAGTGATATAATTCACCCTGTCGTTCAATGACATTTTCAACTTGCACATCTAAGAGTGCCAGTCAGGTTGAGATCGGTATGTGCTTCTGATCTTGTGACCAAAACGTCCAGATTCTCCTTTAACCACTTACACTTTTTTTGCTATGCTAACTGTACAGGACATAAGATTATGTACATTACATATGTACATTAGCAGGAGAGCAGGTGACCAGAACCAAAGGATCATGGGAAATCGCATGACTTCTCTCTAATGACGTTCTTTCTGGGCACTCCTGTTCAGATGCTACTTTCGTGGTCTTGAAGAATGGCAGTCATGTTCAAAGGCTAAATGCATCTCAAGCTCTTTTGGATTAATGTCTCCTAAATGGCACAATAACGGATTGGGAAAAGTTAGGGGATTCTGTTTACTACATGAAGACGTGGGACGAATTGAGAAATCTGATCTTATGCTGCGCTCAGTCTAATGAGTTGTGAAACCTGCATGACGCGTCTCAGCTGTAGCCTTGAATTAATTGCCGTGAGGGTTAAGTCACTTTAAACTCTCCGGTGAGAATACGGAGGCGGCATGCCGCTGTTCACGGTAGCTGTATTTAATGTATGTTGAGAGCGTCTTAAATTAAAACAAGGTAAATTATGGGATGGGGCCGTGACGTGTGTGAGGTATGCCAGGCTGGGAGGTGTCGCGCATGTCTGTTAGATCTTGATTTAGAGCCGGTAGAATAGGTTAGTCAGTCGCAGTGGGGAAGATATATGCCTACGATCCACTGGCCACATAATTACACTGCGCCTTTTTGCCCTATCAGCACAACAGTCTGGCTCCCGTCTTGCAGGACAGACAGAAATAATCTCGGGTAGAGCCTACGGTGGCTAAGAGAGCCGTTAGCTGCAATATAAAACTTCACGCATAGCTCAAATGTGGCGATAAAGAAGTGGTATCTTTCATAACTTAAAAAAACTTGTCTGTTTAATTTGTTTACGTAAAATCCGCGTAAGCACCCAGAAGCATTAACCACCATTTTAGCGGCCACTTTGATAGGGTTTTCTCAGGTATTCTGTTTAATCTGATCTCGCATGTAATTGATCAAAATATACAACTAGTACAGAATATAGTGTATATTGCAGATAATCAATGAACACAGGCTACTTCACTGTGTACATGGTTATTTATTACTACACACAAAACATATATTTGCCCAATGAGTATATACTTTGTTGGAGGATATCTTACACATGTATTAGAAAATAACTTCATAATAAATATTTTAAAATGTCCCTTTTCAAGTCCACACATATTTAAAACAGTGCAACATAATGTGGTTAGTTTATGTGGTTTATGTCTTTTCCTAATGAATAAAATCTGTACACTTTCCAGTGTGCTATTCAAATCTTCTTATAACTTCTAGAGCTTAAAAGATCTTGCATGTAATGTTTCTAAATAAGAGGAAGAGTATCATTCTGAACTTTGGTGAAGTAAAGCTATATTGTGATGAAATATATGTATCTATAGTACTGTGCAAAGATTAGAGACTATTCTTAAGTTTTTTTGAAAAAGTGAAAACCTTTTCACATTTTTTCTTCAACCTTACAACTTCTTTTGCCAGTGAATGATCTTGTATCTAATTTTACCTTTTTTCCTTTTAGTCATTTTGAAAATGCATGAGGAAGAAATATGCAAGTCATCTAAGGTGTGGTTGTGTAAGGGTTTCTTTGAAAGGTAACAGTGCTGGTGTCACCTTTAGAAATATGTTTTGTTTGAAGTTCACAGGTGTAAATTGGTGATTTTAAGACTAAGGGGGTAAAAAGTTGAAGTTGCATAAGGGTGCAAAAAGCCAACAGTGAATAAATTAAACACAGACATGAATTTTATATTCTACTTAGTGTTGAAGGCTTTGTGTAATTTGTCTGGAAAATATGTTCACTGTTTTTTTCTCATACTGGAATACTTGCCATTTTAACTAAGTTAAATAATGAATGGGTGGTCATTGACTCTTTAGTAGTACTGTACATATGAGTGCAGAAGGCAGATATTTCAGGTTCATAAAAGCTAGCTATTCTAGTTAAATTATTTGACACCTTATAATAATCTGTCAATGCATTTCCTATTTCCATAAAATTCAGTCCATTAGTAAAACTGGGGGAAAAAAGGTGAAATTAAGAGGCCTGTGAATAAGAATTGGTTTTCCTCATTGATCTGATGTGGAGCATGTACAATCTGCTCATCTATTAAACTCTCTGACTATGCTGCCAAACAGTGATCGGTGCAAAATTGATGACAATGTCGAGATGAGAAGACAGGATGTCTAACTCTTGGTCTTTTCATGGTCCTTTCAACATGTATCCAAAAGGTAAACCATGTCTTTTGAGCTAGAGAAGCCATCTCTTTGTCAGGATCAATTCAAAACAAAAGATGTCAATGCACACATGAGACAGTTTTGTAGTGGCATTGTCACTGGGCAGAGAAAGTAGCAAAGATTTCTGATAAGAACATATACCCTTTTAAGAGTGCATGAGGAGAAGAACTGGTCTTTTCATAGTGCTACAGTTAGTGACAAGGGATCATCTGATATCCACATTCACTGTGACCACTACAGTTCCCCAGAGATGTTACTGACAATAGCAGCTAAATGTGAACGTAGTATCTTAAAGTAGATGATTTCTATTGGTTGACTTCTGGGTGCCCTTGCAATGAGTTTAGCTTTGTTTTCAGAGGGAAAACATATGCATGGAAGCAACTATGGAAAATTCTATACACATATTGCATATACACATATACACTCTTTGATTCCAAGCCAGTGCAGATTCTGTTTATATACCAAAATTTTTGCATACTCCTCTGTAGCTTTTTCCAATTCCTATAATAGATCTGCAGCTGCAAGAGGATAATATAAAGGGATAACATCCTCCAAAGCAACTTATAGCTAAACAGCATTTAGAGTAATTCTGTATGTATGCGCTTCAAATATTTCTAGGTATAATATGGAAGGTTAACAGTGGTGATGGGGTCACTTGGGGCTGTGATCCCTAAAATGGAGGAATGGTTCCAACAGATTCTAGGAATGCCAACATCAGTCTAGTCCAGAAGAGCGTAATCCTAGTCATAGCAGAAATATTGCTCCTCACTCTCATACTCCCAGACCTCTGAAAGATGGCCCAAGTATGACAAAACATGACTACCCAATGAAAGGGAGAGACAATATTTATTTGTTTATTTATTTAGAGAGTTAGGTATGTGCATGTGTATAATTCCATCGCGATGCCTTATACTCCAGTCCAGTAAGAGGCGGTAATGAAATCTTATGAAAACTTATAAGAAGAAAAAGAAGAATCACATGTTGCAATATCAGCTGGTTTCCCGGAAGTTGTTCACCCAGTACTTACTATATCGCATATTTATGCATTTTCCTTACGTTTGCTATTGGTTTAAAAGTATATTACTGCTTATTTATGGAGGCAGCTCTAGAGCAACATCTCGACGACACGTAAGTGTGTGGCATTATTATTCGGATATTAATTTAAATTAACTTACGGGTGGGTTCACGTTGTCTCGGGTGCAGCTAGCTAACTATGTTACATGACAAAATTTTAAACTTTAAATGTAAAAAATTTGCTTATTTGCTTTAGAATGAAAAATCCTTCGATTGTTGGAGTTTTGTGTACAGACGCCCAAGGTCATAATCTTGGATGTAAGTACTGTTCAACAGTCATCTTATTAGCTAGCTAGATTGGTTATCTAGCTATTCTTTTTAAAATTTATTTCATTTATTGATTTATTTATTTTTTAGCAAAACACTTAAGATTGCATAGATACTGAGATAGCTAGCTACATATGTTTTGTCAGCAAAGTAGGGAGTTGTCTCATTTTAATGTATTCAGTATGTTGGGACACCAAAGTCTCGTCATATTTTCCTTATCTGTAGTCTTTAACAGTCAAAATCCCAAAGAACACCTTGCATGACACATCAATTAATCCTTAAAAGTCATCAGATTTTTACGGATTACAAAAGGTTTTTGTGGTGAAATATTTAATAACAAAAGATTGTCCCTTGAAGTTACATAAATTTAGAGTGAGATTGCTGTTAAGTTATAAAATACATTGTGACAGAAATTAATAACTACGAATGTGTTTACATAAGTATTCAACCTGTGGAAGTTCTAAGTTCACACAACTTAAAACTATTTCCATGCAAGTATACAACTGGCTTACAACTGGTTTACAACTGGCTCTAGAATCATTTAAACATATCATCTTTTATGCATAAAAAATGCACTTAATTAGGGTAGCATTGGTCAGAATGTAAATCTGAAGGAAAGATGTGAAATGAACAAAAAAGAATTCCAAGAAAAACAGGTATATATGCATGCTCAAGATGGCAAATGGTGTAGTGTATACCTATATTCCCACTCCTCAATAAACACTGTCCCTTCAGTGAAGTATGGTGGTGGTGGCAGCATGTTGCAGGGATGGACAGAAGGATGAGGCAAAATTCAGGGAGATGCTGCAAGACAATCTGCTTCAGTCTGCTAAAAAACAACTTGGGAGAAACCTTTCAGCAGAAAAGCAAACCTAAGCATAAGGCAAAAGAATAGGGGTGGTTGAAAAACAAACAAACAAAATAAATGTTAGACAGTTCAGATAAAAATCCTCAACTTGAATTGATATTCTTATTTCAGCAGTATACAAGTATACAGTGAAACAAAATAAAGTTCTTCCAGGACCATGGTGCAGCACAAAAGAACAACATGAGTGCAATCAATAATAAATACAAAATACAGGACAATAGTTACAAAAGAACGTAAATATAACACCAACCAGTACACTGCACTGAATAAAGTGAATTAATGTGCAAAAAGATGGAACATACTATGACATAAGTATTTAGCAGATATACTTATAGCATATAATGTACATAGCAGTCTAGGCTTGTCACGATACCAGAACTTTGACTTTGATACCAATACCATCTGTAGTATCACAGTTCTCGATACCAAAAAAAAAAAA